>NC_079312.1:176354926-176654926 GCF_029931775.1 Euleptes europaea | reverse complement strand
ACCAGCTTACAATCACCTTCCCTTCCCCTCCCCACAACAGACACCCTGTGAGGTAGGTGGGGCTGAGAGAGCTGTGACTAGCCCAAGATCACCCAGCAGGCTTCATGTGTAGGAGTGGGGGAACAAATCCAGTTCACCAGATTAGCCTCCGCCGCTCATGTGGAGGGGTGGGGAATCAAACCCGGTTCTCCAGATCCGACTCCACCGCTCCAAACCACCGCTCTTAACCCCTACACTACCCTTAACCACTACACAAAGTTGTATCTTGTGTGAGTGTGTGGGTGTCTCTAAAGCTCTCAGTCACTGTTTCTCCTAGTGCAAATGTTTGGAAATTGTTCTCTCTAGAGCGTGTTCAGTTCCTTTGACCAGGTTCTTGGGGGGGGTTTTTTGTCATTAAGCGGATTCTGCTTTCCTATATCAGACCACATTCCCCTTTGCATTCTATAGCAGTCAGTAGGGTTGCCAACTCCAGGAGACTTCCAGTCTAGCAGAAAACCCTACTGGGATTAGAAGAGCTGCCAGATGCTGTCATATAGAGGATGGTGCTGAGTTGGTTTTCTGTTGCCCCAGAAGGTCCCATTGCCAAAGCGGCCGTTTTCCCCAGGTGAACTGATCTCTATCGGCTGGAGATCAGTTGTAATAGCAGATCTCCAGCTAGTACCTGGAGGTTTTAGCAAAAAGAACCTGGTGGAACGTGTAAGGAAGGGGAAAGCTCTGGGCAAACTGCGAGTAAAACTCGAGCTTACATTAAGAATCCATGTGCATCTTCTGAGGAAGAAATCTTCGAAACAGGAACAACCAACCAGTAACCTGTAAAGAAAAGAAAAGAAAATAACTTTACACATGGACATGTCTGGAAAAAACAACAGTAGATATGAACACTTACCTTGAGAAGTAATAGTAATATGGTTCATGGACTTCACCTGTCACATAAGAAGACTGTACCCTCTGACCTCGAGATTTTGTATGATGACTGATCTGTTATATGGTATTTGCATTGCATATATGTGGGAGATATTGTATGTATAATATTGAGTTGGTTTATGTTTAACATTATAGTTGTAGTAAGAGTATAAGGAGCCCCGTGGCGCAGAGTGTTAAGCTGCAGTACTGCAGTCAAAAGCTCTGCTCACGACCTGAGTTCGATCCCAACGGAAGTTGGTTTCAGGTAGCCGGTTCAAGGTTGACTCAGCCTTCCATCCTTCCGAGGTCGGTAAAGTGAGTACCCAGCTTGCTGGGGATAAAGGGAAGACAACTGGGGAAGGCACTGACAAACCACCCCGTAAACAAAGTCTGCCTTGGAAACATCGGGATGTGACGTCACCCCATGGGGCAGGAATGACCCGGTGCTTGCACAGGGGACCTTTACCTTTTTAAGAGTATACAGTGTAGGAATATCATCCTTAAATGTGCAACCTTGATATGAAAACTTGGTAAAGATTATAATAGGTTGTTTTGCTAGAACACAAGCCCTGGAGGTTGGCAAGCACAGAATTTCAGCCAAGAGAAGCCCTTGAGATTGGCAAACACTCTTTTCTCTCCAGGCAATTCCTGGAGGGTGGCAACAGATAATTTTTCTCTCCAGGACAGCCCTGGAGGTTGGGAACTGAGTTTTTTTTTCTCCTTCGGCTCGTCCAGGAGGGTAGTAACCACAGAACTTGCAACTTGGATTTTGAAACTTGATTTGGATTATAATAGGTTGTTTTTGCTAGAACACGATCATTCCAACAACCTAGGTTCTTCTTTTTGAGGTGAGGACCTGGAGGTTGGCAACCCTAGCGTGCAAACAGCTGCAAAATAGGATGCGGAATCATCCACCAGCAGGAGCATCAAATTTAGGGCAGCGATGCAGGGAACTGCATGTGAGGTTCAAAAGACTACCGTCAGAGCTCTGCAGCTGAGGTCACAGACACATCTTCTGTGAGCTCAACGGTTCCATCCCAGCCTTCTTGGGTGCTGGTTCTTGACGCCCGGGGTCCAGTTGGGCCTGCAGACAAACCTGTCCAGCCTCATCTTCTCTAGGATGCCCCTTTATGACTCCCCGGCCTCCCTCTCCCACCGAGAGGAAGGATGAAGCTTCTCCTCGGGCTCTGGTCCCTCTCCCACCTGCTTCTCTCCTCCTCCGGTGGTAAGTCACCAAGGCCAGGAGGCTTTGCCTTGTGTGCCACAGGTCTGAGAAAAGGGGGCAGGAGGGCTGCGCAAGCTAAGCAAACTATCCACTAATGCGATAAAGTTGGCTATCAAGAAAAAAATCAGCACTTGGCTCATATCTAAACGCATATATTGTAAGGAGAGACGCAAATAGCAACAAGGCAGTGCAGGAGACAAATACCGAAACAGGAAACAAAATACCTAACAACAGTACAAGAAATGCGTACAAGAAATCTATGTCCAGATTTGAGGGCTACTAGTCAAAAGTGTCTTGTGAGAAGGTAGAAAAGAGTGAACAAGAGATGTTTAAAGCGATGATATTAGCGGCTCACGCAGTTATAGCTTTTGGATGGAAAGATAAAACAAAGTGGACTATGGACAGGTGGAATAATTATGTGTTCGAATACGTGCAAACAGATGTATTGGGATACTTAAAACAACAGACGATGGGAGAAACAGAAGAAATGGAACTGAAGACTAAGTGGAACCCATACATTAATTGGGTGAAAAGAGGAGAAGCCAACGAAGAGACTTTAGTAAAACTAAAAAGGCTATGCTCATGGCTGAAAATATGAAAATATGATATTATGGATTGGTCCGTGGGGGGAGGGAAAGGGGGGGAAAGGAGGAAAAATTGTATTGGAAGAAGGAAAGTGTAAATTGTAATTATAAAGGTATGGAGATGTAAAATGACCTCCAATGCAATAAAAAATATATTAAAAAAAAAAACTAGTCAAAAGTGTCCAAAAGACACTTCATATGACTGAAAAGTTCTTGTAAAAGCAAGCCCTCGAAAACAAGGAAGGAATCTTCTTCATAGGGCTGTCCTGATGGACAGACGCTTGGAACAGCAATCCAAACGGTAGCCGTCATGTTTTTTCAGACGAGGAACCTGCTGGCACGAGCAAAGGAAACGTCTTCCAGGTAACTGACGCTTTCGCCAATAATGGCTTCTTCAGCCTTCGCTTCTATGGCTGCATCGCAGTCTTCAACAAGTCACTAAACTTCCAAGAAGCCATTCTTGGTGAAAGCCATTTGGATATGTATAACATTATTCACAGGCCATTTGCCACTTCCGCTCCCAGCCCTCTTGTAGTACAGAGGGAATACGTCTCTCCACGGCCCGGGTGGGAAAGGGTTAACCCAGTTTCTTGGGCGGTCCTAGCAGCTCCATAGCTAACAACTCTTCTGCAAGCGGGGAAAAGGTTCCCTTTCTTGGCAAAACAAAGTCACATCCACCTTGAATAGAGGCTATTCCTGTCCACAGGAGGGGGCAGATCTCCAGTCTTAAATCCTTCTGAGCTAGAGATCTGCCAGGATCCACAAAGGGCCAGACCAAATGACTTCACGGGCTTTATACGGCCCCCGGGCCTGACGTTCCCCACCCCTGATCTAAAGTAACCGCAGAAATGTATACTTACACACAGACTGCACAGTAGCAAGTTCACATGTTGACGGGGACACAATGTTCTCTAACATTAGCAAGGAAGAATGCCGGATCCCTGTCCAATGATGGGTTCATTTGAACCAATTATTGTCCACTTTTGAAGTCCTGCACCTTGCTACACCTCGCTACACAGCGCCAGGGAGATTGGGATTGATTGTTCCTTCCCATCTCAAGGAGTTCTGGGCATGGACTTGGACTTTAATTCTTTACAATTCTCTGTACTTTACATTGAGAATACAACATTTCTGTTCATGTTACAATTGCACATATGATTGTTTTTGAATGTACTTTTGAACAGTATTCAATTGACAACAAAGCTAAGCTGTTCACATTATAATTTTCTGTATTTTTCGTAGCCAATACTGCTGTTACTTGGTTTAACCTCCAGGTACTAGCTGGAGATCTCCTGCTGTTACAGCTGATCTCCAGCTGACAGAGATCAGTTCACCTGGAGAAAATGGACCCTCTTGCAATTGGGCTCGATGGCATTGAAGCCCCTCCTCTCCCCAAACCCCGGGCTCTTCAGGCTCCGCCCCAAAACCTCCCACCAGAGGCGAAGAAGGGCCTGGCAACCCTACTAGAGATCAGTTCCAGACTATAGAGATTAGTCTCCATACTATAGAGACCAGCCTGGGCCATCCAAGTCAAGGCAAGAGACTAACAGAAGTGGTTTGCCATCGCCTGCCTCTGTGTAACAACCCTGAGCTTCCTCGGTGGTCTCCCATCCAAGTACGAACTAGGGCCAACCCGGCTTAGCTTCTGAGATCTGATGAGATCTGGCTAGCCTGGGCCACCCAGGTCAGGGTGGAGGGCTGTGGTGCAGGCAGGTACACATGAACACACGTGAAGCTGCCTTATACTGAATCAGACTCTTGGTCCATCAAAGTCAGTATTGTCTACTCAGACCAGCAGCGGCTCTCCAGGGTCTCAGCTACAGGAGCTTGACATTTTTTTGGTTTTGTCAAGTAAAGGAGAAACTTAACCTTGCCAATTTGCAGGATTTAAGATTGATGATCCATTATCAAACACGAGCGTTTACCAGCTCAGAAGTATTTTTTTCTAGATTCTACTCCCTCTAAAATCAGATTTCAAGCTGATACTGTACAAGGAACACATTTTAATCCACTCCATTTATAGATTCTCTAGACTTAAATATATGACATATATTTATTAAGTTTAACAGTCTTACGAACACAGGCATGTATACAAGTTCATGTTTTCTTGTTTGGCCAAACCACAGGTGTGTGTCGGCAGTCATTTCAAAGTGTGTCAAACCTATTCTCTCTAGTTATCTCTAGGTACTTTCTAGATACCTTTAGACTCTGGTAAAAGTATCTGGCCCCTCCTTTAGATCTCTCCAGGATCAGAGGAGCACGCCTATTATATTAGGTGTTGTGGAACACAGGGAGGATAATGCTGCTGTAGTCGTCTTGCTTGTGGGCTTCCTGAAGGCACCTGGTTGGCCTCCTTGTGAACAGACTGCTGGACTTGATGGCCCTTGGTCTGATCCAGCAGGGCTTTTCTTATGTTCTTATGGAGGATGAAACTATCCGTGGCTACTAGTCAAAACCGATACTAGTCATGATGCATCCCTATCCACTCCAGGATCAGAGGAGCATGCCTGTTATATTAGGTTCTGTGAAACACAGGCAGGATGGTGCTGCTGCAGTCGTCTTGCTTGTGGGCTTCCGAGAGGCACCTGGTTGGCCACTGTGGGAACAGACTGCTGGACTAGATGGGCCTTGGTCTGATCCAGCAGGGCTTTTCTTACGTTCTTATGGAGGATGGAGCTACCCATGGCTACTAGTCAAAACGGATATTATTAATTAAGCATGCCTTTGTCTCTCCAGGATCAGAGGAGCATGCCTATTATATGAGGTGCTGTGGAACACAGGGAGGATAATGCTGCTGCAGTCGTCTTGCTTGTGGGCTTCCTGAAGGCACCTGGTTGGCCACTCTGTGAACAGACTGCTGGACTAGATGGGCCTTGGCCTGATCCAGCAGGGCTTTTCTTATGTTCTTATGGAGGATGGAGCTAACCGTGGCTACTGGTCAAAACGGATACTAGTCATGATGCATGCCTATACTCTCCAGTATCAGAGGAACATGCCTATTCTATTAGGGGCGGTGGAACACAGGCAGGAGAATGCTGCTGCAGTCATCTTGTTTGTGGGCTTCCTAGAGGCACCCTCTTGGCCATTGTATGAACAGACGGCTGGTCTTGATGGACCTTGGTCTGATCCATCAGGCCTTTCTTATGTTCATGCCTATACTCTCCAGTATCAGACGAGCAGGCCTAACATATTAGGTGCTGTGGAACACAGGCAGGATAAATGTTGCTGCAGTCACCTTGCTTGTGGGCTTCCTAGAGGCCCCTGGTTGGCCGCTGTTGGACTTGACGGGCCTTGGTCTGATCCAGCCTGCCCTCTCTGATGGCAGTTCCAAGTGAAACGCATAGCCGCAGCCTTCTTTTGGGGTGTGTGACTGGGCCCGTGACCCAGGGCCACAGACCTCTGCCCCAAAGTCTATTCTTGACAGGACCGCTGATACAGGATCCTATCCTGTTCTGTTTCCGTGCAGTCTGCGGCAATCAGCAACCCTGGGCCAACGACGACAATGAACTCCGTGAGCAGACCCGAGATCGAGAAGCGCCGTGGTTGGTGAACATCGTCGGTAACGGCCAGCAGTGTCAAGGAGCTGTTTTGAACAACTGGTGGATCCTGACAGCAGCGAGCTGCTTCCTGCGGATGTGAGTAGGATGGTTGAGGGGTCTGGAGACCAAGTCCTATGAGGAAAGGTTGAAGGAGCTGGGTATGTTTAGCCTGAAGAGGAGAAGACAGAGAGGGGATATGATAACCATCTTCAAGTACTCGAAGGGCTGTCAAGTTGTTTTCTGTTGCCCCAGAAGGTCGGACCAGAACCAGTGGGTTGAAATTAAATCAAAAGAGTTTCCCTCTAGACCAGTGGTTCCCAACCTTTTTTTGACCAGGGACCACTAGGACTTTTTTGTTCGGTGCAGGGACCCCAAGGTTCAAAATAAAAATTCAGAGAATTTGAAAATAAACTTTAATCATAACTGTTAGTTAAACATTAAACTTAGAATAATATTTGAATATATATTTTTATAATAGAGAACTTTTAATTGAAAATATTAATTTATTATGGGTTTATAACTTTGTTTCGCGGACCTTAATTTAGTTCTCACGGACCCCTGGGGGTCCATGGACCCCCGGTTGGGAACCAGTGCTCTAGACATTAGGAAGAATTTTTTAACAGTCAGAGCGGTTCCTCAGAGAAACAGGCTTCCCCGGGAGATGGTAAGCTCTCCTTCCCTAGAGGTTTCTAAGCAGAGGCTAGATGGTCATCTGTCAGCAATGCTGATTCTATTACCTTAGGCAGATGATGAGAGGGAGGGCATCTTGGCCATCTTCTGGGCATGGAGTAGGGGGTCACTGGGGGTGTTGGGGGGAGGTAGTTGTGAATTTCCTGCATTGTGCAGGGGGTTGGACTAGATGACACTTGAGGTTCCTTCCAATTCTGTGATTCTATGCTATTACAACTGATCTCCAGCCAATAGAGATCACCTGGAAAAAATGGCCGCTTTGGCAATTGGACTCTGTGGCATTGAAGTCCCTCCTTTCCCCAAATCCCGCTTTCCTCAGGCTCTGCTCCCAAAACCTCCCACCGGTAGCAAAGAGGGACCTGGCAACTCTATCCCACAAGGATAGGTATGGGGGCCGGTGCTTTTTAATTGGTTCATAAACTATCTGGAACTAGGTGTGACCAGTGTGGTGGCCAAGTTTACAGATGACAGAAAGTTATTCAGGATGGGGAAAACCAAGGGTGACAGTGAAGAGCTGCAGGAAGATCTCCGCTACTAGGGTGCAGCAAATGAAATTCAGCATAGATAAGTGTAAGGTGATGCAGAATGGAACAAAAACTCCCAGCTCTTAAGTCCTTAACTAGTTACTAGCTTGGATTGGGTTAAATATTAGCGTCTGGTTTTCCTTTGCAGGAAGCCGAGCTCAGTGGAGCTGATCATGGCTGGCGGATATCCCTTCACGATAACAGTGAGCCAGTACCTGTCACACCGGGGCTTCAGTTCATGGGCGAGGCCTCCCAGTAATGATCTGGGACTTGTGATGCTTGGCCAGCCGATCGACTTAAGAAAGAGAGAGATGTGGCCAATTTGCCTCCCTGACAGGCAAGAATCTTCCCTCACGCGGGCGCAATGTAGGATCTATAAGCGAGAGCAAGACGGTGAGTTTGTGGGTACGCCATCAGGATTATAGAATCATAGAGCTGGAAGGGACCACCAGGGTCATCTAGTCCAACCCCCTGCACAATGCAGGAAATTCACAACTACCTCCCTTCCCACATCCCCAGGAACCCCTACTCCATGCCCAGAAGAAGGCCAAGGTGCCCTCCCTCTCATGATCTGCCTAAGGTCATATAATCAGCATTGCTGACAGATGGCCACCTAGCCTCTGCTTAAAAACCTCCAGGGAAGGAGAGCTCACCACCTCCAGAGGAAGCCTGTTCCACTGATGAACCGCTCTGTTAGGAAATTCTTCCCTATGTCTAGCCGACTTGTTTTCTGTTGCCCCAAAAGGTCGGACCAGAACCAACAGGTTGAAATTAAATCAAAAGAGTTTCCGTCTAGACATTAGGAAGAACTTTCTAACAGTCAGAGCGGTTCCTCAGTGGAACAGGCTTCCTCGGGAGGTGGTGGGCTCTCCTTCCCTGGAGGGTTTTAAGAAGAGGCTAGATGGCAATGCTGATTCTGTGACCTTAGGCAGATCATGAGAGGGAGAGCACCTTGGCCATCTTCTGGGCATGGAGTAGGGGTTCCTGGGTGTGTGTGTGGGGGAGGTAGTTGTGAATTTTCTGCATCGTGCAGGGGGTTGGACTAGATGACCCTGGTGGTCCCTTCCAACTCTATGATTCTATGGGGCCTTCTCTGATTATCTCTTGTGTCGGGGGTCTTCTCGCCTTCCCCGCAGATTCCAAGCAATGGTTAGAGAGGATTGCCGTGTATTTTCTGGAGATGTCAGAGTGTACCGCAGAATGGCCGGGCACCTCGGAGCGATGGAATTTGTGCATGGCAAGAGAGGTGGATAATGAGACTGACTGCAAGGTAATCTGTATGAACGGATCTGAGATTAGGACCGTGGAAAGGGGTCCCCAACCTTTTTGTCTAGGCTTGCCAGGCCCCGCAGCTCCACCGGCGGGAGCTTTGTGGGGCTGTGGTGGACGTGCGCGGTGTGCGCACACACGTGGCGTGGCACGCGTGCGCACCCCGCACGACGTGCCTACGTCACTTCCGGAAGTGGCGAGCGCAGAGCATGCGCGCACGTACGCTGTGCCCATTGGCTTTTAGCTGTGCCCATTGGCTTTTAGCTGGCCAGCAGGCAGCCCGATGGATTGGCGGGATTTTACCCGCCACCACCGGGCACCTGGCGACCCTGTTTTTGTCCCTGCAGGCATGTTTGGAATTCTGACTCGGGTGGGCGCATAACCAAAATGGCTGCCGCAAAATGGCTGCTGCAGGAGGCGGAGCCAGCCACAAAAAGATTGCCGCAGCTTAACTTCAGTGACACAGCGCAGATTCCTGTCCTGTGGGGGCAGGTTCCCCTCCAAGTGTGCAGGAAAATATCATTTTGTAAATTAAGGAAAAGGAAAAAAAAAACTTTTTAAAATGGCTTGGTGAAGACTAAGCATACTTAGGGTTGCCAGCTCCGGGTTGGAAAATTCCTGGAGATTTTGGGGGTGGAGCGTGAGGAGGGCGGGGTTTGGGAGGGGAGGGACTTCAATGCCATAGAGTCCAATTGCCAAAGCGGCCATTTTCTCCAGGTAGGGTGGCCAGGTCCCTCTTCGCCACCGGCGGGAGGTTTTGGGGCGGAGCCTGTGGAGGGAGGGGTTTGGGGAGGGACTTCAGTGCCATAGAGTCCAATTGCCAAAGCAGCCATTTTCTCCAGGGGGACTGATCTCTATCGGCTGGAGATCAGGTGTAATAGCAGGAGATCTCCAGCTAGTACCTGGAGGTTATCAAAACAAGAAAAAAGAGCACCTCCGTGCTAATACCGTAAGGTTTGGAAACTGGCACGGGAAAAATACAGTACAATGATACAAAGCATGTATTGTGTTTCAAAACAATTCAACAAGTACAGTGGACTACAAAAAGTGACAATGAACAATATATATACAAAATATACAAGGCGTGTTTGAAGCTGTCAATAAATAGTACAATCAATAAATAATACAATCTTCTTAGTATATATATGTGTAGGAAAATAGTTTAAAAAGTCCATCAGGTACATGTATAAATGATCACAAAGTCTTCATTAAGCATGATGGGTGGGGGACGGCCGTTTCAAGAATATTCTTGAAACAATTCAAGTACAGTGGACTACAAAAGTGACAATGAACAATATATATACAAAATATACAAGGCGTGTTTGAAGCTGTCAATAAATAGTACAATCAATAAATAGTACAAGTTTCTTCATTGTACTATTTATTGATTGTACTATTTATTGACCGCTTCAAACACGCCTTGTATATTTGGTATATATATTGTTCATTGTCACTTTTTGTAGTCCACTGTATTTGCTGAATTGTTTTGAAACACAATACATGCTTTGTATCATTGTACTGTATTTTTCCAGTACCTGGAGGTTGGCAACCCTAAGCATACTCCAAGAGGCGTGGAATAATAGAGCTGATGAGCGTCAAAGCGTAGAAGATCCCCAAGGGAAAGGAGGGAAATGGGCCTCCTCAAGCCCTTCAGAGAGGATGGAATGGCCACCATTTAGAAGTTGCCTCGTCCCATTTCTCCCGCCTCTCTCGTTTAAGGTGCCTGTAGGAAGTCCCGTGCTCTGTCATAACCTGAACAGTGACCACTGGGAGCTGAGGGGCATTGTGAGCCAGGGTTTGACCAACTGCACACATCCAGTCCTGGCTACCCAGGTTGTACCCCATCTAGAGTGGTTGTGGCAGGAAGGGCTATTGAAGGACCCAGTCCCTCCAACCATGGGATATACCGAGACCACTGGAAGCAGCATGCCTTCTCTAGCAGAGGAAGGGTCTTCGGAGACAGCCCCACAATTACAGGACGTGTTTCCAACCCAAGAAGAATCAGAAGCATCTCCGACAGAACAGCCGTTGGAAACAGCCATACCAGCTTTTTCAAGAACACCCATGATAACTAGCCAGCCTCCCGCACTGGGTCTACAAGCACCTGTTATAATCCCACCTGAAAGACAGATGTTTGGAATAACCCCTAGAGCTGCAAAAGTCATAAAACACACAACCGCGGGGCACCCGGTCTCTGCAGGAGTAAAGAAAGCACGATCAAAAGTCGTAACACACACAACCGCGAGGCACTCGGTATCTGCAGGAGTAAAAAAAGCACGATCAAAAGTCGTAACACACACAACCGCGGGGCACTCGGTATCTGTCAATTCCTCCATGGTACAATGGTCTCCCCCAGCAACCGAGCCAACAGTCTTTGTAATATACCCCACAACCAAACGCTCGTCGCCTGTAAGATCTCCAAAGACCAAGGCGCCTACAACACCCGGAAGGAGGAAGTCCCGTCCCCAAATCTCAACACCAAGGGTGGCCAAGATTATCATCACTGCGCACTCCAGAGTTACAAAACCTCGAAAAACAAGACAGACACGGCCATCGACCAAAGCACATCTCACAACTAGCAAACGAACCTATGTTATCCCCTCGAAAAAACACTTACCTAACAAAACTAGAACACCACCGCCCGAACAATCGGCGACTATGGAACAGTCATCCGCATCAGTTAGGCCGCCGTCCTCTGTAGCCTCCCCCACAACCAAACAAACCCCCGTAACACCCACAACGAGTCACTCTTCCTTGGCTGCGCTAACTGTGGTGCATGCACAGCACAAGGTAATCATTCCCGCTACCACCCGGCCGTCTCCAGCCTCAAAAAAGGTGCCCCCCGCAGACGCTCCGTCACTGAGACCCCCTGCTGCAATGTCCGCGGCCGGTCCTTTCATCGCAGCCGGGCCACATTTCCCCAAGAACAAATTCGAGGAGACCCTGACCCCTGGGCCGCCCCTGGCTTTTCTTGCCTCGCCCAGTCCAGCCGTCCCCACGACTCCCAGGTTGGTATCCCGTGCCCACATGACCATGGAACAATGTGAGATGGGCCTGGCGTGGAATAGCGTGTCTCGGACCTACCAGCTTAACAAGGTGGCGGATCTGATGGAGCGCAAAATTGGTGAGTACGGGGTGGTGGTGCGATAGCTGGTAGCTTCCAGGCCTCATTTCTTCTCACCGGGGGAGATCTGAGGAATTAGGTAAGAAGGGGCCTGGTGGGTCAGACCTAGGGTGGCCGGCCTCCAGGTGGTGGCTGGAGGTTTCCTGGGATTACAACTGATCTCCAGGCAACAGAGATCAGTTCGCCTGGAGAAAATGTAGGGTTGCCAAGTGTCCGGTGGTGGCAGGTAAAATCCCGCCAATCCACCGGGCTGCCCACCGACCAGCTGAGGGCCAGCGGGCAACATGTGCACACACACACGTGCACTGCACATGCGTCACTTCCGGGTTTACCTGGAAGCGACGTGGACGCTCTGGCAATCTCTGTTAAAACTCTTTTAACAGAGATTGCCAGAGCGTCCACGTCGCTTCCAGGTAAACGCAGAAGTGACGAGTGAGCCAAAGAGTTTTGGCAGAAATCGCTATAGTGTCCACGTCGCTTCCAAGTAAACCCGGAAGTGATGTAGGTGCATCGCATGGGGTGTGCGTGCACATCACGCACCGCAGCCCTGCAAAGCTCCTGCCGGTGGAGCTACGGGGCCTGGCAAGCCTAAGAAAATGGCTGCTTTGGAGGGTGGACTCTATGGCTTTATATGGGGTTGCCAGCTCCAGGTTGGGAAATACCTGGAGATTTTGGGGGTGGAGCCTGAGGAGGGTGGGGTTTGGAGAGGGGAGGGACTTCAATGCCATTGAGTCCAATTGCCAAAGCAGCCATTTTCTCCAGGGGAACTGACCTCTATCTGCTGGAGATGTAATAGCAGGAGACCTCCAGCCACCACCTGGAGGTTGGCAACCCTAGCCTTATACCCTGCTGAAGTTGCTTCCCTCCCCAAACCTGACCCTCTAGGCTCCAGCCCCAATATCTCCAGGTATTTCCCCACCCAGAGCTGGCAACCCGAATCGGACCAGCGGTCCATTTAATCTAGCGCCCTGTTTCACATAGCAACCGGCCACTTGCTATGGAGGGCCAACAAACAGAGCATAAAGGCCAAGGCCTTCCATTTATGTTAGCCCTGATATTCAGAGGTTCACTGCCTCTGGACATGGAGGTTCCCTTTAGTCCTCGTGGCTAATAGTCACTGATGAATCGGTCCTCCATCAATCTGTCTAATTCCCTGTTTAAAAAGAAGAGTTGGTTTTTATATGCCGACTTTCTCTGCCACTTAAGGGAGAATCAAAAGTACAAAGAGAGTTTAATACGGTCCAAGACCAGCATAAAAACATACCAGATATACAATCACCTTCCTTTCGGCTCCCCACAACAGACACCCTGTGAGGTAGGTGGGGCTGAGAGAGCTCGGAGAGAACTGTGAATAGCCCAAGGTCACCCAGCAGGTTTCGTGTGTAGGAGTGGGGAATCAAACCCAGTTCACCAGATCAGCCTCCGCCGCTCATGTGGAGGAGGGGGGAATCAAACCCGGTTCTCCAGATCAGACTCCACCGCTCCAAACCACTGCTCTTAACCACTACACCACGCTGGCTCTCAGCCATCTATGCCCATCACTACATCCTCCGGCAGGGAATTCCACATTTTATTTCTACATTTAGGTAACCACATATCACTGCTTCCGTCCTCCTGCTCCCCGCTCTGGAGAGGAGTAGACTGTAGTGTACGATCAAACGTCCGTCAAATAATTTGAGGCCCAAGGGCAGACAAATCGATTTCTAACGTTTTGGTCTTTTCCTCCGCAGGGTGTGGACTGAGGCCTGGCTTTGTCCCGCACTGCCCAAGCTGTTCCGAGGCGGAGGTTGGCGAGTTTCCTTGGGTCGTCTCTCTCACGTTGTCCATCCAACACTTCTGTGCCGGTTCCATCCTCAACCCCTGGTGGATTTTAACCACGGCCAACTGTGCCAACCTGATGTGAGTGCCCCCTTCTTCGGCTCCTGGCAGGGGCAGGGTCGAGTACATTGTCTCAGGATGCTACTTAACCCACCGCTGCCATTTTCACTAGAACCGAGAATCCGCATGGAAGCGTTTTTCCGATCCAAAGCCTTTATTGGCATAAAAAAATAAGGCATACAAAAGCAAATCCACAAGACCATACTATACACAAGGTACATCAGATCGCCATCGTTTTTACAGTAAAATCGATTTAAATGGATTCAGTGGATTACTTAGTTTCGCAGTTCTAAGCCAGCCTTATTTGATACACAAGCGCTCACGTTCTTGGACTGCAAACCGTAGAAACCTCGCCACCAATTCAACTTTTATTGGAGCCTGAGTGGTCATAAGGAGAGACACCTTAATTTGGGGTGGGGGGAACCATTCCCTGTCCACAAATAACAGGTCTATAAATTGAGAACGATCCCTAGCATAAAACGAACAGTTAAGTAGGACATGATGAACTGATTCTATTACGCCCTCCCCGCATGGACAGGCCCCGTCCATATATGAGACCTTATTGAATCTTCCATAGAGCAGGGCGGAAGGAAGGGCATTGAATCTAGCGAGCGTGTAAGCCAGGGGTGGGGAACGTCAGGCCCGGGGGCCATTTAAGGCCCGCGAAATCATTTGGTCTGGCCCTTTGTGCGTCCTGACAGATCTCTAGCTCAGAAGGATCTAAGGCTGGCGATCCGACCCCTCCCGCGGACAGGAATAGCCTCTATTCAAGGCGGATGTGAGTTTGTTTTGCCAAGAAAAGGAACCTTTTTTCCCCCTTGCAGAAGAGTCGTTAGCTATGGAGCTGCTAGGACCATCCAAGAAACTGTGTTAACCCTTTCCCACCCGGGCCATGGAGAAACGTATTGGTCAGCTAATTTTTAAGTTGATAATTTTGTATGGCCCGCAAATGATGTTATAAATATCCAAATGGCCCTTGGCAGAAAAAAGGTTCCCCACCCCTGGTGTAAGCCCTTCTCTGCTGGGGATCGGTAGGAAGCTGTTTTCTCACTTCAAATAATGGTGGGTTTCAGAATCCGGAGTTTTCGCTTTCTTGAAAAGGTGGGTTGGCTTGAAAGGTTTGTGTGAGGGTTTTCAGCAGTCACTTCTGAAGGTACCCTTCCGATTATAATTCCCTGCCAGGTGAAAAGCCACTTTTTAAAAAATAACTTTATTTGGAGTTTAGTTTATCATGACGACACCAGCAAAAATAAAAACACAACAGCAGTATGTTAAACATCCTTGTACATTCAAGGTATGTTTCAATACTTGGTTCCAAAATATGTTCCAATGTTATATATCGGTGCTTTTTACAGAAATCAAACCACTTAGCAGAACTTAATAAATGCAAATCATACGGTAGCTTCGTGGGCATCGTTTACTTCGCGATGCCCCCTTCTCCACATATTCTAGAAAAGGCAGCCACCTATTTAAAAAGTTTGTAGAGGAAGATATTTGCTACTTTGAGTCGCGAAGATACCTTATCTGAAATTAAAAGGTTCCACACCTTCTCATACCACTGCCCGTTAGAAGGCATCTTTGCAAAAAGCCGCTTCTAAGAGTTGGAGGGAGGGTACTTCCCAGAGCAACGCCCCATAAAATGCGAGGAACTTCAGTTGCAAAAGGAAAAACGGTAGAAACCCCAAATATTT
Source organism: Euleptes europaea (assembly GCF_029931775.1). Classification (NCBI taxonomy): domain Eukaryota; kingdom Metazoa; phylum Chordata; class Lepidosauria; order Squamata; family Sphaerodactylidae; genus Euleptes; species Euleptes europaea. The sequence goes on along the minus strand of NC_079312.1, from coordinate 176,639,499 downwards.
TCTTGCATACACACAGCTTACGTTCAGTCATGCAATGAAGATCCTCGGAGTAGCAGATACTGACTTTGACGGACCAAGGGCAGCCTCATAGGTTCAAGCGCATACCCACTATGCTGGAGGATGACAGAAAAAGTTATGTGCATATCTTTATGAATGTTAATTGATCCGCATTTCCAGTTTTAATCTGGAAGATAACCGTGGCTCACATCCTATGGAGCAGGAGCAGAGCTAAACTGCATAATCAGTATATTTCCAGCTTCCCGTTGCTATTTTCTGTCCCCCTTCCCAAAAACTAAATTCTGCCCTTGAGAGTCAGAAACATCATGGGGGTCAAAGTAGGGGGCTGCAGTGAGAGAGGAGAATCGGTGAATATTGCCCTCCCTTCTGTGAGCAGAAGAAGAAGGGCTGGTTTTTATATGCCGCCTTTCTCTACCTTTTAAGGAGAATCAAACCGGCTTACAATCTCCTTCCCTTCCTCTCCCTACAATCTCCCTCCCCTTCCTTGTGAGGTAGGTGGGGCTGAGAGAGTTCAGAGAGAACTGTGAGTAGCCCAAGGTCACCCTGCAGGCTTCATGTGGAGGAATGGGGAAACCAACCCGGTTCACCAGATTAGAGTCCGCAGCTCAGGTGGAGGAGTGGGGAATCGAACCTGGTTCTCCAGACTAGAGTCCACCGCTCTTAACCACTACGCCACGCTGTCCTACTGGAAGCTGAAAGAGTACTTAGGATCCTAGCCTGTTTCCCGCACATTGAGTGTTTGGAAAATGCTGTGAAAATAACTCTGCAATTTCAGTGAGAAAGAGGCTCTGCTCCAATAAATAGCATTTCACGCTCCCCCTTCCCCAGGTGGTGGGATTTGTAGAGCATCATTTACAGGAAGAGAGAGCCCCATAAAAGCACAGCAGTGCTAACCGCAGAGTCAAAAAGGGCACGTCTTGGGACATTTGGAGTCTCTGGTGATGAAAGTAGCCATAGACACCGGGGCTGGGAAAGCGCCAGCTCAGCAAAACAACAAAAGCTTACCTTGCCTAGGGTTGCCAGCTCTGGGTTGGGAAATACCTGGAGATTTTGGGGGTGGAACCTGGGGAGGGTATAGTGCCATAGATCCCACCCTTCAAAGCAGCCATTTTCTCCAGGGAAATTGATCTCGGTCGTCTGGAGATCAATTATAATTGCAGGAGATCTCCAGGTGCCACCCTAAGCTTGCCCAAAGTCCCAGGTTCGAACCCTGCCTGTGGTCACCCACAAAACCATGTTTTATTTTAGATTACATTTTGGTTCTTATTGTAAACTACCATGTGAGTACTGAGCTTTGCAATGTCTTGCAGAGCCAGCGTGGTGTAGTGGTTAAGAGCGGTGGTTTGGGGCGGTGGACTCTGATCTGGAGAACCAGGTTGGTTTCCCCACTCCTCCACATGAAGCCAGCTGGGTGACCTTGGGCTAGTCACACTCTCTCAGCCCCACCTACCTTGCAGGGTGTCTGTTGTGGGGAGGGGAAGGGAAGGAGATTGTAAGACGGTTTGATTCTTCCTTAAGTGGTAGAGAAAGTCGGCATATAAAAACCAACTCTTCTTCTTCTTCTTCTTCTTCTTCTTCTTCTTCTTCTTCTTCTTCACAAAATCACACAAGGTTGGAAGAGACCACAAGGGCCATCCAGTCCAACCCCCTGCCATGCAGGATCCCACAATCAAAGCTGCTGCTGCTGCTGCGTCTTCTGCATCTTCTTCTTCTTCTTCTTCTTCTTCTTCTTCTTCTTCTTAAGTGGGATAAAATGTTCGGAGAAATTAAGGACCATAGTGCGTTTTTATCAATGTCATAAACTGCACTTTACGTAAGCTGTCTTGCGTGCCCTTTTCTTCTTTTCTTTCGGAGTCAAAAGGCAAAGTGGAAGCTGAACTATGCCTCAGGCGAACATCTGCAGCTTGTGGGACGTTTGCATCTGTTTCTGTAACGAGCTGGCCCCGCCGCTCACCCTTTTCCCGTCCCTGTGTCCCTGATTCAGAAAGAATTCGGCAGCTTTGGTGTTGGTGCAGGCCGGGCTGGTCGACATCTCGGAAGGAACGGGCTCTGTGCACATCCGCCAGGCTCTGACGTACCCTGACGTGCTGGCAAGCGAGGATCTTCACAACTTGGGGCTTCTACAGCTGCAGAAGCCGCTGGAGTTTGGGCCCCTCATCGCACCTGTGTGTCTATCAGACACAGCGCACGCGATAGAAGATTTCAGAAACTGCTGGCTGCCGAGCTGGACCGTGCTGCAGGGTAAGCTGTGCCCAACATCTGTTTGGAGTTAACTTCCTAGATCGGTTGAGCAAGCTGAAGATCTGCTCTTGGGCTCTGGATTACTCAGCAGCCAGGAGCCGCTTTGGGGGCCAGGGCGTTGGACTGCAAGGCCTTTACGGGCTCTGTGAATCTCAACGCAGGACAGCATGGTGCAGTAGGGGTGCCAACCTCCAGATACTAGCTGGAGGTCTCCTGCTGTTACAACGGATCTCCAGCCAATAGAGATCAGTTCCCCTGGAGAAAATGGCCGCTTTTGCCATTGGACTCTACGGCATTGAAGTCCCTCCCCTCTCCAAACCCCTCCCTCCTCAGGCTCCACCCCCAAAATTTCCAGTTACCGTAGTCCCAATCCGGAGCTGGCAACCCTATCTCAGAGGCTAAGCAGGTTGGCCTTGGCTAGTACTTGGATGGGAGACCACCATTGGTAGGGTGACCTTGGGCTAGTCACACTCTCTCAGCCCCACCTACCTCACAGGGTGCCTGTTGTGGGGAGGGGAAGGGAAGGCGATTGTAAGCTGGTTTGATTCTCCCTTAAGTGGTAGAGAAAATTGGCATATTAAAACCAACTCTTCTTCATTATCTTCATCTTATCTTCATCTTCTTATCTTCATCATCTTCATTTTATCTTCATCTTATCTTCATCTTCTTATCTTCTTCATCATCTTCTTATCTTCATCTTCTTCATCTCTTGCCTTGAAAACCCTACTAGGTTGGCGTAAGCTGTCTGTCACTGAACAGGACTTTCCACCACCGCCACTTTCAAGCACTAACTCAATGTCGGAGGTCCAGACTCAATAAATAAAGCAGGAGGGAAGAGAACTGGTCTGGAAGCTTGAAGTGAAAGATTTGAATTCTGAACCAGTACATGAATTTCAGCCTTCCTCACCACTACAGCTCCCTGTGAATGGTGGCCGGTGTAGTGCAGTGATTAAATTGTTGGGTGGAGCCCTGATATTGAATTAGGGTTGCCCGCTCCAGGTTGGGAAACACCTGGAGCATTTGGGGGATGGAGCCTGAGGAGGGCGGGGGTTGGAGAGGGTTTGGATTTCAATGCCATGGAGTGTCGCTTAGTTTGGGGGTGGAGCGTGAGGAGGGTAGGGAAGGGAGGGACCTCAGCGGGGTATAATGCCATAGAGCCCACCCTCCAGAGAGGCTTCCTTGAGGTCTACATAGGGTTGCCAGGTCCCTCTTCGCCACCGGCGGGAGGTTTTTGGGGTGGAGCCTGAGGAGGGCAGGGTTTGGGGAGGGGAGGGAGTTCAATGCCATAGAGTCCAGTTGCCAAAGCAGCCATTTTTCCCCCCAGGTGAACTGATCTCTGTCAGCTGGAGATCAGTTGTAATAGCAGGAGATCTCCAGCTAGTACCTGGAGGTTGGCAACCCTAGGCCTACAGGCCATTCATTCTTCAACCTTTGATCTTGACATAATGACCTTTGATCGTGACATAAGTGATCTCCAGACTCCAGAGAGATCAGTTCCCCTGGAGAAATGGCAGCTTCTGAGGGTGGATCCTATGGTGTCGCTAGGGTTGCCAACTCCGGTTGGGAAATAGCTGGAGATTTTGAGGATGGAGCCCGAGGAGGGCAGGGTTTGGAGAGGGGGGAGGGACTTCAATGCCATAGAGCCCGATTGCCAAAGCGGCCATTTTCTCCCGGGGAACTCATCTCTGCCGCCTGGAGATCAGTTGTAATAGCGGGAGATCTCTAGCCACCCCCTGTAGGTTGGCAAGCTTCTATCTCCATGAATGTCCCAACCCAGAGTCGGCATGCCCATCGTCACCCCTGTCCTCTTCTTGTCCTAGGAGGCCCCGCCAGACTTCTGAGACGCCCTTTAGCCTCCCTGAACATCAGCAGCTGCAATCGTCTTGAAGAGAATTTGTCCAAGGCCATCTTCTGTATCACAGCCCAGAAGGACCAGGAAGGAATCTGCAAGGTGAGAGAACCCTTAGGGGCAAAGGCTTCATCTTCATTCACGTTCATCCTTGGTTGAACTCAATTTTTTTAAATTGACGTACTTCTAGGGTTGCCAGCCTCCAGGTGATGGCTGGAGATCTCCCGCTATTACAACTGATCTCCAGATGATAGAGATCAGTTCCCCTGGAGAAAATGGTCACTTTGGCCATTGGACTCTATGGCATTGAAGTCCCTCCCCTCCCCAAACCCCGCCCTCCCCAGGCTCTGACCCAAAACCTCCTGCCAGTGGCGAAGAGGGACCTGGCAACCCTACTTATCCGGACTGCTTGGGTCCAGTAGGGGTCCGTATTTCGGATATTTCCGTATTTCGGATATTTCCTTATTTCGGAATATTTGCATATACTTAATGAGATATCTTGGGGATGGGACCCAAGTCTAAACACGAAATTAATTTATATTTTATATACGTTTTATTATTTATATACTTTATTCACATAGCCTGAATGTGATTTTAAACAATATTTTAAATAATTTCGTGTACATTGAACCATCAGAAAGCAAATTGGCGCGCTGCTGAGGGCATGTAACGCCTGCATGCTGGCTGAAAAAGTCTGATTTTGGGGTCAGTCACTTCGAGGAGGGCAAGGAGCTGTTCCTGTTGGCAGCAGAGGATAGGACTTGCAAGAATGGGTTAAAATTTCGGGCGGAAAGGTGGATATTGGGGGGGCGTTACAGTAAGAGTTGTTCAACAGTGGAATCAGCTACCTAGATCTCCCCCTCACTGGCAGCCTTTAAGCAGAGACCGGACAAGCACTTGTCAGGGATGCTCTAGGCTGGTTCTGAATTAACCAGGGGGTTGGACTAGATGGCCTGTATGGCTCCTTTCAACTCTAGGATTCTATGACTCTATGGCCATTTATGCAGGGTCAATTTTGATGCTCACTCAAAGCTCTTTTTTTAAATGCAACCTTTAAAATTCCTATTCATGATGCAAAAGGAGAAATTCCACCCTCCTGCCCACTCGCCTGCTCCTTCCTTGCTGTTTGCATAGCCATTAGCAACCTCCGTTTGCATAGCTGATGCGCAGCTGTGATTTTGCATGCTTCCTTGAGGGGATTCTTCGAGGCGGGGGCGGAGCAAACACAAAAGGTCGTGTTAAAGGGGCTCTTAAGAAATGCGAAGCAGGCATGCGTGGGCTTTGCAGTCACTTCCTGAATGACGGTTCAGCGTAGAAAACACCAAAAAAAAAAAATGCGGGGCAATTCAGCCTGGAACGCTCTGCTAATTACCAAGCATAAACGGCCTGTGATTCTATGCATCCTACAAAGAGGTGTTTGATAAATGAGCTTTAACCACGGTTTGCATGATGCAAGCAGGCAGGCGGGTGGCGGTAAAGGCGTGCCGGTGAAGATGTCTCTCCCAAGCCTGCTTCTGCTCTTTACCGTCTCTCCTTTCTTTTTTCCCACCCAGGGTGACCTGGGCTCCCCACTGATCTGCCCTGACCCCAAGGGTGGGGCCTGGGTTCAGCTGGGGGTGCTGAGTAGCTTTGACGAAGCCTGCTCCCGCCCCTATGTCTTCAACAGTTTGCACCCCTACCTGCCCTGGCTGGAAGAGACCACCAAGGCCGCCGGCTATCGTGATAACTACACGGTCTCTTGGCAACGGCAAGGCCCCGCCCTCCAGCTGAGAACACTACAAAAACCAGAGGGTGAGCGACAGCGGTGTGTGTGTGTGTGTGTAGCCTCGTAGTTTGGCTCGGGAACGATTATGGCAGGGATCAACCACCTTTTATACCAGGGGTGGGGAACCTCAGGCCCGGGGGCCGTATAAGGCCCACAAAATCATTTGGTCCGGCCCTTCATGGGTCCTGGCAGATCTCTAGCTCAGAAGGATGCTGCCCTGCCCGAATCTCTTGGGCCCAGCTGGGGACGGCGGAGCTCAAAAGCAAGTCGCTCTACGTGGCAGACACTCGGAGCCGTCTCCTATCGTGCCTCTTGGCTAAATGTTTGGCCAAATATAGCAGGCTAATTTTTAAGTTGATAATTTTGTATGGCCGCGGATGATGTTATAAATATCCAAATGGTCCTTGGCAGAAAAAAGGTTCCCCACCCCTGTTTTATACTCAAAAGTGCCCGAAATTCTGAGCAAGAAAGCAGTGAAGAGCCAGTATAAGAAAGCCTGTTTGCATAACAGAAAATGTACACCTTCTTCTTCTTCTTCTCCTCCTGCTGCTGCTGCTGCTTCTTCTTTCTTCTTCTTCTTCTTCTTCTTCTTCTTCTTCTTATTCTCTACACCAGCATGGTGTAGTGGTTATGTCGTCTTCTTCTTCTTCTCCTTCTCCTTCTTCTTCTTCTTCTTCTTCTTCTTCTTCTTCTTCTTCTTATTATTATTATTATTATTATTATTATTATTATTATTATTATTATTATTATCTACACCAGCATGGTGTAGTGGTATAGATGTATGCCAACCTCCAGGTGGTAGCTGGAGATCTCCTGCTATTACAACTGATCTCCAGCCGATAGAGATCCGTTCCCCTGGAGAAAATGGCTGCTCTGGCCATTGGACTCTATGGCATCGAAGTCCCTCCCCTCCTCAGGCCCCGCCCCCAAACCTCCCGCCGGTGGCGAAGGGGGACCAGGCTACCCTAACCCCACACTGAATTGTCTCTCTGCCTTCCCCAGCCCTGGTGAAACGGATCTCGGCGCATCTCTCCCTCCCCTGGCAAGCATTCGTGGCCACTTGCAGGAAGCGGAGCTGTGGGGGATCGATCCTGAACCATTACTGGGTGCTGACCACAGCGCGGTGCGTTCAAGACACGTAAGCGACGCACGCGCTCTGGTCCTCGTTCGGAGGCAGGGACATCAGAGGGTGGCGGTGGGAAAATATGAATTAACCTTGGATGAGCTCGGTGTGATCTTTCTCCCTGTTCAGAGCCCCTAACGGAAGAATTCCTTATTGCAAAGCCCTGTTGCTTTGGACAGGAGAGATTAGGCAGTGTAGCGGCTAGATCAGTGGTTCCCAAAGTGGGCAGTACCACCCCCTGGGGGGCGGTGGGATTACCTAGGGAGGACACTAAGAGGCAAGGGGGCAGCAGGGGGGCACAAGAGGTGAGCCCCTTCAACGGTGTTGTTCGCTAATTTGCAATAGATCAAGCCATGGCACCATGCTGGCAAATTTGGTGGAAACTCTCAGGATTTTCTTCCAGACTTTGAAGAGCTGGTACCACCGGATCAAGTTCATCAGTTTTGCTGAATAAGTTTCAACTAAAAAGTTGTAATTTGATTTTGAATAGATGTGCAATTAATTGTGACTGTTTTTGAAATTGTATTATTATCTTCTTTAGTGCGTCCCGCAAACCCCTACTTTGAATAATGTTATAGGATAGGGTAGGGGGCGCTGGGGTTGAGTGGCCCGAAGTTTGGGAACCACTGGCCCGAAAAGTTTTGGGAACCACCAGTGTTAGACGAGGAACTGGCGGAAACAGATTCAAATCACTACTTTGGCCATGGAGGCTTGCTGGGTGACCTCAGGCCTGTCATACCCGCACCCCCCCCAGCCTAACCTGCTCCACAGGGTTGTTGTGGTCAGGATACAATGGAGGGGGGATAAAATGTAAGCCACTTCGAGTCCCCATTGGGGAGAAAAGAAGAAGGGTTGGTTTTTATACCCTGCTTTTCTCCAAGGAGTCTCAAAGCGGCTTACAATCATAACCCCACTCCCCACAACAGACACCACTGTGGTGCAGTGGTTAAGAGCACTGGTTTGGAGCAGTGGACTCTGATCAGCGAATGCTAATCTGGTGAACTGGATTTGTTTCCCCGCTCCCACACACGAAGCCAGCTGGGTGACCTTGGGCCAGTCACAGCTCTGTTACAGCTGTCTCAGCCCCACCTACCTCGCAGGGTGCCTGTTGTGGGGAGGGGAAGGGAAGGTGATTGTAAGCCGGTTTGGTTCTCCCTTAAATGGTAGAGAAATCGGCATACAAAAACCAACTCTTCTTCTTCTTCTTGTGAGGTAGGAGTGGCTGAGAGAGTTCCGAGAGAACTGTGACTAGCCCAAGGTCACCCAGCAGGCTTCATGTGGAGGAGCGGGGAAACAAACCCGGTTCTCCAGATTAGAGTCCCCCACTCTTAACCACTACACCGTGCTAGGTATAAGCAAAGAAAAATGTACATTTCCTTTCCTTCAAAGAGAAACACAGGGATTTGCCTAACAGTTAGAGCGGTTCCTCGGTGGAACAGGCTTCCTCGGGAGGTGGTGAGCTCTCCTTCCCTGGAGGTTTCTAAGCACAGGCTGGATGGCCATCTGTCAGCAATGCTGATTCTGTGACCTTAGGCAGATGATGAGAGGGAGGGCATCTTGGCCATCTTCTGGGCATGGAGTAGGGGTCACTGGGGGTGTGGGGGGGAGGTAGTTGTGAATTTCCTGCATTGTGCAGGGGGTTGGACTAGATGACCCTGGTGATCCCTTCCGACTCTATGATTTCAACCCTCCTCTCTGCTTGCCCGCAGGAAACCAGAAAACATCGCTGTCTTTGTGGGACTAAAACACCCCAAGGGTCATGCACGGGGGATCCTTGTGGCTGGGATTTACCCCTACGAGGGGATCCCATGGAGCAACGTCTCTGCCGGCAACGTGGCTTTGCTCCTGCTCCAGGAATCTGTTGCCTTTGGCAAATATGCTACCCGTATGACCTTGCCGCTGACGGACACGTGGGATAGCTGCAAAGTGACAGGGCTGCAAACGTTGAAGCCTGGTAAGCCGAGGTATTGTAGGGGGCGGCGCGTCATGGTGCTGGGGGGCATGCCAAAATCAAACAAAACAACACCAGGCTATGAAAACTTACCAATCTATATTAGAAAAATAAAGCAAGTTATATAATGGCTATTTACCCACGGTCACAATTCCTTTTAATTATGAATGTCTTTTCTGGCCGACATCGCCGCGGATCCCGGGCGTCCGACGATCAGAGGTCGCCTTGCTCTCCCCATGGGTTTTGCCCGTGTTTTCCAGTTGCTTGTTTAGCCAGAAAATGCGGGCCAAACACCCAGGGAGAGCGAGGTGACCTCTGATAGACAGAAAAGGCATGCATAATCCAAAGGAAGCCCCGAAGCAGTCTGTGACTGCGACCACAGGGAAACGTCCCTGCATAAAAGGCCTATGATTCTAGAGCACCCTTCCCCAGAAGGGGGACGGAAATTGGGGGGTCTTGTTGGTGTGAACAGAGAAACTTTCTGTTATATGCAATTTAAGAAAGATGTAGACAAGCTGGAACGTGTCCAGAGGAGGGCAACAAAGACGGTGAGGGGTCTGGAGACCAAGTCCTATGAGGAAAGGTTGAAGGAGCTGGGTATGTTTAGCCTGGAGAGGAGAAGACTGAGAGGGGAGATGATAACCATCTTCAAGGACTTGAAGGGCTGTCATATAGAAGATGGTGCCGAGTTGTTTTCTGTTGCCCCAGAAGGTCGGACCAGAACCAACGGGTTGAAATTAAATCAAAAGAGTTTCCGTCTTGACATTAGGAAGAACTTTCTAACAGTCAGAGCGGTTCCTGAGTGGAACAGGCTTCCTCGGGAGGTGGTGAGCTCTCCTTCCCTGGAGGTTTTTAAGAAGAGGTTAGATGGCCATCTGTCAGCAATGCTGATTCTGTGACCTTAAGCCGATGATGAGAGGGATCTTCTGAGCATGGAGTAGGGGTCACTGGGGGTGTGGAGGGGAGGTAGTTGTGAATTTCCTGCATTGTGCAGGGAGTTGGACTAGATGACCCTGGTGGTCCTTTCCAACTCTACGATTCCTTTACAGGTGAAGCTGAGCCTGACCCTGCAGCATACCAGGCCAAGGTGGTACAGGCCTCTGACTGTGCCAGGAAACATCCCAGGGTCAATCCATCCATGTACTGTGTCATAAGGAACGACAATCACTCTCTGCCTGTAGCTACTGTGAGTACCTCTCCGAAAAGCTTCCAGTGAACCACCAAACTGGGCAGATAGGGTTGCCAACTGTGAGTTGGGAAATTCCTGGGGAATTTGGGAGAAGAGCGGGGATGTCGAACTAAATGGTTAGGAGCACCGGATATGACATCAGTCACTTGGTCGGGCCGGGCCATGCCTCGCCAGCCCAGGTGAGGAGTGGGGGTGGGGGTTGCCTCGGCTGGCTCATGGGCCAGATAAGAGCTCTCAAGAGGCTGGATCTGGCCCCCAGACCTTATGTTTGACACCCCTGGTAGACCCTTGGGAGGGTGGGGCTTGGGGAAGGGAGGGACCACAGCAGGGTGTAATGCCAATACTGTCCACCCTCCAAAGAAGATGAGTTGGTTTTTGTATGCCGACTTTCTCTTCCACTTAAGGGAGAATCAAACTGGCTTACAATCCCCTTCCCTCCCCCTCCCCACAACAGACACCCTGTGAGGTAGGTGGGGCTCAGAGAGTGTGACTAGCCCAAGGTCACCCAGCTGGCTTCCTGTGTAGGAGCGGAGAAATAAATCTAGTTCACCAGATTAGAGTCAGCCGCTCATGTGGAGGGGTGGGGAATCAAACCCAGTTCTCCAGATTAGAGTCCGCTGCTCCAAACCACCGCTCTTAACCATTGCACCACACTGTATAAGGCAGCCATTTCCTTCAGGGGAACTGATCTCCGTAGTCTGGAGATACATGGTAATTCCGGGAGACCTCCAGGCCTCACCTGGAGGTTGGCAACCATGGGAGAGCTATAGGGTTGCCAGGTCCCTCTTCGCCACTGGCGGGAGGTTTTTGGGGCGGAGCCTGAGGAGGGCATGGTTTGGGGAGGGGAGGGACTTCCATAGAGTCCAATGGCCAAAGCGGCCATTTCCCCCAGGGGAACTGGCCTCTATCGGCTGGAGATCAGTTGAATAGCAGGAGATCTCCTGCTTGGACCCTGAGGTTGGCATCCCTACGGAGCAGCAACCCGCCCTCCTCCTCTTCCTCTCCCAGATGCCTGAGGGCGCAGGTCTGCTGTGCCGCTTGGAGGCGAAGCGCAACCCCTGGAGCCAGGTTGGCTTAACCAGTGAGCCCTTCCCGGGATCCCAGCCAGACATCCTGGCCTCCAGCATCGTCGCCTACAAGGACTGGATCAAAGAGACCTCCAAAGAAGCCAGGCGACACTTCTTGCAGTCCCGTGGAAGGACAGCCCACGGGCCGAGCTGGTCCCTTCTCCTGATCCCGTCCTTGTTTGGAGTGACAGCGTTGGGTTGAAAGATGGAGGGGGGGTGACGTTGGGATTGCCCATGGAAACCTTTCTCCCAGATTTTTAAATAAAATGTCCTCTGAACATGAGCTGTGGAGTCCTCATCTGTACAGAGCCGACCTCAGGATCTCGGGCCTGTCTGACCCTATTCTACCACGGGTAGGGTTGCCAGCTCCGGGTTGGGAAATACCTGGAGATTTTGGGGGTGGAGACTGAAAAGGGCGGGGGTTGGAGAGAGGAGGGACTTCAATGCCGTAGAGTCCAATGGGTAGTGTTGTCAACCTCCAGGGACTAGCTGGAGATCTGCTATCGCAACGGATCTCCAGCCGATGGAGATCAGTTCACCTGGAGAAAAGGGCTGCTTTGGCAATTGGACTCTATGGCATTGAAGTCCCTCCTCTCCCCAAACCCTGCCCTCCTCAGGCTTCGCCCTAAAAACCTCCCACAGGTGGCAAAGAAGGACCTGGCAACCCTACCAATGGCCAAAGCGGCCATTTTCTCCAGGGGAACTGATCTCTGTCGCCTGGAGATCAGTTGTCAAAGCAGGAGATCTCCAGCTACCACCTGGAGGCTGGCGACCCGAACCACAGGCCACACGTAGGCATGGACTCAGTTGTGCGTAAGGTTGTCAATTCCAGATTGGGAATTTCCTGGAGACTTTGGGGGTTGGAGCCTCAAAAGGTGGTGAGCTCTCCTTCCCTGGAGGTTTTGAAGCAGAGGCTAGATGGCCATCTGTCAGCAATGCTGATTCTATGACCTTAGGCAGATCATGGGAGGAAGGGCACCTTGGCCATCTTCTGGGCCTGTTGTAGGGGTCACTGGGTGTATGTGTGTGGGAGGTAGTTGTGAATTTCCTCCATTGTGCAGGGGGTTGGACTAGATGACCCTGGTGGTCCCTCCCAACTCTATTATTCTATGAGGGTGGGATTTGGGGAGGAGCTTCAATAATGCTATAGAGTCCAACTTCCAAAGCGTCCATTTTCTACAGATGAACCAATCTGTCTTCTGGAGATCTGTCTTCTGGAGTCCACCCTCCAAGTAGGGTTACCAGCGCCAGGTTGGGAAATACCTGAAGATTTTGGGGGTGGATCCTGAGAAGGGTGGGGTTTGGGGAGGGGAGGGACTTCAGTGGGGGTATCATGCCATAAAGTCCACCTTCCAAAGCTGACATTTTCTCCAGGTTATCTGATCCCTGGCACCTGGAGATCAGTTGTAATAGCGGGAAATCTCCAGCCATTACCTGCCATTCCAGCAACGGGTGTTACTTTTAAGTGTGATTACCTGGAGGTTGGCAACCGTACCTCCAAGGCAGCCATTTCCTCCAGGGGAACTGATCTCTGCACTCTGGAGATCAGCTGTAATTCTGAGAGATCTCCAGGACCCACCTGGACGTTGGCAACCCTTGTGCGTAGTTGTTGAGCAGATGGGATGGGAGTTGAAAGAGAATAAGGGATGGAAGAATTATGTTTGGGGGGTTTATGGATAGGGTAACCAGGTCCCTCTTCGCAACCAGGGGGAGGTTTTAGGGGCAGAGTCTGAGGAGGGTTTGGGGAGGGGCAGGACTTCCACGCCATAGGGTCCAATGGCCAAAGCGGCCGTTTTCTCCAGGGGAACTGATCTCTATTGGCTGGAGATCCGTTGCAATAGCAGGAGATCTCCAACTACTACCTGGAGGTTGGCAACCCTAGTAGGATCAGTTGAAAGTGGTGTAGAACATGTGGCAGGACCCCTGGGTGTGGGGAGGGCGGGGTGTCAGAGAAAGAGGGCTCAGAAAGAGAGTACAAGGAGGTTTGGAGCAAGGGGGAGGAAGGAATACCTGGCATTCCTCAGTTAGGGCCCCCGGGGCTGGAATCTGCCGCCTGTGATTTACCTTCTCACCATTCTGAACTGCTGTGTAATTTTAGGATCTCTCCTCTGCGCCTTGCCGTCTTCCTGCTTTTTTTGTCCGGTGTTTCAAGCGGAGACAGTTCTAGTCTCACAGGCCCCCTCGTCTAGGGTTGCCAGCCTCCAGGTACTAGCTGGAGATCTGCTATTACAACTGATCTCCAGCCGATAGAGATCAGTTCACCTGGAAAAAATGGCCACTTTGGCAACTGGACTCTATGGCATTGAAGTCCCTCCCCTCCCCAAACCACGCCATCCCTACTCTCAGCCCAAAAACCTCCCGCTGGTGGTGAAGAGGGACCTGGCAACCCTACCCCTCGTCCCTTGCTATGGTTGCCAGCCTCCAGGTACGAGCTGGAGATCTCCTGCTTTTACAATTGATCTCCAGCTGATAGAGATCAGTTCACCTGGAGACATGGCCGCTTTGGCAATTGGACCCTATGGCATTGAAGCCCCTCCACTTCTCAAACCCCACCCTCCTCAGGCTCCGACCCTAAAATCTCTAGGTATTTCCCAACCTGGAGCTGGCAACGCTAGTAAAAGTACATAGTAGGAAATGTGAAAGGTAGGAACTACCTGCCAGGTTGCAGAGAGAAGGTCAGAACATGGTCCTGCGTGGCTTTGGAAGCGGAGACCAAGGGGCTCTGGGATTTTCCCTCTCTGCCGTGGCTTGGGCAAGATTTCCTGGCTCGAACAGCGCATAGTTAAATTGTGGGACTCCCTGCCCCAGGATGTTATAATGGCTGCCAATTTGGAAGGCTTTAAGAGGGGAGTGGACATGTTCATGGAGGAGAGGGGTATTCATGGCTACTGGTCAAAATGGATACTGGTCATGATGCATACCTATTATCTCCAGGATCAGAGGAGCATGCAGAATATATTAGGTGCTGTGGAACACAGGCAGGATGGTGCTGCAGTCGTTTTGTTTGGCAGCGTCCTAGAGGCACCTGGTTGGCCACTGTGTGAACAGACTACTGGACTTGATGGGCCTTGGTCTGATCCAGCAGGGCTTTCCTTATGTTCTTATGGAGGATGGGGCTATCCATGGCTACTAGTCAGAATGAATACTAGTCATGATGCATACCTATTTTCCCCAGGATCAGAGGAGCATGCATGTTATATTAGGTGCTGTGGAACACAGGCAGGACAATGCTGCTGCAGTCGTCTTGCTTGTGGGCTTCCTAGAGGCCCCTGGTTGGCTACTGTGTGAACAGACTGCTGGACTTGATGGGCCTTGGTCTGATCCAGCAGGGCTTTTCTTACGGAGGGTGAGGCTATCCACAGCTACTAGTCCAAATGGATGCTAGTCGTGATGCATGCCTATTCTCTCCAGGATCAGAGGAGCTTGCCTATTCTATTAGGTGCTGTGAAACACAGGCAGGATAGATGCTGCTGCAGTTGTCTTGCTTGGGGGCTTCCTAGAGACCCCTGTTGGCCACTGTGGGAACAGACTGCTGGACTTGCTGGTCTGATCCAACATTGCTTTTCTTATGTTCTTATGTGATCAGGCACCTATACTGCTATCGGGGGTGTGGGTTCCCCCATTCCTTGTTCCCGTCCCGTCTGCTTCCGCCCGATTTGCGCTCCAGAGAGTGTTGCTAGGAGCCTGGGTCCCCCTGGAACGCCTTCCACCGGCACCTGCTGGCAACGGGAAAAATCGCACAGCCCCCTTCCCCTAATCAGGCTCGGCTCCCTCTTGTCTCTATCGACATATCCTCTCCCCCCCCCCACCCCCGCTTCCAGTAATGCCCCCTAAGCCACCCCCCTTCCGTGAGGTTGCAGGACCCGGAGCCGTGGGAATTTCCCTGCTGTGTGTGGCATGCACAGAAGATGGAGAGAGAGGGGCAGGAACGGCTCCTGCTCGGCCAGCGGTTCCTAACAATGAGTTTGTCGCATGAAAAGAGGCATTTGCACTAGTCTGGGAAATTTGGGCATGCCGTGGGGGAGGGGGACCGCTCCGGCTTGTGGAGCGGAACAAGATTTCGCCACTGGGCATGGCTGCTTTTCCATTTACTTTTTAAACTGGAATATTTCTCATTGCTCTCTGCTGTCTTTCCCCCAAAACCTGCTCTGATCCTCCTGGGGGACATTCTAGCAGGCTTGGGGTGTGCGTGCATGTGGGAGGGAGGCTCACTCAGAAGCAAAGACAACGCCCCAGAGATAAGGACGTGCAAATCCATTTGGCACAGACAAGATCAGTTACGTCTGTCAAGGGTCTGTCAACCGCCTTCCTGTGCAAACATCTTCTGACAAGCAGGTCTATCTGGAGAGAACATCCTGGCAGCCTTCAGGTGGTGTTTTTGTGAGCGACTGTAAAATGAGCTCAGGAAGGAAGAAACTGCAGATGGCGTTCTACCTGCAACAGAAGAAACTAACAAATGCCTCCCTTTCTGTATAAGTTGACTCCCAGGCAAGGACTCTATAAATGCAAACAGAGGTCAAAAATCTCAACCCACAGTGACTTTGCTTTGAGACATGACAGCAATCTAGAAGAACTGTATTTGGCATAGCATCCAGCTCAAAGAATTCCAGGCAACTCAAAAGCCTGCTTGCCGTGCTGCAGTGAAAGTCTTTTTCGACTGTTGCCTTTGGTGTTTTTCTCACAGACACCTGTGGCCACCTGCCCCTGTAACTCCCACTCATAAGAAGATGAGTTGGTTTTTATATGCCGACTTTCTCGACCACTTAAGGGAGAATCAGACCGGCTTCCAAGCACCTTCCTTTCCCCTCCCCACAACAGACACCCTGTGAGGTAGGTGGGGCTGAGAGAGTGTGACTAGCCCAAGGTCACCAAGCTGGCTTCATGTGGAGCAGTGGGGAAACAAATCCAGTTCACCAGATTAGCCTCCACTGCTCATGTGGAGGAGTAGGGAATCAAACCCGGCTCGCCAGATCAGAATCCACTGCTCCAAGAAGAAGAGGAGTTGGTTTTTAGATGTCGACTTTCTCTGCCACTTAAGGAAGAATTAAGCCGGCTTACAGTTACCTTCCCTCCCCCTCCCCACAACAGATACCCTGTGAGGTAGGTGGGGCTGAGAGAGAACTGTGACTGGCCCAAGGTCACCCAGCTGGCTTCATGTTGAGGAGTGGGGAAACCAATCCAGTTCACCAGATTAACCTCCGCCGCTGCTGTGAACGTGGAATGAAACCCGGTTCTCCAGATCACTGCTCCAAACCATCGCTTTTAACCACTATACCACGCTGGCTCCTGCATTGCTTGGAAGTAGGCCTCCTGCGTTACTTGGAAATAGACATCCTTTTATGTGTCAACGAGAAAAACGTGGTCGCACAGGAATAGGAAGTGATGTGAGCGAAATGGCTTCCCATTATGTGCCAATGAACCAAACGCTCTGGGGCGGGGGGTGAACGATATTTATATCTCTCCCAACCGGATCCTGTGCGTAGCTCCAGTGTACTGTCTTTTTACAGTCCCCTGCTACGTGCCCGCATTGTCTTCGACTAAATATATTTAACGGGAGTCTTGCGAGGCTCGGGAAAGCAACAGGTTTGTATTTGAACGTCGGCTTGGACTCGAGTCCCCGAAACCTTATGCCGGCATAAAAACCTGATACTCTTGAAGGGAGGGGTTTATAGCCTATGGCTCACAGGGCTCAGTATGGAACCGAACGTGTCTCTTTTTAAAAGACAATGAATTATTTCTGTTAAGGTATACTGGAGGCGTAGGTAGGAGGCTGGGATAGCCAGCATGTGACGGAAACAGGCGGCAAAGATCTTTGTGGGAATTAAGGGATAATTTGCAGGACGGGAAAGGGGAGAGGGGAACAGTTGCCAGAAATCCAAGCATGAACCCTGTGCAGATTTATGCCAGCGCACTAAAACAATTTCACAGGGTGCTCCTGTGTATATTTATTACCTACGAAGAAGAAGAAGAAGAAGAGCTGGTTTTTCTATGCCAACTTTCTCTACCTTTTTTTAAGGTGAATCAAACCGGTTTACAATCTCCTTCCCTTCCTTTCCCCACTACGGACACCTTGTGTGCTAGGTGAGGCTGAGAGAGTTTGGAGAGAACTGTGTCTGGCCCAAGGTCACCCAGCAGGCTTCAAGTGTAGGAGCGGGGAAACCAACCCAGTTCTTCAGATTAGCGTCTGCCGCTCATGTGGAAGAGTGGGGAAACCAACCCGGTTCTCAGATAAGAGTCCACTCCACCACTCCACCACGCTTTCTTCAGTCCCTCTAATACTAGCTGCCAAAAAAAACAAATCAGTGGGTTCTAGATCAAATCAAGCTTGAACTGACCCTAGAAGCTAAAATGACTAAACTGAGGCTGTCGTATTTTGGTCACGTCATGAGACGACAAGAGTCACTGGAAAAGACAGTCATGCTAGGAAAAGTTGAGGGCAGCAGGAAAAGAGGGAAGACCCAACAAGAGATGGACTGACTCAATAAAGGAAGCCGCGGCCTTCAATTTGCAGGATCTGAGCAAGGCTGTCAAAGATAGGACATTTTGGAGGACTTTCATTCATAGGGTCGCCATGAGTCGGAAGCGACTTGACGGCACTGAACACACACACACACACACACAACACTAACAGAAACAAGTGAAGTGAACGCTGGATTGAAAACCTCAACAGCATGCTTTCTTGGCTGTGGTCACCACCCCTGTCCAGCTCCTGGAGTTTAGGGGGCCTTTGCCTAAGGAAAGGGGAAAGGCACTTCTCAAACCAAGAGAGATGCCCCCAAACCAGCAGGCCAGGAGCAGAAGGGGCCAATGTCAGGCCTTTGCCTTTTTTGCTGGAGCAAAGGCTCTTGACAGGAGTCAGGCCAGGTTTTGGCCACACGACAAGTCCTTGGTTCTCATGCCCATGAACGTCTGTGTAGTTTTGCTCATCCTGTTTTCTGCAGCTGTCTGTCTTCCTGGGAACGGCTTCTCTCGAGGTTGCCTAGCAATGTTTTCCTTTCCAGTCCGTAGTGTCTTTTAACGTGTAACCTGCCTGTGTTCCCCATTACTAGCCTCACCTGCCTGTAGGCAGTCAGTCCTTTAATCTGTCTTTTGCTCCTAATAAAGTATTACTGCTTCAGAGATACCTGCCTGGATGAGTTTGCTTATGGGATGCTAGGGACAGACGCCTGAAACTGAGACTAGCCAGCCCCCTCCAAGAGTCCGTTAATGCGGCAGGCACGGTTTGGAAGGAAGGCTGCAGAAGAGCCTGGAGTAGGATTGCCAACCTCCAGGTGAAGCCTGGAGATCTCCCGCTATTTCAGCTGGTCTGCAGGCAACAGAGATCACTTCCCCTGGAGAATATGGCCGCTGTGGAAATTAAATCAAAAGAGTTTCCATCTAAACGTTAGGAAGAACTTTTTAACAAAGCAGTTCCTCAGTGGAACAGGCTTCCTCGGGAGGTGGTGAGCTCTCCTTCCCTGGAGGGTTTTAAGCAGAGGCTAGATGGCCATCTGTCAGCAATGCTGATTCTTTTGACCTTAGGCAGTTCATGAGAGGGAGGGCATCTTAGGCATCTTCTGGGCATGGAGTAGGGGTCACTGGGGGTGTATAGGGGAGGTAGTTGTGAATTTCCTGCATTGTGCAGAGGGCTGGACTAGATGACCCTGGTGGTCCCTTCCAACTCTATGATTCTATGGCATTAAAGTCCCTCCCCAAAACCCGGCCTCCTCAAACTCCACCCCCAAAATCTCCAGGTATTTCCCAATTCAGAGCTGGCAACCCTAGCCTGGCACCTTTGTGAATGAGTTCCTCCCCTCCACCTGCCACAGGTGTAGGGTTGCCAGGTCCCTCTTCACCACCAGTTTTTGGGAGGTTTTGGGGGCAGAGCCTGAGGAGGACAGGGTTTGGGGAGGGGAGGGACTTGAATGCCATAGAGGCGTTTCTCCAGGTGAACTGATCTCTACTGGCTGGAGAAATCAGCTGTAACAGCAGGAGATCTCCAGCTACTACCCGGAGGCTGGGCAACCCCACACAAGAAAAGCCGCCACCCGTTTGCACTGGAGTTTTCAGCTCCCAGGTGAGCCGAGCCAACTGGAGCCGCGTCAAGGTGTCTCTCTCCTCACCTCCTCTTCCTGCCGGATCTGCCCCCGGGCTCCAGCCCCTGGCACCCTGCCTCCTCTGGCTCGCGTGCCAGGGCCCCCGCCCTCCTCCTGCTCCTTGCCGGGGAGACTCCCAAGGCACGGCTGGCTGCGGAGCCTGCTTTCCAAAGGCCTGATCCTACGGTTGCCAGGTCCCTCTTTGCCACTGGTGGGAGGTTTTTGGGGCGGAGCCTGAGGGCAGGGTTTGGGGAGGGACTTCAGTGCCATAGAGTCCAATTACCAAAGCGGCCATTTTCTCCAGGGGAACTGATTTCTATCAGCTGGAGATTAGTTGTAATAGCAGGAGATCTCCAGCTAGTATCTGGAAGTTGGCAACCCTACCTGACCCCCCAGCTGAGGGGCAATCAACCTGACCCCTGCCCTGCTTGGGCTGCTGGAGCCCGGATGCGAAGTGAAGGCCCGGGCGGGTTGCCAGCATCCAGGTGGGGGCTGGAAATCTCCCGAAATCACAACCACTGACCTGTCTACAAAAACTCGACTCCCCTCCAAGCCCCAAATCTCCAGGAATTTCTCAACCTGGAGCTGGCAACCCTAGGAGGTTATTCCCCCCTTTAAAAAAATCCAACCAGATCCCCCCTTGCGGGGCTGCTTCGGCACTCCTCCACATGAGTGGCGGACGTTGTAGCTCAGTGGCAGAGCCTCTGCTTGGCATTCGGAAGGTCCCAGGTTCAATCCCCAGCATCTCCGGTTAAAGGGACCAGGCAAGTAGGTGATGGGAAAGCCCTCTGCCTGAGACCCTGGAGAGCCGCTGCCGGTCTGAGTAGACAATACTGACTTGGATGGACCAAGAAGTCTGATTCAGTATAAGGCAGCTTCATGTGTTCATGTGGTGAATTGGGTTGGTTTCCCCACTCCTCCACACGAAGCCAGCTGGGCGACCTTGGGCTAGTCACAGCTCACACAGCCCCACCTACCTCACAGGGTGTCTGTTATGGGGAAGGGAAAGCGACTGTAAGCCGGTTTGATTCTCCCTTGAGTGGTAGAGAAAATCGGCATGCAAAAAGCCAACTCTTCTTTTCCTGCTGCCTCCTAGCCCGCAATCAAGCGGCGCTGCGCTGCGGGGGCCGTCCCTAGGAGGCTGTCAAGTCAAGTTTATTAATACAGTCATGTTAAAGGCGATGACTTAATCTAATTCAATTGATTAATGTTGAAAGGATGAAGTACGTAACAATTAAAGTCTATAGGATGATAATATGTAGTTTATTGAAATGATACAATGAACTATAATGAATTAGAAAACAAATACAGAGGGGATTACATAGATATTAATTTGATAGAGGGGAGAGGGGAAGTCAGAAAAAGTCAACACTGATTAGGTTGATTAGTTTGAAATAGTTTTATTTTATGTAACTCTGAAGAGGACAATATTGAAATTGTATGTGACTTAATAAGAAAATAAAAAAAATTAATAATAAGAAAATTAAAAAATTAAAAAAAGTTGATTAATACGGTCGACTGACCAATCACGCGCCAGCACATCCAAATTTCCAGACACCCAACAGTTTTGCACCGCAGAAGCACAGACGGCCCCGTACATATATAAAGGCGCAAGGCCCATAAAAGCAACCCCTGGTGACAATTATCACATTAAAATCGCAAAATAGTCTCAAAAGGCTCTGCGCGTTTTGACAGCGGGGGCCGTCCCTAGGAGGCTGTCCCTGCCCACGTTCGCTGGCAGCTCCGGGAGCAGCGAAGGGGTTAAGGCGCCGCAGCACGTCCCGCGGGGGGGGGGGGAGACGGAGGGGCCGGCCAGCCAGCCAGCCCCGCTCCCTTCTTGCGCCTGGTCCGTCCGGGCAGCGGAGAAGCAGCCCGGGTCCCGGCCGGGGGGGGGGGTGCAGGCAGGGGACGGCGATGGCCCTCCCGCCTGGCCGCCGCGCGCCCCCGGGGAAGGACCGCGCCCAGGGACCCTCCCCCCGGGCTCCGGCCGGCGGCAGAGCCCGGCTCTAACCCCTCCGGGATCGCCCTGCAAGCAGGACGCGCCGCGGGGGTAAGTGCGCTCCGGGGCAGACCTGCAAAGCGCGCCGTCCCCCTCTCCCCCCCCCCAAGACCCCCTGCTCGCCCGGTTGGCGATCGGGGCCAGGACTCTGCAGCTCGAGGCCACTGCTGCCGGGGAAGTTTTGCCCGGGCTTTGCCGCCCTCTCCATGCACATTTCCCCCATCCCCAAAAATAAGCCCCCCGTGCAGAGTTTGGAGAATCCGGATGGGGGGGGGGAAATGTGCACCTAGACAGAGGCAAAGCCTCCCATGCGTCGACGGCCTTACTCTCCTCCGGTTGCAACAACCTCCGTCCGATCCCGGCGCCCGTTTCCTCGCGAGTAGCCGGCCCCGCTGACGTCGATGGGGCCGACCCCAAAGAGAAAGCACGCACGGGGTTGCAGGCGTTTTAGTTTTGCATTGCAACGAGCGAGGGAGGCGCGCGGGCCGGAGCGGCGGGGTTTCTGCACCAGGTCCTGGGAATCCCCCCCTCCCCGGGCAAAACGGGGGGGGGGTATCCTGCAGCAGCAGGAGTTTGGGGCTCTGCAAGGAGCCGCCGCCAGGCCCTGGGGCGGGCGGGCGGGGCGTTTCATTTAAAGACAGGGCTGTGCCTTGGAAGAAACGTGTCCCGGGTTTGCAAAGACAGGAAAGTGCCTTGGAAGAAGGGGGTCCCGGGTTTGCAAAGACACGGATGTGCCTCAGAAGAAGCGTGTCCCAGGTTTGCAAAGACAGGAAAGCGCCTCGGAAGACGCGTGTCCCAGGTTTGCAAAGACACGGATGTGCCTCGGAAGAAGCGTGTCCCAGGTTTGCAAAGACAGCGCTGTGTCTCGGAAGAAGGGGGTCCCGGGTTTGCAAAGACACGGATGTGCCTCAGAAGAAGCGTGTCCCAGGTTTGCAAAGACAGAGCTGTGTCTCGGAAGAAGGGGGTCCCGGGTTTGCAAAGACACGGATGTGCCTCAGAAGAAGCGTGTCCCAGGTTTGCAAAAACACGGACGTGTCTTGCAAGAAGCGCGTCCTAAATTTGCAAAGACAGGAAAGCGACTCGGAAGACGCGTATCCCAGGTTTGCAAAGACAGGAAAGCGCCTCGGAAGACGCGTGTCCCAGGTTTGCAAAGACAGAGCTGTGTCTCGGAAGAAGGGGGTCCCGGGTTTGCAGAGACACGGACGTGCCTCCGAAGAAGCGTGTCCCAGGTTTGCAAAGACACGGACGCGTCTTGCAAGAAGCGTGTCCTAGATTTGCAAAGACAGGAAAGCGCCTCGGAAGACGCGCGTCCCAGGTTTGCAAAGGCGCGTACGCACCTGGGAACGAAGGTTGGCAAGGCGGGACGGGGGGGGGGGTGCGTGCCTGCGCGCAGCACCTGGGGCCGTTCGGGGACTCCAGGCCCCAGCATGCACCTCGGCCGCACCTGGCTCAGGTATGGGAGCGGCAGGTCGCGGCACGCTGCAATGGGGGGGGGGGCGGGGACCCATCGGAGCCAGCCGTGGGGCAGGCAGGCAGGCAGTGGGATCCAAGCCCTGCTGGCACCGATTCCCTGGCGGGCAGGGCTGCTGCTGGCATTGTCCCCTGGCACCTGTTCCCGGGGCATGGGGAAGATTATAGCCCTGCCGGGGAGGGGCGAGATTGCTGCCGTTCCTGCCCCCCCCCCTTTGCGGAGAGTGATGGCGGCAGGAGGCTCGGGGGGGGGGTGGGCTGTCCGGAGAGGAGGGACCCTCCCCGGGAGATGCGCGGCTGCAAGGGGGTGGGGGTGCCAGGAGAGGGCATCGCCCCTCTGGGGACTCCCCCTGGCTCTGCCCCCCCCCCAGCTTCAAAGCGCCGCCGGCCTGGGGAGTGGGGGGGCGAGGGGAGGGGGAGCTGGCAGAGCCTTTGAAGTGCCCGTCGGCCGCGGCGTCCGGTCGGGTTACAGCGGCTTGGCCGGACGCCCGGGGGGGGGGCGGGAGGCTTTGATCTCCGTTACTCTCCGGCAGACCCCGTCCCTGCTGCAAAGCGCCTGGCAGCGGGCATCTCTCGGCCCCACTCGCCCCCCCCCGCGCATGCACCCCATGGCATAAAGCGCTCCAGGTGCGCGCCCCCCCTGTTCCCCGTAGAGCGGTGGTTTGGAGGGGTGGGCTCTGGTCTGGGGAGCCGGGTTCGAGTCCCCCCTTTCCCCATGAGAAGCAGATTCTGATCTGGGGAGCCAGGTTCGAGTCCCCACTTTTCCCCATGGGAGGCAGATTCTGGTCTGGGGAGCCGGGTTCGAGTCCCCACTTTTCCCCTTGAGCAGCAGATTCTAATCTGGGGAGCCGGGTTCGGTTCCCCACTTTTCCCCATGGGAGGCAGATTCTGATCTGGGGAGCCGGGTTCGGTTCCCCACTTTTCCCCTTGAAAGGCAGATTCCAATCTGGGGAGCCGGGTTCGATTCCCCACTTTTCCCCACCAGAGGCAGATTCTAATCTGGGGGAGCCGGGTTCGGTTCCCCACTTTTCCCCATGGGAGGCAGATTCTGATCTGGGGAGCCGGGTTCGGTTCCCCACTTTTCCCCATGGGAGGCAGATTCTGATCTGGGGAGCCGGGTTCGAGTCCCCACTTTTCC
This sequence comes from Euleptes europaea, assembly GCF_029931775.1. NCBI lineage: Eukaryota > Metazoa > Chordata > Lepidosauria > Squamata > Sphaerodactylidae > Euleptes > Euleptes europaea. The sequence goes on along the minus strand of NC_079312.1, from coordinate 176,615,614 downwards.
CCTTGAAAGGCAGATTCCAATCTGGGGAGCCGGGTTCGATTCCCCACTTTTCCCCACCAGAGGCAGATTCTAATCTGGGGGAGCCGGGTTCGGTTCCCCACTTTTCCCCATGGGAGGCAGATTCTGATCTGGGGAGCCGGGTTCGGTTCCCCACTTTTCCCCATGGGAGGCAGATTCTGATCTGGGGAGCCGGGTTCGATTCCCCACTTTTCCCCACGAGTGGCAGATTCTGATCTGGGGAGCCGGGTTCGATTCCCCACTTTTCCCCACCAGAGGCAGATTCTAATCTGGGGGAGCCGGGTTCGGTTCCCCACTTTTCCCCATGGGAGGCAGATTCTGATCTGGGGAGCCGGGTTCGGTTCCCCACTTTTCCCCATGGGAGGCAGATTCTGATCTGGGGAGCCGGGTTCGGTTCCCCACTTTTCCCCATGGGAGGCAGATTCTGATCTGGGGAGCCGGGTTCGATTCCCCACTTTTCCCCACGAGTGGCAGATTCTGATCTGGGGAGCCGGGTTCGATTCCCCACTTTTCCCCATGAGAGGCAGATTCTGATCTGGGGAGCCGGGTTCGGTTCCCCACTTTTCCCCACGAGAGGCAGATTCTGATCTGGGGAGCCGGGTTTGAGTCCCCCCTTTCCCCATGAGAAGCAGATTCTGGTCTGGGGAGCCGGGTTCGAGTCCCCACTTTTCCCCTTGAGCAGCAGATTCTAATCTGGGGAGCCGGGTTCGGTTCCCCACTTTTCCCCATGGGAGGCAGATTCTGATCTGGGGAGCCGGGTTCGGTTCCCCACTTTTCCCCTTGAAAGGCAGATTCCAATCTGGGGAGCCGGGTTCGATTCCCCACTTTTCCCCACCAGAGGCAGATTCTAATCTGGGGGAGCCGGGTTCGGTTCCCCACTTTTCCCCATGGGAGGCAGATTCTGATCTGGGGAGCCGGGTTCGGTTCCCCACTTTTCCCCATGGGAGGCAGATTCTGATCTGGGGAGCCGGGTTCGAGTCCCCACTTTTCCCCTTGAAAGGCAGATTCCAATCTGGGGAGCCGGGTTCGATTCCCCACTTTTCCCCACCAGAGGCAGATTCTAATCTGGGGGAGCCGGGTTCGGTTCCCCACTTTTCCCCATGGGAGGCAGATTCTGATCTGGGGAGCCGGGTTCGGTTCCCCACTTTTCCCCATGGGAGGCAGATTCTGATCTGGGGAGCCGGGTTCGATTCCCCACTTTTCCCCACGAGTGGCAGATTCTGATCTGGGGAGCCGGGTTCGATTCCCCACTTTTCCCCACCAGAGGCAGATTCTAATCTGGGGGAGCCGGGTTCGGTTCCCCACTTTTCCCCATGGGAGGCAGATTCTGATCTGGGGAGCCGGGTTCGGTTCCCCACTTTTCCCCATGGGAGGCAGATTCTGATCTGGGGAGCCGGGTTCGGTTCCCCACTTTTCCCCATGGGAGGCAGATTCTGATCTGGGGAGCCGGGTTCGAGTCCCCACTTTTCCCCACGAGTGGCAGATTCTGATCTGGGGAGCCGGGTTCGATTCCCCACTTTTCCCCATGAGAGGCAGATTCTGATCTGGGGAGCCGGGTTCGGTTCCCCACTTTTCCCCACGAGAGGCAGATTCTGATCTGGGGAGCCGGGTTTGAGTCCCCCCTTTCCCCATGGGAGGCAGATTCTGATCTGGGGAGCCGGGTTCGGTTCCCCACTTTTCCCCATGGGAGGCAGATTCTGATCTGGGGAGCCGGGTTCGATTCCCCACTTTTCCCCACGAGTGGCAGATTCTAATCTGGGGGAGCCGGGTTCGGTTCCCCACTTTTCCCCATGAGAGGCAAATTCTAATCTGGGGAGCCGGGTTCGAGTCCCCACTTTTCCCCATGGGAGGCAGATTCTGATCTGGGGAGCCGGGTTCGAGTCCCCACTTTTCCCCTTGAAAGGCAGATTCCAATCTGGGGAGCCGGGTTCGATTCCCCACTTTTCCCCACCAGAGGCAGATTCTAATCTGGGGGAGCCGGGTTCGGTTCCCCACTTTTCCCCATGGGAGGCAGATTCTGATCTGGGGAGCCGGGTTCGGTTCCCCACTTTTCCCCATGGGAGGCAGATTCTGATCTGGGGAGCCGGGTTCGATTCCCCACTTTTCCCCACGAGTGGCAGATTCTGATCTGGGGAGCCGGGTTCGATTCCCCACTTTTCCCCACGGCAGATTCTGATCTGGGGAGCCGGGTTCGGTTCCCCACTTTTCCCCATGGGAGGCAGATTCTGATCTTGGGAGCCGGGTTCGGTTCCCCACTTTTCCCCACGAGAGGCAGATTCTGATCTGGGGAGCCGGGTTTGAGTCCCCCCTTTCCCCATGGGAGGCAGATTCTGATCTGGGGAGCCGGGTTCGGTTCCCCACTTTTCCCCATGGGAGGCAGATTCTGATCTGGGGAGCCGGGTTCGGTTCCCCACTTTTCCCCACGGGAGGCAGATTCTGATCTGGGGAGCCGGGTTTGAGTCCCCCCTTTCCCCATGGGAGGCAGATTCTGATCTGGGGAGCCGGGTTCGGTTCCCCACTTTTCCCCATGGGAGGCAGATTCTGATCTGGGGAGCCGGGTTCGGTTCCCCACTTTTCCCCATGGGAGGCAGATTCTGATCTGGGGAGCCGGGTTCGGTTCCCCACTTTTCCCCACGGGAGGCAGATTCTGATCTGGGGAGCCGGGTTCGGTTCCCCACTTTTCCCCATGGGAGGCAGATTCTGATCTGGGGAGCCGGGTTCGGTTCCCCACTTTTCCCCACCAGAGGCAGATTCTGATCTGGGGAGCCGGGTTCGATTCCCCACTTTTCCCCACGAGTGGCAGATTCTGATCTGGGGAGCCGGGTTCGATTCCCCACTTTTCCCCACGAGTGGCAGATTCTGATCTGGGGAGCCGGGTTCGGTTCCCCACTTTCCCCCACGGGAGGCAGATTCTGATCTGGGGAGCCGGGTTCGGTTCCCCACTTTCCCCCACGGGAGGCAGATTCTGATCTGGGGAGCCGGGTTCGGTTCCCCACTTTTCCCCATGAGAGGCAGATTCTGATCTGGGGAGCCGGGTTCGAGTCCCCACTTTTCCCCACGGCAGATTCTGATCTGGGGAGCCGGGTTCGGTTCCCCACTTTTCCCCTTGAACGGCAGATTCTGATCTGGGGAGCCGGGTTCGGTTCCCCACTTTTCCCCATGGGAGGCAGATTCTGATCTGGGGAGCCGGGTTCGAGTCCCCACTTTTCCCCATGGGAGGCAGATTCTGATCTGGGGAGCCAGGTTCGGTTCCCCACTTTTCCCCACGGGAGGCAGATTCTGATCTGGGGAGCCGGGTTCGGTTCCCCACTTTTCCCCACGAGAGGCAGATTCTGATCTGGGGAGCCGGGTTCGAGTCCCCACTTTTCCCCATGAGAGGCAGATTCTGACCTGGGGAGCCGGGTTCGGTTCCCCACTTTTCCCCATGGGAGGCAGATTCTGATCTGGGGAGCCGGGTTCGGTTCCCCACTTTTCCCCATGGGAGGCAGATTCTGATCTGGGGAGCCGGGTTCGGTTCCCCACTTTTCCCCACCAGAGGCAGATTCTGATCTGGGGAGCCGGGTTCGATTCCCCACTTTTCCCCACGAGTGGCAGATTCTGATCTGGGGAGCCGGGTTCGATTCCCCACTTTTCCTCACGGCAGATTCTGATCTGGGGAGCCGGGTTCGGTTCCCCACTTTTCCCCATGAGAGGCAGATTCTGATCTGGGGAGCCGGGTTCGAGTCCCCACTTTTCCCCTTGAGCGGCAGATTCTGATCTGGGGAGCCGGGTTCGGTTCCCCACTTTTCCCCATGGGAGGCAGATTCTGATCTGGGGAGCCGGGTTCGAGTCCCCACTTTTCCCCATGGGAGGCAGATTCTGATCTGGGGAGCCAGGTTCGAATCCCCACTTTCCCCCTTGAGCGGCAGATTCTGATCTGGGGAGCCGGGTTCGGTTCCCCACTTTTCCCCACGGGAGGCAGATTCTGATCTGGGGAGCCGGGTTCGATTCCCCACTTTTCCCCACGGCAGATTCTGATCTGGGGAGCCGGGTTCGGTTCCCCACTTTTCCCCACGTCAGATTCTGATCTGGGGAGCCGGGTTCGGTTCCCCACTTTTCCCCATGAGAGGCAGATTCTGATCTGGGGAGCCGGGTTCGAGTCCCCACTTTTCCCCACGGCAGATTCTGATCTGGGGAGCCGGGTTCGGTTCCCCACTTTTCCCCATGAGAGGCAGATTCTGATCTGGGGAGCCAGGTTCGAGTCCCCACTTTTCCCCACGAGAGGCAGATTTTGACCTGGGGAGCCGGGTTCGAGTCCCCACTTTTCCCCACAAGAGGCAGATTCTGATCTGGGGAGCCGGGTTCGATTCCCCACGAGCGGCAGATTCTGATCTGGGGAGCTAGGTTCGAGTCCCCACTTTTCCCCACGAGAGGCAGATTCTGATCTGGGGAGCTGGGTTCGAGTCCCCACTTTTCCCCACGAGAGGCAGATTCTGACCTGGGGAGCCGGGTTCGAGTCCCCACTTTTCCCCTTGAGCGGCAGATTCTGATCTGGGGAGCCGGATTCGAATCCCCACTTTTCCCCACGAGTGGCAGATTCTGATCTGGGGAGCCGGGTTTGAATCCCCACTTTTCCCCACGAGTGGCAGATTCTGATCTGGGGAGCCGGGTTCGAGTCCCCACTTTTCCCCACGAGCGGCAAATTCTAATCTGGGGAGCCGGGTTCGATTCCCCACTTTTCCCCACGAGCGGCAAATTCTAATCTGGGGAGCCGGGTTCGATTCCCCACTTTTCCCCACGAGCGGCAGATTCTGATCTGGGGAGCCGGGTTCGATTCCCCACTTTCCCCCTTGAGCGGCAGATTCTGATCTGGGGAGCCGGGTTCGATTCCCCACTTTCCCCCTTGAGCGGCAGATTCTGATCTGGGGAGCCGGGTTCGATTCCCCACTTTTCCCCTTGAGCGGCAGATTCTAATCTGGGGATCCTGGTTCGATTCCCCACTTTCCCCCTTGAGCGGCAGATTCTGATCTGGGGAGCCGGGTTCGATTCCCCACTTTCCCCCTTGAGCGGCAGATTCTAATCTGGGGAGCCGGGTTCGATTCCCCACTTTTCCCCTTGAGCGGCAGATTCTAATCTGGGGATCCTGGTTCGATTTCCCACTCTTCCACGTGAGAGGCGGACGCTAATCTGGTGAACCGGGTTTTTTCCCCCTGCTCATCCACATCAACCCAGCTGGGTAACCTTGGGCCAGTCACAGTTCTCTCTGAAATCTTTCAGCCCCACCTACCCCACAGGGTGTCAGTTGTGGGGAGGGTAAGGAAGGTGATTGTAAGCCTTCTTCTTTATTTGGTAGGCTTTTGCAGAGTCTTATGTGGGTCATGTGTGTTATCAGATTTTAGCCTGTAATAAATACACTCATATTTTGTAAGGAGATAACTTTTAGACTGTATGACTTTAGGCCTTGGAAGTTTATTTTTTTCTTGACCTTTGGGTACTTAATTCCGCCCCAAAGATCTCCAGGTATTTCCCAACCCAGAGCTGGCAGCCCTAACTGCATCACTAGCACCCCTACAGAAATAAGCCAGCATAGTGTAGTGGTTACGAGCAGTGGTTTGGAGCGGTGGACTCTGATCTGGAGAGCCGGGTTTGATTCCCCACTCTTCCCCATGAGTGGCGGAGGCTAATCTGGTGAACCGGGTTCGATTCCCAGCTCCTCCACATGAGCGGCGGAGGCTAATCTGGTGAACAAGGTTGGTTTCCCCTGCTCCTCCACATGAACCCAGCTGGGTAACCTTGGGCTAGTCACAGTTCTCTCTGAAATCTTTCAGCCCCACCTACCTCACAGGGTGTCTGTTGGTGGGGCGGGGAAGGGAAGGAGATTGATTGTAAGCCTGTTTGATCCTTCCCGAAGTGGTAGAGAAAGTCAGCAGGTAAAAACCAACTCTTCTTCTTCTCCTCGCAGGTGTCTCTGCAAGTCCCTCCGCCATGGGTCCCTGGGCGACCCCCTTCCTGCTGTGGTTGCCGTTCTTCTGCTGCCTGGGCCACAGCGGCCCCACCAGTTCCCCCCGGGTCTACCTGCCGTACAAAGGTAAGGACTCAGAGATTCAGATGAGACTCCTGGGGGGAAAAGCATGCGCTTCCCAGGTGGCCGCTGCTCACTGAAGAGCATCCAGGCCCTTTGGAAACCAGCTAAGCGTTCTTTGGACGTAAGGGTTTGTGGGCTGGACTCACGCCCTGGTAGTCAGTTCGGGGCCACGATCCTTTTTTGGTTTCGCTCCGTGTAGGTGACGGGGGAGAAGCTGTGAATGATACCTGGATGATACCTGTGTGTGTTATTTATTTTATTAAGGATACAGAAGGTAAAAAAGGTAGGGAAAGGCAGGCTATTGACCAAACACAGGGGAGAAAAACCATACATTCTTGTAGTCAAAAAGGGCAAGAGTCCAGTAGCACCTTAAAGACTAACAAAAATATTTTCTGGTAGGGTATGAGCTTTCTTGCTCATAGAAAAATTAACCGAGCAGGCGACCTAAAGATTATTGTACCTCTCGAATTGACGAACGCCTTAATACGAATGTACAAGTTCAGATATAGGTTCTTTCTAACAATAAGCATCGTTCAGGAAGTTTACTACCGGACTTCAAAAAACTAACTAATAGTTATATTACGTTAGGCTTTCACTGTGGTTTCAAGTAGCCTCAAGATTAACTGTAGAAGAGTTTCCACTTTTCATTGGGCTGTTTTGTTTATGTTGAAATGTGCGTCCTGCCAGCCAGTCTAAATGTAAGATTTTCTGCTGAGAAACGCATGCGCTGATAAAGCTGCCAGCTCTCCTGGTCACTAAAACTGCCCCTCGGTTGAAGACGGATTAATCGGATGAGTTTTTTTCCATTGATGAACCGATTAAAACGACACAGGTATAAATAAAGGAACCGTTCTGAATGACCTTTTTTTTTTTTAGGGTTATGCGGGCAAGTGTTTCAGCCCCACACCCTCTCCCGAGAGGCATTCCTTCTGTATGAAACGAGAAATGCCATCTTTTAAGATGGCGCATAGTTTTCTATAACTAATTATAAGCTTTATTGATGGTTTTGTAAAACCATCAATGGAAAAGGCACCTTAATTCATTGCGCAGAATATTTCTTAAAAATTGTTCATTAAAAAATAATAATTTATCGATGAATTGCCTAACCATTGCAGACCTGCTTGTAGAGCCAGTGTGGTTAAGAGCGGCGGTTTGGAGCGGTGGAGTCTGATCTGGAGAACCGGGTTCGATTCCCCACTCCTCCACATGAGCGGCGGAGGCTAATCTGGTGAATTGGATTTGTTTCCCCACTCCTACACACGAAGCCAGCTGGGTGACCTTGGGCTAGTCTCACTCTCTCAGCCCCACCTCCCTCACAGGGTGTCTCTTGTGGGGAGGGGAAGGGAAGGTGATTGTAAGCCGGTTTGATTCTTCCTTAAGTGGTTGAGAAAGTCAGCATATAAAAACCAACTCTTCTTCTTCTTTATTGATTTAAAACATTTCTATGCAGCCTTTCCACCCAAATTGGGTCCCCCAAACATTGTAATGTGTCTGTGTGTGCACGTGTGTGTCCGTGAGAGAGTTGTCTGGATTGTCTCTTGAGTAACCCATCTGGTTTTTTATCTATAACTCTCCTGTATGTTTTGTGAGCCAAACATGGCTCTTAGGTATAGCTTGCAATTCTAGCCATTGACGTTTTAACGTCATTCAGCCTGTAGCTGCACTGAAAACATTGACCCTGGGGGGAAGGGGTTGGTCATGCAGGGGGCAGGTTATGTTGTGTTGTGTGTTAAGTGGCGTCAAGTCGCTTCCGACTCATGGCAACCCTATGAATAAAAGTCCTCCAAAATGTCCTTGTGTTAATTGGCGTCAAGTCGCTTCCGACTCATGGCGACCCTATGAATCAGAGTCCTCCAAAATGTCCTATCTTTGACAGCCTTGCTCAGGTCTTGGAAACTGAGAGCCGCGGCCTCCTTGATAGAGTCAATCCATCTCTTGTTGGGTCTTCCTCTTTTCCTGCTGCCTTCAACTTTTCCTAGGACAATTGTCTTTTCTAGTGACTCTTGTCTTCTCATAATGTGATTAAGTACGACAGCCTCAGTTTAGTCATTTTAGCTTCTAGGGTCAGTTGAGTCTTGATTTGATCTAGAACCCACTGATTTGTTTTTTTGGCCGTCCACGGTATTTGTAACACTCGAGACCATATTTCAAAGGAATCTACTTTCTTCGTATCAACTTTCTTCATTGTTCAGCTTTCACACCCATTCATAGTAATAGGGAATACGATGGCATGAATTAACTTGCGCTGTGGCAGCGTGAAAATAGGGCCATGCCTGTTGGTCCTTGTGGCAACTTGGCGCATGAGTCAAGAGTGTGCAGCACACAGGTGAAAATGTTCACCCAGAGCGTAGTGTACTGGCTCAAATGTTGGGCTTGGCCTGGAGAGAGGAGGGATAAAAGGACAAAATTAACTATAATGCTTTGTGGAGGGCCGTGTGTAGGTCACTGTCCCTCTGGTGAAACCTCTCCCTGGGGTGGTTAGTTGGTTTTTATACGCCAACTTCCTCTACCACTTAAGGGAGACTCAGACCGGCTTACAATCACCTAGCCTTCCCCTCCCCACAACAGACACCCTGTGAGGTAGGTGGGGCTGAGATAGCTGTGACTAGCCCAAGGTCACCCAGCTGGCTTTGTGTGTAGGAGCGGGGAATCCAAGCCAGTTCACCAGAGTAGCCTCCGCTGCTCATGTGAAAGAGTGGAGAATCAAACCCGGTTCTCCAGATCAGACTCCGCCGCTCCAAACCACCGCTCTTAACCACTGGTAAATGTACACCACCAAGCACACTTGTTATCTATAGACGGAAGGAAGGATCCAAGCGCTGGCACCTTTTTTTTTTTAATAAATATTTTTTATTGATTTTAAATTATAAGTGGGATACAGAAGGAAAGAGGGGTGGGGATACATAAGAAAATATATTAAATACAAAAATAGTATGTCGTTTTAACATATTTAGCGCTGGCACATTTGATGCTCGGGAACAACGATCTCATACTTCTGGCCGAGCTCGTCTGTACGACCATAGCATTTGTGAATGTGCATCTGCAGATATATACATGTCCTTATCCCAGCAGGCAGAAATTCTGCAAAATATGTGCGTTTCTCTCGTCTCCGTACGCATACGTGCAATGCTTGAGGCAGAGGGGAGGTCATTGAACTGCCAGGGGTGTGGTTGTGAGCATGCTTGCTAAGGAGCGCCAGGTAGAACGCAGGAGTTTCCACGATGGGATGAGGTCGAAGTCTGCTTTTGCTGAACAAGCCACCAGGCGCCTCTCGGAGGCTCAGAAGCCGCGAGCCATGACGCTGCCCCTCTTTGTTCCTTCTCATATAACCGTTGGAGAGATGCTGTTGTCAAACGCAGAGGTTTTTGCTTCTGGCTATCAGCCAATGTGGTGTAGTGGTTAAGAGCGGTGGTTTGGAGCGGTGGACTCTGCCCTGGAGAACTGGGTTTGGTTCCCCCACTCCTCCCCGTGAGCGGCGGAGGCTAATCTGGAGAACCGGATTTGTTTCCCCGCTCCTGCAGATGAAGCCAGCTGGGTGACCTTGGGCTAGTCACAGCTCTATTAAGAGCTCTCTGAGCCCCACCTACCTCGCAGGGTGTCTGTTGTGGGGAGGGGAAGGTGATTGTAAGCCGGTTTGATTCTGCCTTAAGTGGGAGAGAAAGTCAGCATATAAAAACCAACTCCTCTTCTACTGGTGTTGCCAGCTCCAGGTTGGGAAATACCTGGAGATTTTGGGGGGGTGGAGCCTGAGGAGGGCGGGGTTTGGAGAGGGGAGGGACTTCGATGCTACAGAGTCTGATTGCCAAAGCAGCCTTTTTCTCTAGGGGAACTGATCTCTGTCACCTGGAGATCAGTTGTAATAGTGGGAGTTCTCCAGCCACCACCTGGAAGTTTGGCAACCCTAGCTATCACAGCTAGTGGCTGCTGACAGCTCTGTCTCCTTTATGCTTACTTAATTCTCCCCCCCAAGCCATTTATTTACACTGCATAAAACAGAATGGTTTGGGGGACATTTTTGTTGAGGATGGCAGGGGAAGGGAATGGTTCAGTAAAATGGACTTGTACAAGAAGGCATCTTTTAGGATGGCCATTAAGAGTTGTTTTTATATGCCAATTTTCTCTACCTTTTAAGAAGCCTCAAACCAGCTTCCAGTCACCTTCCCTTCCTCTCCCCACAACAGACACTTTGTGAGGCAGGTGGGGCTGAGAGAGTTCGGAGAGAACTGTGACTAGCCCAAGGTCACCCAGCAGGCTCCATGTGGAGGAGTGGGGAAACCAACCCGGTTCACCAGATTAGAGTCCGCTGCTCATGTGGAGGAGCGGGGAATCGAACCCGGTTCTCCAAATTAGAATCTGCCGCTTGTGTGGAGGAGTGGGGAATCGAACCTGGTTCACCAGCTTAGCCTCCACCGCTCATATGGAGGAGCGGGGAATCGAACCCGGTTCTCCAGATCAGAGTCCGCCGCTCATGTGGAGGAGCAGGGAATCAAATCTGGTGCTCCAGGATAGAGTCCACTGCTCTTAATCACTGCACTACGCTGGCTGTAGATACAGACAACCCGGTAGCGTTTATTGGATGTATTATATGTTTTTTAGTTCGTCATTCTCTGATTTTGCGACCCACCTTGAACTGCATTATTCATTGTGCGATTTGTACTGGTCTTCGTGGCCTCGTTTTCGAATTCTGTCGTCCGCCTTGAATCTTAGCGAGAAAGATTCTGCAAAGCCAAGGACCAGTTCTGTAGTCTGAGCTTGGTTGCACAAGATGAGCGCGCAGCCTCATTAGACCAGCGGCTAATGTGTTTATGTGCATATGTATGAGTTCATGAGAAGTAAAGTGCCGATAAACGTAGGAGCCATTGTTTACGAGGGTACATAAATAGGTATGCGCGGCGGCCAGCCCATATGCTCCCATGCAGGGCCCTACTCTGACGTAATTCCAATGCACAATCGCTGTGTAATAAAGAGGCACATCTAGGGTCTCTAACTTGCTGTAAACTATATACCATCCGCCCTGACCTGGATGGCCCAGGTCTCGTCAGATCTCAGAAGCTAAGCAGGGTCAGCCCTGGTTAGTTGGATGGGAGACCACCCAGGAAGTCCAGGGTTGCTGTGCAGAGGAAGGCACTGGCAAACCACCTCTGTTAGTCTCTTGCCATGAAAACCCCAAAAAGGGGTCGCCATAAGTCGGCTGCGACTTGACGGCACTTTACACGCACACATACACCAACCACACGGGTTATCAATGTATCATCCAAAGCAATTGTTGTGAGTTCCAAAATTCCAGAGTGACAAATACAAAGTACCATACAAACTTAACCCATCTTATCCTGAATGGTGTGTCTGTGTGTAATCGTCGTGATTCTCAAAGTTCAAACTAACATAGCTTATAAATAACACATCATACTAGTCAAGATGAATACTAGTCATGATGCATACCTATTATCTCCAGTATCGGAGGAGCTTTCCTGTTATATTAGGGGCTGTGGAACGCAGGCAGGATAAATGCTGCTGCAGTCGTCTTGTTTATGGGCTTCCTGGAGGCACCTGGTTGGCCACCGTGTGAACGGACGGCTGGACTTGGTGGCCTTGGTCTGATCCAGCAGGGCCTTTCCTTATGTTCTTATGGAGGATGGGGCTATCCATGGCTGCTAGTCCAAATGGATACTAGTCACGATGCGTACCTATTATCTCCAGGATCAGAGGAGCATGTTGAATATATTAGGTGCATTGGAAGACAGGCAGGATAAATGCTGCTGCAGTCGTCTTGCTTGTGGGCTTCCTGGAGGCACCTGGTTGGCCACTGTGTGAACAGACTGCTGGACTTGATGGGCCTCGGTCTGATCCAGCAGGGCTTTTTTGAATGTTCTTATGATAGGGCTATCCATGGCTACTAGTCCAAATGGATACTGGTCATGATGCTTACCTATTCTCTCCAGGATCAGAGGAGCAGGCCTATTACATTAGGTGCTGTGGAATGCAGGCAGGATAAATGCTGCTGCAGTCGTCTTGCTTGTGGGCTTCCTGGAGGCACCTGGTTGGCCCCTGTATCAACAGACTGCTGGACTTGGTCTGAGCCAGCAGGGCCTTTCTTATGTTCAGTTCTGGCTGCGTATGAAATCAGTGCGCACGGTGCCAAGCCCGCACGTCTGCGGAGGTTTTTGCTTGTTCTTGGCACGTGTATAATCTTTACGGTCAGCCGTTTCACGCGGCAACTCTGGTAAAGGGCAGGAAGGATGCCTGGGTTTTATACTTGCTGTGGGTCGTGGCTTTCTACAGGTGTGTGTGTGTTCGTTCTGGCCATGCAGGCACATGCGCGTGGGTTCCCATGCCTCTTCTCTCTCTCCCCGCCCCCCTCCCCATATATCTCCCGGTGACCTTGCTGGGTTCCCCCCTGTCCTTTCTCTTCTCGGGGATTCCGGGATCTGGTTACTTGCCAGCCACTAGGGGAAAGGATTTCCCAGAAGGGCTTAAAATACCCGGGATGCCATACAGCGAAGGGGGCCGAGGCAGGCTTGGACGGATTCCCCCTTTCGGGACGCATTGTGGGGAAGGGGAACGGAGCAGAGAGGAGACCGCTTAATGGCCGGAGGGGTGGCACATGCCACTCCCTGGTTATGGACACCCTACCCGCGCCTGTCATTATAGCCGGCTCCCCTCTCCTTTCCTCGAACTGAGGCTGTTGGGGCTAGCACAGCCCTTGAACTGTGTGTGTTTGCGTGTGTGTGTGTGAGAGAGTGTTCCTTGGCCAAAGGACAATTCATTCCTTTCGGCAGGCTGGCTATAAAAGGCAAAGCCCTGGACATCACCCGGACCTCTGTGTATATGTGTTAGTGCGCAAGTGCGGGCCCGCACGTGTGTTGACTTATGTTTGCATAAACACTTTACAAACACAAGCGACCATGCATGAGGCAGCCGTCGTAAGATGCAGCCGTTGAGGACAGACGTCCTGGAAATTCGCAGGGAATCATAGAATCTTAGAGTTGGAAGGGACCACCAGGGTCATCTAGTCCAACCCCCTGCACAATGCAGGGAATTCACAACTACCTCCTCCCACACCCCCAGTGACCACCACCCCATGCCCAGAAGATGGCCAAGGTACCCTCCCTCTCATCATCTGCCTAAGGTCATAGAATCAGCATTGCTGACAGATGTCCATCTAGCTTCTGCTTAAAAACCTCCAGGGAAGGAGAGCTCACCACCTCCTGAGGAAGCCTGTTCCACTGAGGAACCGCTCTAACTGTTAGGCAATTTTTCCTAATGTCTGGACGGAAAGATGAGGAAAAAATAATGCATGACATTTATAACACTTCCTGAAGGGTGGGTAGCAGTATTGTCCCCAAATTAGAGGATGTGTGTGCGTGTACTGAGTTTGTGACACAGTGACCTGCCAGGGGTCACCACCTGGTTATTTTAGGACTGTTTACACACAGATGTTTTAGTCCACTTTGATTTCCTTTCATCAGCGCTGTTTTCAGGGACATCAACATGATATCCTGCTTCTGTTTCCCCCCCCCCCCCTGCTTTGCTGCCACCTTTTCTAAACCTGGTTCGGTACCAACTTTTTAGAAAGATTGCAATCAAAGTGGATTGGAAGGTGTGTTTTGCCCCTGGTCCTGCCCACTTCGGCACCATTTTCCTTGGTAGGTCACTGTAGCGTTATAAAGTCATAACAGTCTGATGCGAAAATTGGCTAGTTCTCTCTTTCAATTTTTTTTTTAAAAAGCCTGTAGCCCTTTTTTGTTGTGGAGATATAAATGGAAATGTGCAGCCTGCCTCTTTCCCCTTACAATTTTGGAACAAAAAGGGACTGGGGTGATTCTGTTTTAAACTAAACCTTGGAACCCAAAGATCGTGGCAGTAGATCATCATGATGCTGTAAAGCTACAGTTACCTAGCAATTCCAGATTTTTTTAAGCCCTTCAGTGGAATGGCAGGGGGTGCGCTGAAGCAAGGAAAGTGCAGGGAGAAAAACCTCTGTTGTGGGTGCTTCCTTGCCACTACGAATCCTTTTGCATTCGCAACAGCATCAGGAAGTATGTAGACACAACCTAGTGAGGTTCTTCTGGCACACAGCTCCATTGCTTATCCATTGGATTACACTGGCTCCTGGTGATATAGTTTGTTATTATAAATATTTCATCCGTGGTCTGCAGCTGATGCTGCAGCTGCTTTACAGAACACAGTAAAGCAGATAGTTAAGATGGAAAGGAGAGAAGAAGAAGAGTTGGTTTTTATATGCCAACTTTCCCTACCACTTAAGGAAGAATCAAACCGGCTTACAATCGCCTTCCCTTCCCCTCCCCTCTACAGACTCCTTGTGAGGTAGGTGGGGCTGAGAAAGTTCAGAGAGAACTGTGACTGGCCTGGTCATGCCATCCAGGTCAGGGCATGCCATACATTAGCTGGTATTTTTTTCTTCACTGCTTGTACATTTTGATCAAGTAAAACCTGCCCTGATGTTTACTAGAATGAGTTTCGTAGACTCTTAGGAGGGATTAGAGGGGCCGTGGCTCAGCGGTAGAGCATCTGCTTGGCATGCAGAAGGTCCCAGGTTCAGTCCCCGGCATCTCCAGTTAAAGGGACTGGGCAAGTAGATGATGGGAAAGACCTCAGCCTGAGACCCTGGAGAGCTGCTGCCAGTCTGAGTGGGGAAGGGCTGTGGCTCAGCGGTGGAGCATCTGCTTGGCATGCAGAAGGTCCCAGGTTCAGTCCCCAGCATCTCCAGTTAAAGGGACTAGGCAAGTAGGTGATGGGAAAACCTGAGACCCTGGAGAGCCGCTGCTGGTCTGAGTAGACAATACTGTCTTTGATGGACCAAGGGTCTGATTCTGTATAAGGCAGCTTCATGTGTGTTCATGTGTGCAGAGGGAGAAATGGAGAAGGCGATGGTGGTCAAAGGCTGGGATGTGACCTCCATATGCAAAGGATGTGAACATCTGAATGCCACTTCCTTGACCTTCATAGTGGGGGCAGCTGAGCACTTTGTGTGATGGTTGTCGGTTTCTCAAAAACATCTGGTTAGCCACTGTAGACAATGGAATGATGTGCTAGATGGGTGCCAAGGGCATTGCAGTTTGCCTAAGGCTCCAAAAAACATTGGGCCAGTCCTAGATGGGTCGCCACACCAAATTTGGAGTGGTGGGTCCCCATACCGAAAACGTTGGTAACTGCTGCCTTAGACCATTTCAGCAGCCTGAATAGCCCAGGCTAGCCCAGTCTCGTCAGATCTCAGAAGCTAAGCGGGGTCAGTCCTGGTTAGTGCTTGGATGGGAGACCCCCAAAGAAGTCCAAGGTTGCCACCCTGAGGCAGGCAATGGCAACCCCCCCCCCCCGGTCTGTCTCTTGCCCTAAGTCGGCTGTGACTCAACGGCACTTTCCATCAGAACCTTTTCCTCTTCGGACATTGTCACGTGTACAGTAGTGAACTTCCTTTAAAATGTGGTGGTGGAAGAGAGTGACAGATACCGTGGACTGCCAAAAAATCAAACCAGTGGGTTATAAATCAAATCAAGCCTGAACTGACCCTAGAAGCTAAAATGACCAAACTGAGGCTGTTGTATTTTGGTCACTGGAAAAGGAGTCACTGGAAAAGACAATCATGCTAGGAAAAGTTGAAGGCAGCAGGAAAAGAGGAAGACCCAACAAGAGATGGATCGACTCTATAAAGGAAGCCACATCCCTCAATTTGCAATACCTAAGCAAGGCTGTTAAAGACAGGACATTTTGGAAGACATTGATTCATAGGGTCACCATGAGTAGGAAGCGACTTGACGCATGTTTGCCATTAGGGTACTTTTGAAGTACTACTCATGCAAAGTCTCAGGGTAGGAGGAATACCCCGTGAGTTTATTTTATCTTAAAACACTGCTCCAGAAAAGCCTTTTAAGGTCCTCCGAAAAGACCCAACCTTTCATGACAATCCTTCCTGATTATCCTTCTCTTCCGTGCAGAGATATGTTTTTGGAGTATAAAAATACCCCATGGCACAAAAATATTTGCACATGGTTAAGTTCAGAGGCCTGCCTTTCAAAGTCATGAAAGTTTAGGTTAGTTTTTATTAATTATGCTGACTTATTATAAAAAAATGATAAAAATATGGAAGATCTAGATGCCGTCTGGATCCCAATAATCTCCAGAATGGAAAAAAACTTTCAAAAATCTAGAACGTGGAGAGGAAGACGAGTAATGTTTTTGCTGGCTTTAATATGCGTAGCTGAGTTCGTTATCTTTTATTATTACTTTTATCTGCAACGGTATGTAATTTTGATTGATTTTTTGGTTTCTTTTTCGTTCCCCCAATTTTATGTATGTATGTAATTTTTACGTATGTAATAAAGTTCAAAAATAAAACCAAAAATATCAAAAAGAAAGTTTAGGTTTTCTAATATCTTAGGTTCAAAACATGGTTTTTAAAAAAATATGTCCAAAAGGAAAGAACATAAAAGGGACGAGGGGGAAATGGGTTATTTCAATAGTACTTCAAAAATATTGTATCTACTGTTCAAGGTTCAAAACATAGTTTTTGTTGCTTCAAAACTCCTGCGTGGTGTAGTGGTTAAGAGCAGTGGTTTGGAGCAGTGGACTCTGAACTGGAGATCCGGGTTTGATTCCCCACTCCTCCACACGAGCGGCGGACGCTAATCTGGTGAACCCAGTTGGTTTCCCCACTCCTCCACATGAAGCCAGCTGGGTGACCTTGGGCTAGTCACACTCTCTCAGCCCCACCTACCTCCCAGGGTGTCTGGTGTGGGGAGGGGAAGAGGATTGTAAGCCAAAGTCGGCATGTAAAAACCAACTTTTCTTCCTCCTCCTCCTCCTCTTCCTCCTCCTCCTTCGGATTTGGCTAGTTGTATAAATATACCCCAAATGCAATATGGCTCAGGTTTTTCCCAGAGGTTAGTTTGAAGTTAATGCGTATATACGTGATCCTCCCCTTATGACAGTGGTTCCCAACCTTTTTTTGACCAGGGACCACTAGGACTTTTTTGTTCGGTGCAGGGACCCCAAGGTTCAAAATAAAAATTCCGGGAATTTGAAGATAAACTTTAATCATAACTGTTAGTTAAACATTAAACTTAGAATTATATTTGAATATATATTTTTATAATAGAGAACTTTTAATTGAAAATATTAATTTATTATGGGTTTATAACTTTGTTTCGCGGACATTAATTTAGTTCTCGTGGACCCCTGGGGGTCCATGGACCCCTGGTTGGGAACCAGTGCCTTATGATGACCCGTTATATGTGAGCATCTCTGAATGTGGAAAACCTCTCCCATGAACTCTGTGGTTGTTTATAACGACGGATAATCCTGTGTTGCTCAGTTGCGCATACATTCCTGGAAGGGAGTTAGCAACATATACCTTCGGTGTTATATAATGATCATTTACATCAGATCTGGGTATGCGTGATATGCCCCTCTGCCGGGCACCCGGCCACAGACCGGCCTGCTATTTATTGGGGGGGGGGGTCTCAAACCCCCCAAACCTGCCGTGTGTTAAGTCTCGTGGAATTTCATCAGGTTTCCTGAGTCCGGTACTCTGTCTCGGGAAAAGGAGCGGGGACCGACGGAAGAGCAATGCGGTGGCTAGATACCCTGGCGTACGGTTCCCGGATTTCTTTTTTTAACGGGTCTCGATTCCCCGTTCGTTGGGACTGACGCCCCACCCACTCCCCACATCTGTCCTTGCCGAGATCCTCGGAAATCTCCTCTTCTCCCGGGCTTTCGCCCACTTATCCGGTGGGATTAGGCCAATTTCTGTCCCTGTTCTCTGAATTCTTGCCCAGATCTGACCGCCGAGCTTTACAGGGGCCCGGGGTGGGGCGACGGAGCGGGTCTCCGGCGTCCTCTGGCCCCGTCCCCAAGGTCGCCGCAGGTGGGGGAGCGCGCCACGCCGCTCTCTGATCTGGGCCCGTGGAATGCGGCCAGGGGGATTGCTCGGGATTTAGGCTCTTTGCTGTACCAGCCGCCGATGGGGCCCCCCCACCCACCCACGTCGGCCCCGCCTTAGCCACTTCATGGGACTAAAATACCCCCTGAGCTCAGCCCGGCCCGGATCAGCCAGTGCATGGATTAACATGCCCTTTCGGCCAGCAGAGGATAGGACTCGCAATAATGGGTTTAAATTGCGGGAGGAAAGGTGTAAAGGTAAAGGTCCCCTGTGCAAGCGCCGGGTCATTCCTGACCCATGGGGTGACATCACATCCCGACGTTTACTAGGCAGACTTTGTTGACGGGGTGGTTTTCCAGTGCCTTCCCCAGTCATCTTCCCTTTACCCCCAGCAAGCTGGGTACTCATTTTACCGACCTCCTGAATCCACCTTGAGCCGGCTACCTGAAACCGACTTCCGTCGGGATCGAACTCAGGTCGTGAGCAGAGTTTGGACTGCAGTACTGCAGCTTACCACCCTGCTGCCCTCTTGCCTCTTAGTGCCCCCCTAGGTAACCCAACCGCCCCCCCCCCAGGGAGTGGTATTGCCCACGTTGGGAACCACTGCTCTAGACCGATCCTGCATTGAAGAAAAAGAAAAAGAGCTGGTTTTTATATGCCGACTTTCTCTACCACTTAAGGGAGAATCAAACCGGCTTACAATCGCCTTCCCCTCCCCACAACAGACACCCTGTGCGGTAGGTGGGGCTGAGAGAGCTCTAAGAGAGCTGTGACTAGCCCACGGTCACCCAGCTGGCTTCACATAGAGGAGCGGGGAAAACAAATCCAGTTCACTAGATCAGCGCCCGCCGCTCATGTGGAGGAGAGGGGAATCAAACCCGGTTCTCCAGGTCAGAGTCCACCACTCCAGCAGGGGGTTGGACTAGATGGCCTCTATGGCCCCTTCCAGCTCTGTGATTCTATACACTTGTCAGGGATGCTCTAGGCTGATCCAGCATTGAGCAAGGGGTTGGCCTGTATGGCCCCTTCCAGCTCTGTGATTCTAAGAGAAGGGGGGTAATGCTTTCTGAGACTTCTCCATTTGGGAGGGGGTCAGAAGACTGATGGATGCGGGTCGGCCCCCTCGAGCCGTCGGTTATGGCATCGGGTCTTGACTCTCAGGCTCTCTTTCCTCAGAGCTGCTGGAGACCCGCACCGCCCGCCCCTTCAGCTTTGCCTTCAACACCAGCGACTATCGGATCTTGCTGATGGACCAGGACCAAGAACGGCTCTACCTGGGCGCCCGAGACTACCTGGTGGCCTTAGACCTGCACAATATCAACAAAGAGCCGCTGATTGTAAGTCTCGGGGGGGGCTGCAAGGACATTGGGATGAATCCCGACAGGTTGGACCAAAGATTCCACTATTACTTTTCCAGCTGTGGGTGGCCAGGTTGGGTGGGTGGGGGGACAAGCTTCATGAGATTGCCAACCTCCAGGTGGGACCTGGAGATCGGGAACGACGGCCAGTCTCCAGACAACAAAGATCAGTTCGCCTGGAGGAAATGGCTACTTCGGAGGGTGGAACCCCGCTGAGGTCCCTCGCCTCCACAAATCCCACCTTTACCAGGCCCCACCCCCAAATACTTAGGAATTTCCCAAGCTGGAGTTGGCAGCCCCACACAAGCATCCTAGGACAAGACAGGGTAACAAGACACAGTGGGCAAGGGTTGGAGGCTGATACCCGGAACTAGGGTTGCCAGATCCTTCTTTGCCACCACTGGGAGGTTTTTGGGGCAGAGCCTGAGGAGGGCAGGGTTTGGGTAGGGGAGCGACTTCAATGCCATAGAGTCCGATTGCCCAAGCGGCCATTTTCTCCAGGGGAACTGATCTCTGTCGTCTGGAGATCAGTTGTAATAGCAGGACATCTCCAGCTAGTTCCTGGACGTTGGCCACCCTACCCGGGACTCATGGCTCCTTAGAAGGGCCATGGGAAGTGACCGGTGTTCTCGGGAAGGCCGACCGGTACGAAGGAGAATGGCTTCACCTTTTTTAAGCCCCCTTTCCCCTTTCCTTCCAGATCCATTGGCCGGCACTACCAACCCATCGGAATGAATGCCGCTTGGCTGGGAAGGGCCAGTGGGTGAGTGGCGGTCCCTTGAATCGTGCAGAGCCGTAGAACTTGTGCGTTCCAGGACTGTGAACTCTTATGGCGGCCAAGCTGATAATAGGGGTCCCTGCCTGTCGAAGCTGGCTCTCGGGGGTGAATGGTAGGGGGAGGAAAATGGGGTGGGGTTTACTCCGTCCCGGTGGGGAGTTGGGAGTGCTGCAGCTCTTCACGGTTCTGCCTTCTCCCTACTCCCCAGGGCGAATGCTTCAACTACATACGACTTATGGAACCGCTGAACCGCACGCATATCTACGCCTGTGGAACAAGTGCCTACCACCCCGTCTGTGGCCTCATCAACCGTGGCTGGCGCTCTGAAGTAAGCGGGGACCCCTGAAGACGGGATGGTGAAGGAGACCGGGCTAGGGTTGCCAGCTCTGGCTTGGGGAATTTCTGGAGGTTTGGAGGGGACGAGGGGGGATTTGGGGATAGGAGGGAGCTCGGCAGAATATATTGCCACCCTCCGACGCTGCCGTGTTCTCCATGGGATTTGATCTCTATTATCTGGAGATCAGGTGTAAGCTCTCCAGGCCCCTACCAGGAGGTTGGCAACCAGGGGAGAGGGACTGTGGCTCAGTGGTAGAGCCTCTGCTTGGCATGCAGAAGGTCCCAGGTTCAATCCCCGGCATCTCCAGTTAAAGGGACCAGGCAAGTAGGTGATGTGAAAGACCTCCGCCTGAGACCCTGGGGATCCGCTGCCAGTCTGAGTAGACAATACTGACTTGGATGGACCGAGGGTCTGATTCAGTAGAAGGCAGCATCACGTGTTCAAGTAACCCTAGACTGGGCCTAGAGGCTGAATGGGGTAAGGTTGTATAATGAATTTATTACAGACAAAAATCAATAACTTGTATACAGCCCTATTATAGCCTCTATATTTCTATTAAAAATATGAACGTAAAACACAATTAGACTCAAACCATTAGATCCAAACTAAGACCAAGCGAGTTTCGGCCATGTGGCCTTCTTCAGTGGTCTAAATCCATTAAAATCCAGAATGCAATTATACCATTATACAGGTATACAAATAAGGAGCCCCGTGGTGCAGAGTGGTAAGCTGCAGTACTGCAGTCCAAGCTGTGCTCACGACCTCAGTTCGATCCCAACGGAAGTTGGTTTCAGGTTGCCGGCTCAAGGTCGACTCAGCCTTCCATCCTTCCGAGGTCAGTAAAATGAGTACCCAGCTTGCTGAGGGTAAAGGGAAGACGACTGGGGAAGGCACTGGCAAACCACCCCGTAAACAAAGCCTGCCTAGTAAACGTCGTGATGTGACGTCACCCCATGGGTCAGGAATGACCCGGCGCTTGCACAGGGGACCTTTACCTTGACCTACAGGTATTCAAATATATGTCAGTACAACAATCTTTATGACTGAGTACAAGCGGTGTTTATAAAATATAAAGTTTACTTATAAAAACACCATCCAGGTGTTCCTTTTCAATTTTAAAAGATAAAGGACCCCTGTGCAAGTACCGGGTCATTCCTGACCCATGGGGTGACGTCACATCCCGACGTTTCCAAGGCAGACTTTGTTTGCGGGGTGGTTTGCCAATGCCTTCCCCAGTCATCTTCCCTTTACCCCTGGTGAGCCGGGGACTCATTTTACCCACCTCGGAAGGATGGAAGGCTGAGTCAACCTTGAGACGGCTACCTGAAACCAACTTCTGTTGGGATTGAACTCCGGTTGTGAGCAGAGCTTTTGACTGCAATACTGCAGCTTAACACTCTGCGCCACGTGGCTCCTTTTCAATTTTAGGCTTTAGTAAATCTGAAAAATGTAATTCCTTTCATAAAACCCTCTTGAATGGGGAGATGATGGATTTCTAGCACACTATGGGGCACTGATCAAGGTATCCCAGTCATAAAGATGTCATCAAGTCTGAATAAGTGAAGCAGTATATTCAAATTTCAAATACCTTTATTTGCATAGTACAATCTGCAATATATAAAAGGATAAAGGTTAGAGTAAAATAAAATTAATATAAATCATTCCTTAATGTTGTGATTCTGCTTTTGACTAGATTCCCATCGGTTAACTACTCTCTTCAGAAATTTTGCCACGTTTTCGGTTGTCTCAGGGTCCTTATCAGCTAGTAGTTTGTAAAGTATTTTCATAGTATTTGAGCGCCTGGTAAGTTTCTGTGCGAATGCCCAAACGCTCTTCTCTCTTCCCCTCCCTCCCTGCAAGGAGTACCTCTTCCGAATGGTGCCTCGTTCGCTGGAACCGGGAAAGGGGAAATGCCCGTATGACCCACGGCAGCACAGCATGGCCGTCCTTGTCAGTAAGTCCCCTTGAGTGAGGACCTGTGGCCCCCCGACGCAGGTCCTCCACTATACATGAAGTCTGAGTATTCTGCACACACAGGGCAGGGCATAGTTAACACGCAACAAAATCCACGCTATAACATTTTTATCGGTGCTGGTGGAAAGAGCCGTCAAGCCTCAGCTTATGGCGGCCCGGTAGGGTTTTCAAAGCAAGAGACATTCAGAGATGGTTTGCCATTGCCTGCCTCTGCATAGCGACCAAGAAGCCAGCGTGGTGTGGTGGTTCAGAACGGTGGTTTGGAGCGGTGGATTCTGATCTGGAGAACCGGATTTGATTCCCCACTCTTCCACATAAAGCCAGCTGGGTGACCTTGGGCTAGACACAGCTGTCTTAGAGCTCTCTCAGCCTCACCTACCTTACAGGGTGTCTGATGTGGGGAGGGGAAGGGAAGGTGATCGTAAGCTGGATTGATTCTTCCTTAAGTGGTAGAGAAAGTTGGCATATAAAATCCAACTCCTTCCTCTTTGTAAGCCAGTTTGAGTCTCCTTAAAAAGGTAGAAGAAGAAGAGTTGGTTTTTATATGCTGACTTTCTCTACCACTTAAGGAAGAATCAAACCGGCTTGCAATCACCTTCCCTCCCCACAACAGACACCCTGTGAGGTAGGTGGGGCTGAAAGAGGGTGACTAGTCCAAGGTCACCCAGCTGGGTTCGTGTGGAGGAGCGGGGAAACAAATCCAGTTCACCAGATTAGCCTCCGCCGCTCGGGTGGAGTAGTGGAGGAACCAAACCCGGTCCTCCAGATCAGAGTCCACCGCTCCAAACCACCGCTCTTAACCATAAAGACCAACTCTTCTTTTTCTTCTCGCCCGCTCAGATAACACTCTGTACGCCGGCGTGCACGTGGATTTCATGGGCACCGACGCCGCCTTGTTCCGCACCATGGGGCCGCGCCCAGCCGTCCGCACCGAGCAACACGATTCCCGTTGGCTCTACGGTAGGACTGTTTGAAGGCCAGGCATTCCACCTTGGGCCGAACGGCGGGGCAATTAGCTGATGCAGGAGCCCATGAATGTCAAAGGCATAATAGAGAATTGTGTATTCGTTTGTTTTAAGTAACTTTGAACATGCTGTTTGAACATGCTGTTTGGTTACCTTTAAACACTGGCAGTTTTTTTGTGGCGTAAGCTTTCATGGGCTATTGCTGTTGGAAGGCTAAAATCTTCAAAAGATGGGTGGTGGGAAGCGCTGCCGAGCTGCTGCCAGAACCAGCGGGTTGAAATTAAATCAAAAGAGTTCCCGTCTAGACATTAAGAAGAATTTTCTAACAGTGAGAGCTGTTCCTGAGTGGGACAGGCTTCCTCGGGAGGTGGTGAGCTCTCCTTCCCTGGAGGTTTCCAAGCAGAGGCTAGATGGCCATCTGTCAGCAATGCTGATTCTATGACCTTAGGCAGATCATGAGAGGGAGGGCATCTTGGCCATCTTCTGGGCATGGAGTAGGGGTTACTGAGAGGGTGTGTGGGGGAGATAGTTGTGAATTTCCTGCATTGTGTAGGGGTTTGGACTAGATGACCCTGGTGGTCCCTCCTAACTCTATGATTCTATGGTTCTAAGGTGACCCTACAGGGCAGGGGTCCCCAGTGTGGTGCCCATGGACGCTATGGCACCCGCTGACGCCTATCCTCATGCCCACTGAGTGTTTTTAAAAAGTGGGTGGGGCCAGGTGGGGATTTTGCCCAGCAAGTCTTCTGATTGGACATTGGAGGTCTGATTGGCTGGGCAGATTTTTTTAAAATGTTGCTTTGACAGCCGCCGCCACCACAGCACAAAGATCTTACCGTGGGTAAGCGGCGGCAGCCATTTTGTAGCTGGCTCCACCTCCTGTGGCAGCCCTTTTGTAGCCGTGCCCGCCACGCTGCCAGAATTCCAGAGGTACCCACAGGCTCAAAAAGGTTGGGACCCTTGCCTTGGGGATTTTAGGGCAAGAGACGTTCACAGGCGGTTTTGCCATTGCCTGCCTCTGCATGGCATAAGAACATAAGAAAGGCCAAGCTGGATCAGACCCAGGTCCATCAAGTCCAGCAGTCTGTTCACACAGCGGGCAACCAGGTGCCTCTCGGAAGCCCACAAGCAAGATGACGGCAGCAGCAGCATTATCCTGCCTGTGTTTCATGCATTTAATATAATAGGCACGTTCCTCTGATCCTGGAGAGAATAGGTACCATATGCATCATGACTAGTATCCATTTGGACTAGTAGCTAAGGATAACCCCATCCTCCATAAGAACATAAGGAAGGCCTTGCTGGATCAGACCAAGGCCCATCAAGTCCGGCAGGTGCCTCCAGGAAGCCCCCAAACAAGACAACTGCAGCAGCATTATCCTGCCTGTGTTCCACAGCACCTCATATAATAGGCATGCTCCTTTAGTCTTGGAGACAATAGGTATGCATCATGGCTGGTATCCACTTGGACAAGTAGCCATGGATAGCCCCATCCTCCATAAGAACATAAGGAAAGCTCGCTGGATCAGACCAAGGCCCATCAAGTCCAGCAGTCTGTTCACACAGTGGCCAACCAGGTGCCTCTAGGAAGCTCACAAACAAGACAACTGCAGCAGCACCATCCTGCCTGCGTTCTGATGCACCTAATATAATGGGCATGCTTCTCTGATCCTGGAGAGAACAGGTATGCATCATGACTAGTATCCATTTTATGGCAACCCTGGACTTCCTTGGAGGTCTCCTATCCAAGTACTAACCAGGGCAGACCCTGCTTAGCTTGCAAGTTCGGGGCTAGCCTGGGCCATCCTTTTCCTTTCCTTTTATCCCTTAGAAGCTCCTTGATCAATTGATCTTGAGCAGCATATATCTAGTGTTGGAGGGATATAAGGACTGAAACAAATCTTGCCGCCTGGGCCATCCAGGCGAGGACCGTCAAAAGCCTACGCCGCAGTCAATGTGATCGTCCTTAAGATGCCACAAGATTTTCTCTCTCTCTCTCTTTTCTCTCTTGCTGCATCCCGCAACCAGGGCTGCCTTTCTGGGATTTCCTTTTTGTAAGTTACTTTGAGAGCTTTTTTAAAAGATGGAGAAATAATACGCTGATAACAAAAATAACCGTGAGGCCAAGTTGGCAGCTAGGGAATGCCAAAATGGGGGACCGGTGGACTGGAACTTTGACAGGGTGTGGATGGAGGGACAAGGGTGGCCAACTCCGGGTTGGAAAATACCTGGAGATTTTGGGGGCAGAGCTTGAGGAGGGCGGGGTTTGGGGAGGGGAGGGACTTCAGTGCCATCGAGTCCAATGGCCAAAGCGGCCGTTTTCTCCAGGGGAACTGATCTCTATCGGCTGAGTTCAGTTGTAATAGCAGGAGATCTCCAGCTAGTACCTGGAGGTTGGCAACCCTACTCAAGACCCAAGGGGGGCTGGATATATATTGTTTTGGATCCGCCGGGGATTTCTGCAAGTGGAAAGGATTTCCATCCCTGGACCATGGCTTCCTCTGCCCCCCCGCTGCAAACCAGAAACCCCCCTGTGTGCAGTTTGTGTGTGTGTGTGGAGGGGAAGTCAGGTGTTTGTGGTGGAAAGAGAGCCCTCTTCTCACATCCATGGAAATCCTGCAGTGGAGCAAACCCGTTGTTGTTAGTGTGCACTGAACTTGATGACTGTTCATCCTTTGGACTTGGTTTGTGGGAGGGACCAAAACCATTGGCCACCGCTAGCGTGGTGTCGTGGTTAAGAGCAGTGGTTTGGAGCGGTGGACTCTGATCTGGAAAACCGGGTTTGATTCCCCACTCCTCCACAGGAGCGGCTGAGGCTAATCTGGTGGACTGGATTTCTCCCCCCCCCACTCCTACACAGGAAGCCAGCTGGGTGACCTTGGGCTAGTCACAGTTCTCTTCGAGCTCTCTCAGCCCTACCTATCTCACAGGGTGTCTGTTGTGGGGAGGGGAAGGGAAGGTGCTTGTAAGCCGGTTTGATTCTCCCTTAAGTGGTAGAGAAAGTTGGCATATAAAACCCAACTCTTCTCCTTTTTAAAGTTTTTCTCGAGTGCCACCAAGTGGTGAACCAAAGTAACAACCTTTCTCTCTCTCTCTCCGTCTCAGATCCTGTTTTCCTCCATGCCCACGTCATTCCCGACAGCTCTGACCACAACGATGACAAGCTGTATTTCTTTTTCCGCGAGAAAGCGCTGGAGGGCTCCGTGGGGCCTGCCGTGCTCGCCCGGGTGGGACGGGTTTGCCTGGTGAGCGACCGTGCTGGGAGGGTCTTTCCTTGAGGCAAAGCTGAGGGAAATGGCAGCTGTGATGAACACATGAAGCTGCCTTCTACTGAATCAGACCCTTGATCCATGAAAGTATTGTCTACTCAAGACGGGCAGCGGCTCTCCAGGGTCTCAGGCAGAGGTCTTTCACATCACCTGCCTGCCTAGTCCCTTTAACTGGAGATGCCGGGGATTGAACCTGGGACCTTCTGCATGCCAAGCAGAGGCTCTACCGCTGAGCCACGGCCCCTCTCCAAGGCTCTCCAGGGTTTCAGGCAGAGGTCTTGCACATCACCTACTTGCCTGGTCCCTTTAACTGGAGATGCCAGGGATTGAACCTGGGACCTTCTGCATGCCGAGCAGATGCTCTGCCACTGAGCCACGGCCCCTGCCCCTTGTGAAGACAGATGAAGGAAAGCACTGTTTCAAGCAAAGACTGGGCAGTCATCTAGCGTTTGAACTCCTGCAGCTCGGGGGGGGGGAATAGATGACCTTCGAGACCCCTTTCCAGCTCCAGAGTTCTGTGACTCTGCCTCTCCCATGATTTTATTTCCATATTTCACGTGAAACTTTCCTTTGTTGCTGCCTGCTCCTGGTCCGAAGCCGGAGAAGTCGGCGCAAACGGACGCTTGGCCGTTCCCCGCATCCTAGGAGCCGCTCTGTTTTCGGCAGGAAGAGGACACAGACCCTTTGGATAATGGGGCTCTTTCCCCCCCCCTTTTCAGAACGACGACGGGGGACAACGTTCCTTGGTGAACAAGTGGACCACGTTCCTGAAGGCTCGCCTCGTCTGCTCTGTGGTCGGAGAAGACGGCGTGGAGACCTTCTTCGACGAGCTGCGTGAGTCGGGTTGCTGACTCTGACTTGGGAAATTCCTGGAGGTTTGGGCGTGAGGCCTGGAAGGGGCTGGGTCTGGGGGGAGGGGAGGGACCTCAGCGGGGTATAATGCCGTAGAATCCACTCTCCGAAGCAGCCATTATTTCCCCAAAGGAACTGATGACTGTAGTCTGCTGTTGGAACCCCAGGAGAGCACCAGACCTCACCTGGAGGTTGGCAACCCTATGCACGAGGCCCTGTTTGCAAAGGAGAAGGGAGAGGAAATTTGGTCTTGGAGGGCAGGGAGGGGACTCCAGGCAATGGGCAAAGGATGTATTCATAGAATCATAGAGTGGGAAGGGGCCATAGAGGACATCTAGTCCAACCCCCTGCTTAATGTAGGATCATCCCAGATCATCCCTGACAAGTGCTTGTCCAGCCTCTGCTTAAAGACTGCCAGGGAGGGGGAGCTCACCACCTCCCTAGGTAGCCGATTCCACTGCTGAACGACTCTTACTGTAAAAATGTTTTTCCTCATATCCAGCCGGTACCTTTCCGCCCACAATTTGAACCTTGTCCTCTGCTGCCAACGGGAACAGCTCCCTGCCCCTCCTCTAAGCGACAGCCCTTCAAATACTTAAAGAGAGCAATCCTGTCCCCCCTCAACCTCCTCTTCTCCAGACTCAACATTCCCAAGTCCCTCAGCCTTTCCTCGTAGGGCTCGGTCTCCAGGCCCCTGATACTCCTCGTTGCTCTCCTCTGTACCCGCTCGGTTCTGTCCACGTCCTTTTTGAAGGGAGGCCTCCAGAACTGCACATAATACTCCAGGTGCGGCCTGTCCAATGCCCTGTGCAGCGGAACTGTGCCATCTTGCAATTTGGACGTTATGCCTCTGTTGTTGGGCCCCGAGATCGCATTAGCTTTTTTTTTAATCGCCGCCTCACTCTGGTTGCTCATATTTAACTTACGGTCCACCCGTACCCCAAGATCTTGTTCACACGCACTGCTGTCCAGGAGTGTACCCCCCATGGCCAGAGCAGGGAAACGGAGAACCAGGGCTAAAGTCTGGACTCCAGCTTTGTGGAATACGTTTTGTTTAGTGAGAGGGAGATAGGGAGAGATGGGAATCGGGAATTCTGTCGCCAGGGCTGAGATAAAAGTTTAGGCCAAACGGCTTCGAGCAGGCGGTTGAGGCAGCTGGGAGACGGGGTTTGGGCCTAGGCTGGGGTGGGTCGCTCCGATCCGTGCGCTGCAAGATGGGGAGGGGCCGTGGCTCAGTGGCAGAGCCTCTGCTTGCCATGCAGAAGGTCCCAGTTTCAATCCCCGGCATCTCCAGTTAAAGGGACCAGGTGAGTAGGTGATGTGAAAGACCCCTGCCTGAGACCCGGGCAGTCTGAGTAGCCAGTCTGAGCAGACAGTACCGACTTTGATGGACCAAGGGACTGAGACAGTATAAGGCAACTTCATGTTTTCAAATCAACCATGTGTTCAAGGATACGCCCCTCTCCACATGTCCTTGTGTGCCATCGACAGTCAGCAGGCAGCCATCTGTTGGCAATCCCAACAGAGGGTGGCCTGCCTGGTAACAACCAGAGCACGGGGCCTTTTCCTTCGTGGCTCCGGCTCTGTTGAATGGGCTTCCTGATGAGGTGAGCCCCCCCCCCCCCCGCCTCCTTGGAGATCTTCAGGAAGCGCTGCGAGGCCTGCCTCTTGGCCAGGGCTTTGGAGAGGGTTTGACTCGGCAGGCATCTTTTAAGGGGGGAGGGATTTGGGGCGTATCTGTGGTTTTGGCTGGGGATGTTTTTACTATTATTGTAAGCTGCCATGAACCACAAGGAAAGGCAGGGTATAAATGTTTTAATTAAACAATAATAAAGAAGATGCTCGGTGTCTGCATTCAGTGACTGTTGAAGCTGGAGGGTGAGAGATTCAAAACAGATAAACTTGTGGAACTCCCTGCCCCAGGATGTTATGATGGCTGCCAACTTGGAAGGCTTTAAGAGGGGAGTGGACATGTTCATGGAGGAGAGGGGTATTCAGGGCTACTAATCGAAATAGGTAATAGTCATGATGTATGCCTTTTCTCTCCAGTATCAGGGGAGCATGCCTATTATACTAGGTGCTGTGGAGCACAGGCAGGACAATGCTGCTGCAGTCGTCTTGCTTGTGGGCTTCCTAGAGGCACCTGGTCGGCCACTGTGGGAACAGACTGCTGGACTTGATGGGCTTGGGTCTGATCCAGCAGTGCTTTCCTTATGTTCTTATTCCTGTGCCCAGGTGATGTTTTCCTGCTGCCGACCCAGGATGAGAAGCACCCGCTGCTCTACGGGGTGTTCTCCACTTTGGGGTGAGTGTCCGCGAAGTTAAAGGGATTTCAGCCGCAAAGAGTGACGCGTGCAGTCAACTGCAGGCCTAAACTTTCCATTTCTCCGCTTCCCTTCCCCAAGGTCAGTGTTCCGGGGTTCTGCCGTCTGCGTTTATTCCATGGCCGACATACGCACGGTCTTCAACGGACCATTTGCCCACAAGGAAGGGCACAACTACCAGTGGGGGCCGTACACAGGACGCGTACCCTACCCCCGTCCGGGAGCTGTGAGTCACCCAAAATCTCCTCCCCCCACCCTTATAGTCCAAACCCTTGATGCTTTATTTCCCGCCCCAGTCAACAGAAGTATAGTGTCCAGATCACATGAAGTGATGGTCTCGCTTTACTCTGCTTTGGTTAGACCTCACCTAGAGTACTGTGTTCAGTTTTGGGCACCTCAATTTAAGAAAGGTAGACAAGCTGGATGTGTCCAGAGGAGGGCAACAAAAATGGTGAGGGGTCCAGGGACCAAATCATATGAGGAAAGGTTGAAGGAGCTGGGTATGTTTAGCCTGGAGAGGAGAAGACTGAGGGGATATGATAACCATCTTCAAGTACTTGAAGGGCTGTCATAGAGAGGAGGGTGCCGAGTTGTTTTCTGTTGCTCCAGAAGGTCGGACCAGAACCGACAGGTTGAAATTAAATCAAAAGAGTTTCCATCTAGCCATTAGGAAGAATTTTCTAACAGAGCGGTTCCTCAGTGGAACAGGATTCCTTGGCAGGTGGTGAGCTCTTCTTCCCTGGAGGTTTTGAAGCAGAGGCTAGATGGCCATCTGTCAGCAATGCTGATTCTATGACTGTAGGCAGATCGTGAGAGAGAGGGCATCTTGGCCATCTTCTGGGCATGGAGTAGGGGTAACTGGGGGTGTGAGGGGGAGTTAGTTGTGAATTTCCTACCTTGTGCAGGGGGTTGGACTAGATGATCCTGGTGGTCCCAACTCTATGATTCTGTGATGCTTTCCCCACAAAATTACGGTGTGGTGTAGTGGTTAGAGTGTTGGACAACACTCTGGGAGACCCAGTATTAGGGTTGCCAGCTTCAGTTTGGGAAATACCTGGAGGTTTTTGGGGTGGGACCTGAGGAGGGCAGGGTTTAGGGAGGGACTTCAATATCATAGAGTCCAATTGCCAAAGTGGCCATTTTCTCCAGGGGAACTGATCTCTATTGGCTAGAGACCAGTTTAATAGCAGGAGATCTCCAGCTAGAACCTGGAGGTTGGCAACCCTAGCCATGGATGCTTGTTGGGGTGACCTTGGGCCGGCCATATGCTCTCGGCCTAACCTCCTTCATAGGGTTGCAGTGAGGATAGCATGGAGGCGAGCAGAACTATGTAAGCCAGTTTGGGGAGAAAGGTGGGGTATAAATGAAGTAAGTAAACAAATAAAAGTCTTCAGAGTCTTTTTCAAATGAACCAGTCTTCCAACTTTCAGCTATCTCCAGCGTGGTGTAGTGGTTAAAAGTGGTGGACTCTAATCTGGAGAACCAGGTTGGTTTCTCTACTCCTACACCTGAATCTAGTCTCAGTTCTCTTAGAGCTCTCTCAGCCTCACCTACATCACAAGATGTCTGTTGGGTGGAGAGGAAGAAGAAAAAGAGTTGGTTTTTATATGCCGACTTTCTCTAGCACTTAAGGCAGAATCAAACCGGTTTACAATCCCCTTCCCTTTCGCTCCCCACGAACAGACACCCTTTGAGGTAGGTGGGGCTGGGAGAGAGTGACCAGCCCAAGGTCACCAAGCTGGCTTCGTGTGGAAAAGTGGGGAAACAAATCCTGTTCGTCAGATTAGCCTCCGCCTCTCATGTGGAGAAGTGGGGAATCAAACCCGGTTCTCCAGATCAGACTCCAGGGAAGGAGCTCGTAAGCTGGTTTGATTCTTCTTTAAAGAGGTAGAGAAAGTCGGCATATAAAAATCAACTCCTCTTCTTCCTTCTAACAGCTGTCTGTTGTAGGTGTCTCCAACAGCGCTTTCACACATGCCAAATCATGCACTTTGAATTGCACGTCGCATCTGGATTTTACTGCGTGAAACGGCAGTATCCAATTGTAAACGATCGCTAAAGGGTGGGTTCAAAGTGCATCGTTCGGCATTGTGCGACAGCGTGTGTCTAGGCTCTGACCTTCTCCCCGGCTCTCTTTTTCAGTGCCCGGGTGGCACCTTCACCCCGGGGCTTCGCTCCACGCGGGAGTTCTCCGACGAGCTGGTGACCTTCGTGCGGAACCATCCTCTGATGTACAATTCCGTCTACCCCCTGCAGCGCCGCCCCGTGTTGGTGAGAACCAACGTGCCCTACAGCTTCACCACACTGGCCGTCGACCTGGTGGATGCGGTGGACGGGCGATATGAGGTGCTCTTTCTCGGCACGGGTATGCCCAGACTTTTCGCTCCAGGAGGGCACTAGCTGGGGATATGGTGCTGGAGATTCACAACTTCTGTTTTTTTTCCCCAGTCAGTCTTCAACTTTTTTTAAAAATTTTTAAATTAATTTTTATAACATAAAACAAAAAAACAAACAAATACAATAAAAAATAATGTAAAAAAATAACAAAAGAAAATACAAAAGAGTATCTGTATATACTTATTAATACATTCGTAGTTACAAAATTATAAAGACCATAAAGATACCCCTTCGATCCTCCACCCACCTTAAAAAAGTGACCCGACTTCCGAAGAAGTGTGTTAACAGTTTTAAAAATATCTATTAACAGTAAAATATAAAGATATTAAAACTAGCTTCTATAACTCACTAATTAAAGTAGTAAAATCCATTTTTGCCAGTTTATCCCAATATGTGATGGCCTTTGCCCAAGTTTTTTTAAATTCTTCCATATCTTTTCCATGTAGGAATTCGGTTAATTTGTCCATCCTTCTATACATCCATAATTTCTCTCTCCAGTCACAAATTGAAGGTTTATTCACTTGCTTCCAAACTTTAGCTATTGCAATTCTTGCAGCAGCAAAACTATATTGACAAATAACCCTGTCAATATTACACATATTTTTTTGTGGAATTCCCAATAGACAAAATGCAGGTTTTCTTTTTATTCTACCATTAATCAAATTATTAGTTTCCCTAATAACTTTTTTCCAAAAACTTTTAATTTTTTTACATATCCACCATACATGCATAAAAGTGCCTCTTTCCATTCCGCATTTCCAACATAAATCCATATCTCCTTCAACTTTTAATAGGGTTGCCATCCTCCAGGTGGGGTCTGGAGATCTCCTGGAATTATAGCTGATCTCCGGACGACAGCAACCAAAGTGATTAGGGGGCTAGAGCAACTGCCCTATGAGGAGCGGTTAAAGCGCTTAGGGCTGTTTAGCTTGGAAAGAAGGCGGCTAAGGGGAGACATGATAGAGGTGTATAAATTTATGCATGGTGTGTAGTGGACAGGGAGAAGCTTTTCTCCCTCATAATACCAGAACGCGGGGTCATCTGCTGAAGCTGGAGGGTGAGAGATTCAAAACAGATAAAAGGAAGTATTTCTTCACACAACACAGAGTTAAACTGTGGAACTCTCTGCCCCAGGATGTGGTGATGGCTGCCAACTTGGAAGGCTTGAAGAGGGGAGTGGACATATTCATGGAGGAGAGGGCTATCCATGGCTGCTAGTCAAAATGGCTACTAGTCATGCTGCATGCCTGTTCTCTCCAGTCTCAGAGGAGTATGTCTATTATATTAGGCGCTGTGGAGCACAAGCAGGATAATGCTGCTGCAGTCGTCTTGCTTGTGGGCTTCCTAGAGGCACCTGGTTGGCCACTGTGTGAACAGACACTTTGTCTTGATTCACGTTCATCCTTGGTTGAACTCAGTTTTTTAAATTGACATACTTCTAGGGTTGCCAGCCTCCAGGTGAGGGGGGGGGACGTGCCTTCCTGATAAGGTTGCCAACCTCCCGGTACTAAGCACGGGTGAATGGTACACAAATGTACAGAGCCAAGTTATAACAAACAAATATATAATAAGTGATAAAGCCAAAGGACAAACAATGTGTAGCAAGTAAACCTAGCAACTGTGTGACTAATAATATTTACATTAAAGTACAAGAAGTCACAATGAAATATCACAGGCAAAAAAGTCCTCTTCTTAATGTTTCAAAGATGATAAATTCCATAGGATATCCATTAGGTATAAATCCAAAAGATGGGGGACGGCCGTTTCACCTTGGTTTCTTCAGCCCCACATTATATCATCCATTCCATGGTAATTCCAAAACATAACAAAGTCCACTAAGGTTCAATATTAAGCCACAGCAATGTCAACAAGTTCCCATGGGATACTAGTGTAGTCTACACTCCAAAATCTCCCGGTATTTCCCAACTCGGAGCTGGCAACCCTATTCCTCTGGTTTGCCCTGTGTTTCTTTTGCCCCTTAGCTTAATTCTAGTATTACAGTCTACCTGTGCTAGACCGAAAGGGGGAGAGAGGCGGAGAGTTTTATTTCCCGAGGGGGCTTTCTGGCTGACGTCTGGTCTTCTTCCTCCAGACCGGGGCACAGTGCAGAAGGTGATTGTGCTGCCTCAGGAGCACGGGGTCCTGGAAGAGCTGACCTTGGAAGAGGTGGAGGTTTTTAGGGTGAGTGGGAACTCGGCTTCTAGACCAGCCTCCCTGGGGTTACCATCCCCGACCTAAACTGTTTTCTCCTTCTCTCCCTGCAGACTCCTGCCCCGGTGAAAACACTGTGGATATCCTCTAAACGGGTAGGTTGGGGGTACGTGTTGCCAAGCAGTGAAGAAGAACAACCACTTTCTGGGTTCTTTGACCACTGGAGACATCTTCCCGGGGATCTCTGTCCCCATGGTGCATCGCGAAAATATAGAAAACCTAGTTCTGGCTGTTGCTGTTTTTAACATGAGGACAGGAGTAGATTATTTTAAAAGGTAAAGGTAGTCCCCCTGGGCAAGCACCGGGTCATTCCAGACCCATGGGGTGACGTCAGATCCCAAAGTTTACTAAGCAGACTGTGTTTATGGGGTGGTTTGCCAGTGCTTTCCCCAGTCGTCTAGACTTTATCCCCAGCAAGCCAGGTACTCATTTTACCGACCTCGGAAGGATGGAAGGCTGAGTCAACCTCGAGCCGGGTACCTGAAACCGACTTCTGTCGGGATCGAACTCAGGTCATGAGCAGAGCTTTTGAATGCGGTACTGCAGTTTACAGCTCTGAGCCACAGGTTACTTACTTGGTTTATACCCTGCCTTTCTACCTATTGGGCACTCAAAGCACATTTCGTTATTATTCTCTCTTCTGGTTTTATCCTAACAACAACCTTGTGAGGTAGGTTAGGTTGGGACTGCATGACCGGCCCAAGGTCACCCAGGAATCTTCCACTGCTGAGGGGGTATTTGAACCTGGGTCTCCCAAATCCTAGGCTGACGCTCTGACCACTACACTACACTAGCTCTACTGATTTCCTGCGCATATGGAGGAATAGTAAAAGAGCAATTGCTTACTGGAAATTAATCGCTACCATCCTTGGGGAAGCACTGAATATAACCAAATCCTTCTGGATCAGAAAGCTTCTTTCTTTATTTTGTAAAGAAGAACATCTTAAGAAAATGTCAAGAATTAAACACAGTGGTAGCAGCCAGGTTGATTTATGATCGTATTTGCAAGTCACCTTTGTTCAGCGAACAGCTAAAATTGAGGTGCGCAGGAATCATTCATGAAACAGTTTATCAAAATACACCAGAAATTAAATGGACTATGATCACCTCTTACTGTATACATAACCAGATTATCAAATTATAATACTGTTCTGTTGCACCTTGTCTAAACCTTGAGGTTTTATGTGGTCAGGTTAAGATTTTTTTCAATGTATTATTAATATTTATAAAAGTATACTGGCTGAATGTTAGAAAAGGAAGGCAGGTAGCTGAAGGTCCCTGTCCCCAGGTATGCAAAGGGAGCGAGTCATCCCCCCCCGGGGTCCCCATGGGTGACATGGCGCCCGCTGACACCTTTTCTGCTGGCCGCCAAGTATTTTTAGGAAGTGCTTTCTTTTAGGGCTTTTGCCCAGCAAAGCTCCTGATGGACTATTGCAGATTTGATTGGCTGTACAGATTTTATAAATGTTGCTTTGGCAGCAGCTGCTACCACAGCACAAGGATCTGCACTGTGTTACTGAAGTTAAGCGGTGTCAAATGTATTGTGGCCAGCTCTGCCTCTTGCTGCAGCCATTTTGTTTCTGTGCCCACTATGCCGCGTTGGAATTCCAAATGTGCCCACAGGCTCAAAAGGGTTGGGGAACCCCCTGCTTTTAACTTATTGCTTTTTCATTCCTCCAAAGATCTCAGAATAGCATACCTTGTTCTTCCCGCCTCCCTTTTTCTCCACAACAACCCTGTGAGGTAGGCTAGGCCAAGAGTGTTTGACAATGCCATGGTCACCCAGAGAGCTTTATGGCATTGCAGGGATTGGTGCCTCCAAAGGTCCAGTGTGCAAACCATGATACCTCACTGGCTTTTTTACCTGGGAACTGGGATTTTTTAAAACTTAAACCATTTATTAACTGCCTTTCTTCCTTATGGAGTTCGAGGGGGCTTACAAACATAGATAAAACACATCAAATAAAATAACCTCAAAAACATAAAACCAACATTTTAAAATCACTACTCAGGAATGCGACTAAACTAAATGCAGTCCTGAATAAAACCGTCTTCACCTGCCTCCTGAAGATCAAACGTGAGGGGGCCGGGCGCACCTCCCTGGGGAGGTTGTTCATAATTGCGGGGCTGCCACTGAAAAGGCCCTGTCTCGTGTGCCCAGCAAATGGGCTTCTTTGATCGACGGGACAGTCTCTGGGCTCAGCTCCTAGCTTCTGCGGCTCACTTGGCCTGTTCTCTTTTGCAGCAACAGCTGTATGTTTCCTCCGATGTGGGTGTTTCCCAGCTGAGCCTGCATCGGTGCCGTGAATATGGGGAAGCTTGCGCTGACTGCTGCCTGGCCCGAGACCCGTATTGTGCTTGGGATGGGCAGCGATGTGCTCGTTACAGCCATACGGCTAAAAGGTACGTCTTGGAGAGAACACTGACAGTACTTTTGCGGTTGTGAAAGCAAGCCTGATTGGCTAATTTCTCATGCCCCCTGGCTAACTTCTCATGCCCCCTGGATTCTTAGAGTGACTCAACATCACATTACCTATTTATGCTAATCTGTGATCTAGGAACTTTCATGTTTTCCCACGTGCGATAAAAAAAACTGCGGCTCAAATGGCCACAGATGTCTGTTTCTCTTTCAGGGATATGTGGGAAGGATTGGACCCATAAGGGTCCAGCGCCTTTTCTGTTTTTTACCTTCCAGGATTTCTGCTGAAGTGAGGGGAAGATCGCTTCCCTCTGTTCCCTGCCTTTAAGGTGGCGGAGACCTCCTTAAATCAGATTGGAGAGTATGTAACTCTGAAGGTTAAAAATTAAGAGAGATACTAAAAAGGAAATTGGAACGGATCATGACTGAGAGGAAGAGAAAAAACATGCACAGGGAAAGATGAGAGAACATAAAACATCTAAATCGGGTCCACAACGTTTTACAATTTAAAAAGCCAAACTGTGTCAAAATTTAACAAGCCAGTATAAGAGAGTCTAGTTGCGTAACTAAAAATATGCAACTTAATATTACTCGTAGATTCCAGTCCAGTAGTACTTTAGAGACCAATGTGATTTTCGGGGTATGAGCTTTCAAGAGTCAAAGCTCCCTTTGCCAGATATAATAGTACTGCTAATTGACACGTTAATGATCCCATAAAGTTTCTGCAGCCCAAACACTGGTTATTGCAAGTCCTTTATTAGGAAGTGAGAGACGTGAGGCCTCACACTTAAAATATACGCAGGAGTATCCTGTATGGTTGTTTTAGGGTACTGGCATAAATCTGTGCATGGTTTGCGCTTGGATCTCTGGCTGTGAAGCGTCTTTTAGAAGATCTTTAATCCCGTAAAACCCGTCACTTTCACATATTTGTTATCTAGCACAGCGTCCCAACTACCCCTCTGATATACCTTAATTTAAGGATGTGGTTTCCTTGTTAAAGCCACAGTTGGCTCTAGAGCCGCTAGTTACAGACCCCCTAAACAACCGTGTGAGTAAGAAGCTGCAGGAATTGACTGTTGCCGGGCATTCGTCGAGGTGAAAAGTCAGTGACTTCAACTGCACAAAAGCTGATCTGTATCTTTGCGGAAGAGACTGGTTCCTTTGATTTGGTAATGACTGTTCGTTGTTTTATATGCTCTCAAGGGTCTTCATCTTTTACTGTCTTTAGGCGCCTTTGACCCCGGCTCAATCAGTAAAAATTGGATGAACTCAAGCACCAATTGGTGTTGCTGTTAAAAAAACAACACAGGAAGGACCCTGTGGTGGGAAAGGACTACACTTGGTCTCTTAGGGCTGTTTAGCTTGGAAGGAAGGCGGTTAAGGGGAGACATGATAGAGTTTTATAAAATTATGCATGGTATGACAAGAGTGGACAGGGAGAAGCTTTTCTCCCTCTCTCTTAATACTTGAATGTGGGGTCATCTGGAGGGTTAAGAGATTCAAAACAGATCAAAGGAAGTATTTATTCACACAACGCATAGTTAAATTGTGGAACTCCCTGCTCCAGGATGCGGTGATGGCCGCCAACTTGGAAGGCTTGAAGAGGGGATTGGACATGTTCATGGAGAACGGTATTCATCGCTACTAGTAAAAATGGATATTAGTCATGATGCATACCTATTATCTCCAGGATCAGAGGAACATGCCTAACATATTTTCTCAAAAAAGGAGAGCATTAAGTATGGGTCACAGGGGGTGTATGCGGGGAGGTAGTTTGGAATTTCCTGCATTGTGCAGGGGGTTGGACTAGATGACCTTGGTGGTCTCTTCCAACTCTACATGATTCTATGATATTGGGAGCTGTGGAACACAGGCAGGACAATGCTACTGCAGTCATCTTGTTTGTGGGCTTCCTGGAGGCACGTGGATGGCCCCTGTGTGAACAGACTTGAGGCCTGATCCAGCAGGGCTTTCCTTATATTCTTATGTTCTTCTTCCTGTGCAGGAGGAGTCGGCGTCAGGACATCAAATACGGAGACCCCCTGAGGCAGTGCAGGGGTTTTAATGCCAAGGGTGAGTCTCTCTACACTCTCCTGAGAATAGGTCCCAGGGCTTGTGTGTGTGTGTGTGTGTGCTGTCAAGTCGCTTCCGACTCATGGCGACCCTATGAATCAGTGTCCTCCAAAATGTCCTGTCTTTGACAGCCTTGCTCAGGTCTTGCAAACTGAGGGCCGTGGCTTCCTTTATAGAGTCGATCCATCTCATGTTGGGTTTTCCTCTTTCCCTGCTGCCTTCAACTTTTCCTAGCATGACGGTCTTTTCTAGTGACTCTTGCCTTCTCATAATGTGACCAAAATACGATGGCCTCAGCTTGGTCATTTTAGCATCTAGGGTCAGTTCAGGCTTGATTTGATCTGTGTTTGTGCTTTATGGGCAGTCGTCACTTCCGACTTATGGCAACCTTATGAATTAATGACCTCCAAAACATCCTTTCGTTCACAGCCTTGCTCAGGTCTTGCGAACTGCGGGCCGTGGCTTCCTTTATAGTCGATCCATCTCACGTTGAGTCTCCCTTTCCCTGCTAGCTTCAGCTTTTCCTAGCATGATTGTCTTTTCCAGTGACTCTCGTCTTCTCATAATGTGACGAGAAGTACAAAAGCCTCAATTTAGTCATTTTAGCTTCTAGGCTTGATTTGATCTAGAACCCACTTATTTGTCTTTTTGGCAGTCTAGGATATCTGTAAAGCTCTCCTCCAACACATTTCAAATCACCTTTCTTCCTGTCAGCTTTTTTTATTGTCCAACTTTCACACCCATGTGTAGAAATGGAGAGTACCATACTGGACCTTTCACCCTGACCTGGATGGCCCAGGATAGCCCGATCTCATCAGACCTTAGAAGCTAAGCAGGGTCAGCCCTGGTTAGTACTTGGATGGGAGACCACCAAGAAAGTCCA
This sequence comes from Euleptes europaea, assembly GCF_029931775.1. Taxonomy (NCBI): domain Eukaryota; kingdom Metazoa; phylum Chordata; class Lepidosauria; order Squamata; family Sphaerodactylidae; genus Euleptes; species Euleptes europaea. Next base: position 176,575,796 of record NC_079312.1, on the reverse strand, counting down.
GGGTTGCTAAGCAGAGGCAGGCAATGGCAAACCACCTCTGTTCATCTCTTGCCTTGACCTGGGTAGCCCAGACTAGCCCGATCTTGTTAAATCTCAGAAGCTAAGCAGGGTCTTCCCTAGCTAGTGCTTGGATGGGAGACCACCAAGGAGGTCCAGGGTGGCTACGCAGAAGCGGGCAATGGCAAACCAGCCTAATTGAAAACCCTACAGGGTTGCCATAACTCAGTTGTGACTTGACGACAGCTTCCCCCACCTCTGGACCTTTGCCTTGTGATCCTTGATCTTCCATAGCAGGCTCAAGAGACCTTTAGAAGTTTGCTTCCCTCCCCCGTTTTCTGCTGGATTAGAACTATTATGGGCACAGGAATTTAAATCTGTTTCCAAGCATTCCAAAGGAGGGGTTCTCTTTTTGAAATCGAAGAAACTAAAGAGATTAACCTTATGCCTCTGTGACTCTTAGGATTTAGTGCTTGTCAAAATGCCTGCGGGACCTGGTTGAAGGGTGGCATAATGTTGTGTAGCTGGACACCCATGTAGCGGATTTGGGCAATGTAATAAAGAAAAGTTGGTTTTTATATGCCGACTTTCTTTACCACTTAAGGAAGAATCAAACTGGCTTACAATCACCTTCCCTTTCCCCACAACAGACACCCTGTGAGTTAGTTGGGGCTGAGAGCTGTGACTAGCCCGAGGTCACCCAGCTGGCTTCATGTGTAGGAGTGGGGAAACAAATCCAGCTCACCAGGTTACAGTCTGCTGCTCATGTGGTGGAGTGGGGGAATCAAACCCGGTTCTTCAGATCAACCGCTCTTCCCCACTGCACTACGCTGACCTAATCGATGCACCGTAAGGGTTCAGCTTGGTCCCAGCCAACAGCGGCAAGGGTGGTGACCCGCATCTCCCTAAAGCAGGGCAGTGAGCATTTGGATTAGAGCTGGTTGGTGCAGCCACGCAGCCGGGACGGAATGGGCGTGCCTTTTAAGGGGGTGATAAAATACTTTGGCTGTGCCCCTCAGGGTAGAATGTAGAGCAGCATATGTGCAGTTTTGGAGAGAATTGTAACACAGACACTGGGCTCAAGGAGCCCTGTTTTTATTCTTCGCCTTATTCTTTTTTCTTTTCTTTTTTTGGATCCTAGTAGAACAGCAGTTACCTGAGCAGGTTCAGTACGGCCTGGAAGGTGGGAGTGTGTTTCTGGAGTGCGAACCACGATCTCCTCACGCATCTGTCAAGTGGCTCGTGCAAACGGACGGCTCTGACAAGCGCAAGGTGGTAAGTCCCTCTTCAGCATTCTACTGCGAATAAAATCGAGTCCGTCGGCACACACCATCCTCCTGGCTTAGCTCACTTAGTAAGGGAAACTCCAGACAGCAGTGTCTTTTGGGTTGCAGAGATGTGAACTGGGGAAACCCAGGGGAAAATCGCTTCCCCCCCAAAAAAACTTTATTTTTCAATTCATAACATAAGAAAAGCCCTGCCGGATCAGACTTAGGCCCATCAAGTCCAGCCGTCTGTTCCCACAGGGGACAACCAGGTGCCTCCAGGAAGCCCACAAGCAAGACGACTGCAGCAGCACTATCCTGCCTGTGTTCCCCAGCACCTAATACAATAGGCATGCTCCTCTGATACTGGAGAGAATAGGGATGCATCATGACCAGCATCCATTGACTAGTAGCCACAGATAGCTCCATAAGAACATAAGAAAGGCCATGCTGGATCAGACCAAGGCCCATCAAGTCCATCAGTCTGTTAAAAAAGGGGCCAACCAGGTTCCTCTAGGAAGCCCACAAACCAGACAACTGCAGCAGCATTATCCTGCCTCCTGCCTGTGTTCCACAGCGCCTGATACAATGGGCATGCTCCTCTGTAGAGAATAGGTATGCATCATTACTAGTATCCACTTTGACTAGTAGCCATGGATAGCTCTCTCCTCCATGAACGTTTCCCCTCCCCTCTTAAAGCCTTCCAAGGTGGCTGCCATCACCAAGTCCTGGGGCAGGGAGTTCCACAACTGAATTCATTTCAGTGGACAAATTGGGATGTTCTGGGGAGGAAGCATGCTTTCTAAGACAAGGTGTTAAGCACAGGATGCGGGAGACCAATACAGTATAGAACAACTTGCAAGCACTCCAACTAGAGGGCTTTATAAGTTGAAATTTATTTAACACCCTACACACATGCCTGGGCTGGTATATAGTTGTCTGCATATATTGAGATATTTGTAAATAATCATGTGTGCTTTAAATGGGTATTATTTAACCACTGATGAAGGCCTGAGGGCTGAAACACGTCTGGTCTTAAAATGAAATATATTTATGATTATTTTGTCTTTTCCACCCAACTTTGGGTACCCAGTTCTTGGTTTTTTATGGTTGGGTTTCTTCCTCCTTTTCTTCCTTTTTTTTGTATATGGAGCCAGCAGGGCCGGTGCCAGTCATTTTTGTGCCCTAGGCAAGGCTAACTTCTTGTGCCCCCCCAACCGCTAACCAATTTTCAAAAACAGATGTCTTATAGGGGAAAAAATTAAAGCACAAAACTTTTTATAAGACATAATTAATTATATTCTATAGCACTGTTCTTATATGCTATAGCACTATATTCTATACTTAAATAAAAAATAGTCAGTTGCATCTTTTTTTCAACAAACTAATCTGTTTAAAACATAAGAACATAAGAAAAGCCCTGCTGGATCAGACCAAGGTCCATCAAGTCCAGCAGTCTGTTCACACAGGGGCCAACCAGCTGCCGCTAGGAAGCCCACAAGCAAGACGACTGCTCCTCGGGCCAGTTCTGCGCCCCTCTGAGGTCTGTGCCCTAGGCGACTGCCTAGGTTGCCTAATGGTAGCACCAGCCCTGAGAGCCAGGCTAAAGTACAAACTGCCACCACAGCAAGATCCTCAAGAGAACGCTGGTTAAGGGGGATGTCAAGAACTGAACTTCTAATCATGCGCTCTTTCCCCCCACCTAGCTGCCCCGGGACAGCGTGCTCCTGCGGACGCTACAGGGTGTGCTTTTGGGCCCAGTGACCCCCACGGACAGCGGGATCTACCAGTGTGTCGGCACCGAGAACCGCTTCCGCCACACGCTCCGCCGCGTGCGCCTACATGTCTTGCCCCGTGCCTTGCTCGAAGGGGCCATCGCCCAACAGGCCCCATCTGCCCTGGGCATCTGCGAGAGCTACTGGCACCAGCTCAACCGAGACCAGGATGCCCGCCGCGGGCGGAGCGGCCGCCAGTCCCCTTGGGACTCGGAGCAGCAGGCCGACGGGTATAGCGCCAACCACCGCTCGTTGAACTGGACGAGAAGCAGCGCCCAGCACTCCTACAGCAGCAACGGCCGGCGGCGGCACCGTCACCGCACCAAGCCGTGGACAGGCCACCGTTCTCCTCCTCGGAGCTGAGCCGAGCGGGAGCCTTTGGCGCGCGCCATCTTTGGTGGTAGAGAATGACATTCCAATGGACTCCTTGCGAGAGATGGGGAAACCCCTCCTCCCCCCCCCCGGTGGAAGGGTTGACACTATTGCTAACAGGCTGTGTGTTGTGTTGCGTTGCGTGTCCAGGCTAATTCCAGGGTTTCGCAGGACCAGGGCTCGCTGGCTCGTTCCACAGATGTATATAATGACCAGCGCTGATTCCAGGGGCTTTGGCTTAAAAGTCTATTTTTTACAGTGCTAATTTCCACTTCCCTCTCCCCCCCCTTAACATGGCTGACTTGTTTTTTTCCCCTACCACAGTAGGGAAAGGGTGGGGCTTCTTTCAACATTAACCCCCGCGATTTTATTATTAACCCTGTGTTTTATTGCAGAGAATAAAAAGTGCCAGTTTATTTTCTAAACGTATTGCAAACGAGGGAGCCGTGGTGGATTTTGTGGAAAGAAGGGGTCGTTCCCGCATGTGCAGAGATGTTAACTGGGCTGGAAAGCGTGCGCCGGGATCCCATATTGCTAGAAGCTCTCCACAAATCATCAAAGAATTAAGAAAAAAATATTCTAGTCTGTTTCGACTCTTCCCCACAACACATGAGTTCAATGGACATCTCGCTTCAAATAGTGGCAACGAAGAAGAGTTGGTTTTTATATGCCGACTTTCTCTACCACTTAAGGAAGAATCAAACCGGCTTACAATCACATTTCCCTTCCCTTCCCCACAACAGACACCCTGTGAGGGAGGTGGGGGGTCAGAGTGTGACTAGCCCAAGGTCACCCAGCTGGCTTTATGTGTGGGAGTGGGGGTACCAACCCGGTTCTCCAGATCAGAGTCCACCGCTCCAAACACGCCTCTCTGGCTTCAGTCTATTCTATGGCCAAATATAGCAGTATGATTAACTTTAATAATTCTTCACAAGCAGCGGTATAATGCTCTGGGGGCATCTCCCCCTACTGTCTACCTACTCCCAGCCGTTGCCCAGAACCTCTAGCTGCTCAGGCAGCAAAATCTACACCCACTATTCAGTTATGACGGTGACTTTTTTTGGCCATGTGCAATACCCTCTAAGGTGCCTGTTCTTACTCGCTTCTGGCTTGTTCTGTGTGTGTTCAGGCGGGGGGGAACGGTATGGAGCATACTAGAATTGTAGAGTTGGAAGGGACCAGCCGGGTCTAGTCCAACCCCCTGCACAGTGCAGGAAATTCACAACTACCTCCCCACCACTGCTTGATAGGCTTGATATTTGTTTTCGGTGATAAAACAAGTGGAAGGCTAAAGGTGGAGAAAAGTCCCTATGTCTGCCAGCTTGGTTTCTGCACTGTCCTTAAATCACTACCCAAAGCAGGAGTAAGAACATGACCAAACTTCTCTTTTCCAACACTACACTAAGAACTTTGGTACGGTGGTCGAATTTTGCTTGTGAAACTGACAGCGCTGAGTTTGTCTCGTACTTTTAAAAAGCCCGCCTAGATGTGCCACCACCTTGACCTGGGTGGCCCAGGCTAGCGTGATCTCGGAAGTGAAGCAGGCTCGGCCCTGGGAAATCGCTGAGGAAGTCCAGGGTCACTATACAGAGGCAGGCAAAGGTAACCCGCATCTGTTTGTCTCTTGCCTTGAAAAACCGTACATGGTCGCCATAAGTCGTCCCACACAATACCACCTTCACTTTGCTTAGCCAATTTCATAAGTTAATTCATAAGTTAATTATGCATTCTGTGGTGTTGGAGGCGTGTTACGGATTACGGCGGACTGCCAAAAAAACCCAGTGGGTTATAGATCAAATCAAGCCTGAACTGACCCTAGAAGCTAAAATGACAACGGAGGCTGTCGTACTTTGGTCAAATTATGAGAAGACGAGTCACTGGAAAAGACCATCATGCTTGGAAAAGTTGAAGGCAGCAGGAAAAGAGGAAGATCCAACAAGAGATGCATTGAGTCTATAAAGGAAGCCACAGCCCCCAATTTGCAAGACCTGAGCAAGGTTCAGGACATTTTGGAGGACATTGAGTCATAGGTTCGCCATGAGTTGCAAGCCACTTGATGCTTCTGTAGAAGTCCACACCTGTGACACTTCCTAGCTTGTCTCAATTTACATCGCTATTGACACACAAAATTCTAAGAGGCTGAGGAGGAAAGGTCTGTCTATGCAGAAGCCACGCTGACTCTTGGACATGGGGTTGGTTTTAAGTATTTGAAGGGCTGTCACCTATAGGAGGGCAGGGAGCTGTTCCTGTTGGCAGCAAAGGCTAGGACTAACAATAGCAGGTTTAAATTGCAGGCAGAAAGGTACCGGCAGGATAATAGGGAACAAATGTTTACAGTAAGGGGTGGATCGACAGTGGAATTCGCTACTTAGGGAGGTGGTGAGCTCCCCCTCGCTGGCAGTCTGAGCAGCAGCTGAACAAATACTTGTCAGGGATGCTCTAGGCTGATCCTGCACTGAGCAGGGGGTTGGACTAGATGGCCTCTATGGCTCCTTCCAACTCTAGAATTCTATGTATATTTCAGCATGAATGCTTCCACCGATTTACTCAAGACAGATTAGACAAACAGGTCTGTGATTGCCTATATTTCACCCGCCCCCAAAACTGGCACTGTAGTGGTTCCTTCAAATCCTCTGCAGTACTCGCCATTCACAGAGCTAACCAGAATATCAACTATTTCACCTTTGCCACCTAACAGTTCCACCAACTCTCCAGCTGGTTTCCTACTTCTGAAGTATTAAAGACAATTTTAGGAGGTGACTTCGTAACCTTAGCAATTGTGTTTCCTTGCTGCCTATGGCCACCCAATGTTCGCTTTGCCAGTCTGTTCATTTGAAGACTTCTCTTGTTCAGATGGCAGAAGGGTCTGGAAATTCTCCCCGGACAGGTTGGTGCAGATGTGACCATTTCAGACTTTTCAGTGAGTGCTGTAGGACTCAAAAGGCTGTAGAAAATGGCTTAAGAAATTGCGCTAAAGGGACTCGAGGAGAGAAAGCACCCACATTCTGGTTTTCTCGCTGCTCCGGTTATCAGGAAAAGTTACAAGACAGACAGTAGCGACCCAATCCAGACATTCCAGTTTCTAACCTCACCTCTGACCGATCTGGGTGCTGAACAATCCCCCAACACACACACCTTCCCTCCCGAAATCAGAGCAAGATCCGTAACCTCCAAAGTTTAATAATAATAAAAAAATCATAATACAATAAAATAACACACCCCGCCCTAACCCCCAACTGCCCACCCACCCCCTGCTGGAGAAAATAAAAGGAAAAAACACTAAAAAGAGACAAAAAGACTTTAGTGTCAGAGCCTGAGGCAGCCTGGGGCCCACGATTGGGGGTGGGAAGGTGAGGGGCGGAAAAGAGGCTGGAGTGGAACGAGAAGATTCCTTGCCCTTTCGGCCCACCCCCCAAAAAAGAACAGAGTGGTTACCCAATTCCTATAAAACCCAACAGGTTCCAGACGGGTTAGGGGGAGAGCTGCCCCTCTGTCCAACAGGGGGCGCCGTCCCTGTGTGTCCAGGGAATGCTGGTTCGAGGAGCGGGGAGGGGGGACGCTGCCCTCACGAGGGGCCCCCCGGCTCCTTTCGTGGCCCGAAGCGAGGAGCCCGGGGCACACAGCTGGCGGCCCACTTCCGGGGAGCTGCAAGGCTCTGGTCCTCACAGCGGCAGGGTAGTGTCTTGCGTCGCTCCCGCCGAGGGGAAACAGGCGGCCCCTGCCGCGCCTCCCCCCCTGCCGAGGTATCAACAATACAAAAGGGAAGGGGAGGAGGGGGAAAAAGGAAAATGAAAATATTACATCGTCTGAAAAGAGTCCGGTGCAGGGCCAGTGCGGAGTCCCGAAGGGGGTTGGGGAAGCTGCGGCCCCCCCCTTGCTTCCGGGGCTGGGTGCCCCCCATGCAGAGTGTGAGTCAAACCGACAGGGTGACACGGGGCTGCCAGAGTCCCTTGCAGTGCAGTACAGTCCAGGGAGGGGAAATCCAGCTGTCACAACTACTGGGAAAGAAGCAGGCAATTACTACGTGCAAACATTGGTTAAATTTTTTAAAAACAAATGACCCCCCCAAAAAAAGAACTGTGCAGTGTAGACGCACTCCATTTATAGAATCACAGAGAAGAAAGGGACCTCCGGGGACATCTAGTCCAACCCTTTGCACAAGGCAGGAAATTCACAGCTACTTCCCCTCCTACTCCCCCAGTGACCCCTACTCCGTGCCCAGAAGATGCTCCCCACACACACAAAAAACCCCTCCAGGATCCCTGGCCAATTTGGCATGGAAAAAAATTCCTTCCTGACCCCACAGAGGCGATTGGCATTACCCAGAGCATGCAAGAAAGGGCCACGAGAGCCAAACACTAATGCAAATTTCCTGCCCTCCCTCTCATGATTTACCTATGGTCATAGAATCAGCATTGCTGACAGATGGCCATCTAGGCTCTGCTTAAAAACCTCCAGGGAAGGAGAGCTCCCCCCCACCCCCCAAGGAAGCCTGTTCCACTGAGGAGCCGCTCTGTCAGGGAGTTCCTTAGCTGAAAACTCACGCCCTCTGCACACACACCCCGCCTGTGAACATGCTCGCTTGACCCTGACCCTGCCTTACCCCAACTCCATTGTGGCTGCAATCTGTGCCTGCTGTAGGGGGAGCCCCGCCCTGGGGCAGCGCTGGGTCTGCCCCCCGGATCTTCTTTGGCTCTAGTTCCTCCTTGGGCAGGGTCGGGTAGTCGCCTCGATCCGTCTTGCGCTTCCGCCGCCGCTCTGCGTCCCGGCCTCGCGCACGGGTGGCACTTCGTTCCGCTTGCTCCAGCTGAAAATTAAGAAGAGTTGGTTTTTGTATATGCCTACTGTCTCTACCACTTAAGGGAGAATCAAACCGGCTTACAATTGCGTTCCCTTCCCCTGACCACAACAGACACCGAGTGAGGTGGGTGAGGCTGAGAGAGCTGACTAGCCCAAGGTCACCCAGCTGGCTTCATGTGCAGGAGTGGGGAATCAAACCCGGTTCTCCAGATCAGAGCCCACCGCTCCAAACCATCGCTCTTAACCTCTACCCCATGCTGGCTCTCCAGAGTGAAAGTCCGACTCTGGGGTCTGGGTTAGAGAGGGTGCCATAATGAATTCACATAGCCACGTGTAGATGGCGGCACAGGGACCCAGCCATCCACTGATCCGTCAGGGTCTGTGCTCCCCCCCCATAAGAGGCAATCACTCACATCGAGCAGCTGGCGGAATTTATCGAGGTGGGGGGCGCAGGCAGCCTGCAGCAGGCGCCACATGCTCTGGCTCTCGTCCAGCGTCACCTCCAGAAGGTCCCCTTCCATTAGCAGCTCCTCCAGGGAGAGACGAGTTGCCTCCGACAGCTCCAGCACGGGGCCCTGCGCCCGCGACAGGTACGAGCAGAGAGTCTCCAGTTCTGCACGGGGGGCACAAGAGGAGACAGAGCGAGAAGCAACGAGAATCGTGTACCCCCACCAGCTCCAACACTACACAGGGGATGGGCACATCGTCCCCAAGAGCTCCTTATCAAGGGGGATGCAGTTGGCCTAAAATAAAAGCGTTGTAGCCTCCATTCCCCCAAGAACTCACTCATTCCCACCATCTCGCAGCTGATTCTGGTCTTACTGATCTTAAGAAAAATGTGCCGACTTTATCTACCACTTCAGGAAGACTCAAACCGGCTTACAATCACCTTCAGTTCCCTTCCCCACAACAGACACCCTGTGAGGTAGGTGGGGCTGAGAGAGTGTGTCTAACCCAAGGTCACCCACAGCTGGCTTCATGTGTAGGAGTGGGGAAACCAACCCGGTTCACCAGATTAGCTTCCGCCCCTCATGTGGAGGATTGGGGAATCAAACCCAGTCCTCCAGATCAGAGTCCACCACTTAAGGAAGAATTCAACCGGCTTACAATGACCTTCTCTTCCCCTCCCCACAACAGACACCCTGTGAAGTAGGTGGGGCTGAGAGAGTGTGACTAGCCCAAGGTCACCTAGCAGGCTTCATGTGGAGGAGCGGGGAAACAAACCCGGTTCTCCAGACGAGAGTCCACCACTCCAACCCACAGCTCTTAACCACTACACCATGCTGAAAGGTTGGTTTTTTATGCCAATTTTCTCTACCTTTTACGGAGAATTAGACTTACAATCTCCTTCCTTTCCTCTCCCCACAACAGACACCCTGTGAGGTAGGTGGGGCTGAGAGAGTGTGACTAACCCAAGGTCACCCACAACTGGCTTTGTGTGTAGGAGTGGGGAAATAAACCCAGTTCACCAGATTAGCCCCCGATGCTCATGTGGAGGAGTGGGGAATCAAACCCGGTTCTCCAGATCAGAGTCCACCGCTCCAAACCACCACTCTTAACCACTACACCACGCTGGCACAGAAACGGAGAAGCCAGGATCCACCCAGTTGGACCAAAGGTAGTACCTGAGGCACAGGAGCTGTTCTTCTCCGGTGCTGCAGAGTCCCCGTTCTCCAAGGAAACCTGGATGAGGAGATGGAAGATGAGAGACGAAAGGTACACAGGAGTTGCCCATGGCAGCCCCAGCACAGAGCCCCAGCAGCCCGACAGGTGGCATGAGGGGCTTCCTTGGCTACCGGGATTCGCTTGACCACATGGCCCAGTCAAGACAGGATAAACTCATTGCAGTGAACGTGCGGCAGTGAAGCCTTTGACGCTGACTGGCCAGCCCGGTGTTGACCAGGGAAACAAAACAGCTTGCAGTGCAAATTTTGAAAAGTTGTCAAGTCTCGCTAGAATAACAACGTATTTTTAAACCATGCTTTTTGAACATGCAAGTCGAACACGGGGACGTGATGCTAAGATGCCTGAAAGCTGAGACACAGGAAACCCAGAGCTGCTAAAGCAGGGGTGTCAAACTTATGGCCCGGGGGTCAGATTCGGCCCCTTGAGAGCTCTTATCCGGCCCGTGAGCCAGCCGAGGCAGACACCCCCCCCCCACACACACACACACACACTCAATCTGGGCTGGTGAGCTCACTGTGGCCCCCACCAGCTGAGGCAGCCACCCTCCCAGTCCCGATCTGGGCTGGCGAGGCATGGCCCGGCCCAGTGGCATTTATGTCAAATCCGGCTCTCGTAACAAGAGAGTTTGACAGCCCTGTGCAGGGGAGAGGAAAAAGTCTGAAAAACAGAGTAATGGGAAGACTTGAGTTGGTTTTGCGTCGAAACAGTGTCGAGCTACCAAGGAATGGAATATCGTGCATACTGAAAAGTTAGATCCTGGCTGAAACAGAATAAAGGAGGTTACAGCGGCCATGCATAAATGACCTAGGACAGTCAAACCAACCCCAATTTCCAGCTAAACATTCGGAAGAATTTTCTAACAGTTAGAATGGTTTGAAAATGGGCTTCCACCCCCACTCACCTTGGTCTGTTCGTTGCAGCTACTCTCTTTGAGCGCTCCGGCCTCCTTGGACGAGTCCCCGAGCAGCCGCTGCCGTAGCCCGGCCAAACGCTCCAGGGCGGCCGCTACTTCCGAAGAGGCGAGGAGCTGGCGGGCCCGATCCTGCCACGTAATGGCTCGCTCTGTCAGGCACTGCAAGGCTTCTCCCTCTGGCAGCCGGACGGGCAGCTTCTGCAGGGCCACCAGCAGCGCCAGGATGGTCTCCAGGCGGGGCCGGCGGGAGCGCTGGCACAGCGGGCAGAGGAACTTCGCTTCCCATTCCCACCAGGCGGGAGAGGGGCGGGGGGTGCCCAGGCGGGGCCAAGCCACACAGGTGGTGTGGAACCAGTCCTGACACAGTTCACACTGCAGCATGGCAGGGCTGGGGGGCTGCAAACACACACAGTACTGCCCCCCAGGAGGACTGTGAGCCGATGGCACGGGCTTCTGAGCGTTGGACTGGCGAAGGCAGAGGATGCCCGCTTTCTCCTTCTGCTCGCCCTCTTTGAAGGCCAGGATCTGCTGGCACAAGACAAGATCGTCAAGAATAAGAAGATCGAGAAGAAGAGTTGGTTTTTATATGCCGACTTCCTCCACCACTTAAGGAAGAATCAAACTGGCTTACAATCACCTTCCTTTCCCCACAACAGACACCCTGTGAAGCAGGTGGGGCTGAGAGTGTGTGACTAGCCCAAGGTCATATTTATACATCTTCTGTCTTCGGGGTGAAGGAGAGTTGGTTTTTATACCCCTATTTTCTCTAAGGAGCCCCATGGCACAGAGTGTTAAGCTTCAGTACTGCAGTCAAAAGCTGTGCTCACAACCTGAGTTCGATCCCGACGGAAGTCGGTTTCAGGTGGCCGGCTCAAGGTTGACTCAGCCTTCCATCCTTCCGAGGTTGGTGAAATAAGTACCCAGCTTGCTGGGGGTAACGGGAAGATGACTGGGGAAGGCACTGGCAAACCACTCCTCAAAGTCTGCCTTGGAAACGTCGGGATGTGACGTCACCCCATGGGTCAGGAATGACCCGGTGCTTGCAGAGGATCTTTACCTTTTTATTTTCTCTACCAAAAGGAGTCTCAAACCAGCTTACAATCACCTTCCCTTCCTCTCCCTACAACAGATACCTTGTGAGGAAGGTGGGGCTGAGAGAGTTCAGAGAACTGTGAGTAGCCCAAGATCACCCAGTAGGCTTCATGTGAAAGAGTGAGGAAACAAATCCAGTTCCCCAGATTAGCGTCCGCCACTCATATGGAGGAGTGGGGAATGAAACCCGGTTCTCCAGATCAGAGTCCACTGCTCCAAACCACTACACCATGCTGGTGTACACAAAGGAAGATTTGCCCCGATGTCTAACGTCTACCAAAAAACCTGCTCCACGTCACCAGCAAGTATTACTACGGGGGGGGGGGGGGCACGCCCCAGCCACTCACAACAGAGCCAGGATCCCTGAGGTCTTGCGCTGAGAGGCCCAGGCTCTCCGTGTCGGATTTGTACAGGCCCGGTTCCTTCTCCCGCTGCCACTTGGTGCGTTTGACGCTGTCTGAGTCGGCGTCGGCACACGGACACAGCACCTGGAGGGAAGGTGGACAAACTCTAGTTAGGGATGCTCTAGGCTGGTGCTGCATTGAGCAGGGGGTTGCACCAGATGGCCCGTATGGCCCCTTCCAGACTCTACGATTCCATACACTTGTCAGGGATGCTCTAGGCTGATACTGCATTGAGCAGGGGGTTGGACTGGATGGCCTAAATGGCCCCTTCCAACTCTAGGATTCTATGATTCTATACACATGTCAGGGATGCTCTAGGCCAGTGGTTCGCAAAGTGGGCAGTACCACCCCCTGGGCGCACAGTGGGATTACCTAGGGGGGCATGAAGAGGCAAGGGGGCAGCAGGGGGGCACCCCTTCAATTGTGTTGTTCACTAATTTACAATAGATCAAGCCATGGCACCATGCTGGCAAATTTGGTGGAAACTATCAGAATTTTTTCCCAGACTTTGAAGAGCTGGTACCACTGGATCAAGTTCATCAGTTTTGCTGAATAAATTTCAACTAAAAAGTTTTAATTCAATTTTGAATAGATGTGCAATTAATTGTTACTGTTTTGAAATTTTATTGTTATTATCTTCTTTAGTGAGTCATGCAAACCCCTAATTTTGAATAATGCTTTGTATAGGGCGCTGGAGTTGAGTTTGTGGAACCGAGGGGGCGGTGGCCCGAAAAGTTTGGGAACCCCACTGCTCTAGGCTAATCCTGCATTGAGCAGGGGGGTTGAACTAGATGGCCCGTAGAGTATCTTCCAACTCTTATGATTCTAGCTCTTCTAGGAAGAGGCCAAGAAATAAAAAGCCAGGCTCTACGGGGCTCCTCCACTCAACCCTGGCCCACCAACCCCACAAGCTCCCAAGACAGGACGAACCTCGAGCAACATGTAGCAGGAGTTCTTCTTGAGGAAAGTCTTGGAGGCCTTCTCCCGCCAGGAGTGGGCGGTGGCCACTTGGACCTCGAGGTGACGCAGCTCCTCCAGCCGGACCGGCAAGTCCCTGCCCACTGCCACGAGCCCCTCCAGGTCATCCAGGCAGGGATAGTGGTCCCCGTTCTGCAAGGGGCAGAAGGGCATGGTTGGGTGAGGCCCTCAGAGCGGGCTCTGGGAAACCCACGCCCAGCCCACCCCACGTCCTCACGGGGGGGCCCCAGCGCACCTGGATCTCTTCCACATCAGCAATCCAAGCCTGTGCTTTAAACAGCGCCTCCTTGAGGGACAGGATGTTGGGCAGGTGCACCGGGATGTTTTCGGCTTCCTTGATTATGGCCTCCAGGGTGGCGGGCGGGTGCTTTTGCCTGCGGTGAAAGGGGGGAAGCTATCAGATAGGGATTTCCACGGGTGTGGCCTCCCAAAGGGCCATTGAGAAGAAGAAGAGTTGGTTTTAATATGCCGACTTTCTCTACCACTTAAGGAAGAATAAAACCGGCTTAAATCACCATCCCTCCCCCCCCCCCACAGCCCTGTGAGGTAGGTGGGGCTGAGATAGATGTGACTAGCCCAAGGTCACCCAGCTAGCTTCATGTGGAGGAGTGGGGAAACCAACCCGGTTCACCAGATCAGACTCCACCACTCCGAACCACCGCTCTCAACCACTGCACCGCGCTCTGGCCGCCCCACACGCGGCAAGGACCAAGACCTCACCTGGCCTCCAGGCACATCTGCGCCTTCTCCTCCCAGCGCTCAGCGATGGTCAGCAGCTCCTGCAGCTCGGCCATGGCCTTGTCCACGGCCGGGCTGGGGGCCACCCCGCGGCCGGAGGTGATGAGCGCCCTCATCACAGAGAGGGTGACTTTCTCCCGGGGGGAGCGCAGAGTCTGCTTCACCTCCTCCAGCCAGACGGCCTGCTGCACCTGCCGCTCCAGCAGCTCCATCTCGGGCACCTCCACCCCGAGCCTTGTCCCCCGGGCCAGCAGTTTGTGAAGCTCCGGGGAGTTGGCGGGGAGGTCCTGCAGGGCCTCCTGGACGTCTGCTTGGAAGGCCTCCACTTTCTCCAGCACGCCCTAGGAGGGGACACGCGTCAGGTCCAAGCCACAAACAGCGTCACAGCCAGCATTTCATGCCAGAACTGTCCCAGTTGAGCCCGGTTCAGCGCTCCAGCTGGCCGCCGGGTCTCTCTTAACTTGAGGCTGCAATACCGCCCCGCTTTGACTACCTGGACTTCCTTGATCTGGTGCATGACGCAGGGCAAGTTGCTCATTTGCTCCAGGAAGGAACGCAACTCCTCCACTGTCATATGGACTGCTGCTTCCCTGGAGGAGGAGGAGAAGGAGAGTGGGTTTTTACATGTTGACTTTCCCTACCACTTAAGGGAGAATCAAACCGGCTTACAATCACCTTACCTTCCCTACAACAAACACCCTGTGAGGTAGGTGGGGCCGAGACTGTGACTAGCCCATGGTCACCCAACTGGCTTTGTGTGGAGGAGTGGGGAAACAAATCCAGTTTGCCAGATTAGCCTCTGCCGCTCATGTGTGGAGGAGTGGGGGAATCAAACCCAGTTTTCCAGATCAGAGTCCACCGCTCTTAACCACTACACCATGCTGGCACCACACTACACCATGCTGGCAAGCAAGAGAAAGAGTGGGAGATGTTTTAGCGGCCTGGAGAACTCGACATCCCTGAAAAAGATATTATGCAGACTCCCAGTACAATACTTTTGGAGCAGGGACGAGGCCTTCTGCAACAGGAAGCGCTCGGAAAAGAGCGGTTCACCTATACCAGCCAGACGGCTGTGGCTCAGTGGTAGTGCACCTGCTCGGCATGCAGAAGGTCCCAGGTTCAATCTCCGGCATCTCCAGTTAAAGGGACTAGGCAAATAGGTGATGGGAAAGACCTGTGCCTGAGACCCTGGAGAGCCGCTGCCGGTCTGAGTAGACAATACTGACTTTGATGGACACAGGGTCTGATTCAGCATGAGGCAGCTTCATGTGTTCCTGAGCCCTGCTGGATGAAAGGCCGTGGCATCCTGGCCCTGCCAGCGCCGCGCTCAGGAATGGAACTGTTATTGGCAGGGCGGAGTCCCCACTCACCCCGTTTCTTGACTGCTTAACAGACCAAGGGCCTCCGAGACACACTTCTCAGCTTCGCTCAAGCAGCTCTTGAGCCGGTGAAGCAGCTCGTTCTCGGGGAACTTCCTCTCCCGCGCCTCCGACTCCAAGGCCCGCAGCTCCTCCAACGCTGCAAGAGACCAGACCCTCAGTGGGGCTTCGGCACCAATCCCACTTCCCCAGCTATACCGGCTACCCACGGCAGGAAACAGGCTAAGATGAAGGGCTTCAGTATCTGCCGCAAGGCTTCAACATATTTTGGGATGCACTTCTTGCCAATGTGGAAAGAAGTTACTAATCCTGCCACCCGACCGCTCCGTCTCTATTTCTTGTGACCCTGATAGGTTGAATTCACTGCTTGAATTTCCACACTGCCTCCCCACCCCAATTAACCTATCTGCAAGGTCATACATACTCTGTTTTACAAAAGAAAAGCCCAGCCATGTCAATAAGGGCGGAGCAAGTTCTGCTCACTCAGCGCTGCTTAACGCAGAGACAGAACAGAATCAGAGCTGGAAGGGATCACCAGGGTCATTTAGTCCAACCCCTTGCACAATGCGGGAAATTCACAACTACCTCCCCGCCCCACACCCCCAGTGACCCCTAATCCATGCCCAGAAAATGGCCAAGATGCCCTCCCTCTCATGGTCTGCCTAAGGTCATAGAATCAGTATCACTGATTGATGGCCATCTAGCCTCTGCTTAATGTTTAGCTGGAAACTCTTTTGATTTAATTTCAACTCATTGGTTCTGGTCCGACCTTCTGGGGCAACAGAAAACAACTCAGCGCCATCCTCTATATGACAACCCTTCAAGTACTTGAAGATGGTTATCATATCACCTCTCAGTCTTCTCCTCTCCAGGCTGAACATACCCAGTTCCTTCAACCTTTCAATCCCTGGTTCAATCCCTGGCATCTCCCACTGAAAAGACCAGGTAGTAGGTTATGTGAAAGACCTCTGCCTGAGACCCTGGAGAGCCACTGCCAGTCTGAGTAGACAATGCCGACTGTGACAGGTGAGTGATCTGATTCATTAGAAGGCAGCTTCAAGTGTCCATGTTTGTCCAACTAATCGGCTCAAGCGACTTACTTCTCTTGCGTCCGTCTTCAACTTCCAGAGCAATCCGAACCTTGTTAGCCCAGGTATCGAAGCACTCTGCTCGGACTTTCAACTTGTGTAACATGGTGGGGAGCTCGTCCAGGGTGTACCGATACCTTCAGGGTGGGAATCGAGGCAAAGAGGGGTCACAGTCTGATCTCTCAGCTTAACGGAAGCCCATCTGCCCAACTCCAGCATCCACTCGGGACAACCTAGTTGCTGCACTGTGGATCTCTTCTAAAGTTATGCCCAATCTTTAAAATAGCAGCAATAGTTCTGAATACCTGACACCTCCAAACCCTTTGTAATTTAATTGAAGGAAAAATTTCCCTGACTTTGGGCTCAGTTAAAACAGGTGTGTGGGTCCCCGTGCACGTGCTGTCAAGTCACAGGGAGGGGCTGTGGCTCAGTGATAGAGCACCTGCTTGGCATGCTGAAGGTCCCAGGTTCAATCCCCGGCATCTCCAGTTAAAGGGACCAGGCAAGCAGGTGATGTGAAAGATCTCAGCCTGAGACCCTGGAGAGCTGCTGCCGGTCTGAGTAGACAATACTGACTTTGATGGACCAAGGATCTGATTCAGTATAAGGTGGCTTGATGTGTTCACAGCTGACTTATGGCAATCCCATAGGGTTTTCAAGGCTAGAGACGTTCGGAGGTGGTTTGTCATTGCTTTCCTCCATATGGGCTGACAGAGTTCTGAGAGAATTGTGACTGGCCCAAGGTTACTCAGCAGGCTTCATGTGGAAGAGTCAGGAATTGAACCAGGTTCTCCAGATTAGTCTGCTGCTCTTAACCACTATGCCATGCTGGCTCTCTAAAACAGACATTGGACATCTGTAAATCACATCTTTAATTTTCTTTACAAACACCTGGAAGGGTCCCGATGAGAGTTTTAACACTTCACCAATCCCTCACACACACACACAGGAGTCCACCCTGAGCATGACAGATTCACGGAGAAGGGGCTGCTAGCCATGGTGACTACAGGGAACCTCCACCTTCAGAGACAGTAAACCTTCTTTGAATGCCAGGGTTAGCAGGCAACATCAGGCATAGGCTTTATGCCCTGTTTGTTGGCCCTCCTGGACAACTGGTTAGCTGCTGTGTGAGCAGGGTCAGCCTTGGTCAGTATTTGCATGAGAAGAAGAAGAAGAGTGGGTTTTATATGCCAACTTTCTCTACCACTTAAGGGAGAATCTAACCGGCTTACCATCACCTTCCCCTCTCCACAACAGACACCCTGTGAGGTAGGTGGGGCTGAGAGAGCTCTTAATAGAACTGTGACTAGCCCAAGGTCACCCGGCTGGCTTCATGTGGAGGAGTGGGGAATCGAACCCGGTTCTCCAGATCAGAGTCCACCGCCCCAAACCACCACCCTTAACCACTACATCACGCTGGCTCTCACCACCCAAGAATACCAGGGTCACTATACAGAGGTAGGCAATGGCAAACCACTTTATTCATCTATTGCCTTGATCTGGATGGCCCTGGCTAGCCCAATCTCATCAGATCTCAGAAGCTAGGCAGCGTCGGCCCTGGTTAGTAGTAGGATGGGAGACCACCAAGGAATACCAGGGTCGCTACACAGAGGCAGGAAGTGGCAAACCACCTCTGAACTTCTCTTGCCTTGAAAACCCCACCAGGTCACCGTTAAGTCAGATGAAACTTAATGGAAAAACTCAGTGTCTCCAGGGTCCCTTCTAGACCTCTCAATCCCGAACCAACAATCTGAGCAAGCAAAGCCAGTGCATGGATCTATTGGGGGGTGGGGCCAGGGAGGTGCACTTAATTCAATCCTAACATTAGAAGACAAACAAGACACCTCTGACCCAGCAGCAGGATCCCACCCCAGTTTAAGAACTAACAATTCAACCACCCTCGGGGGACACTTTTGAAGACGGCAGCCTTAATAAAAGGCAAGCGATCAGCCAAGATCGTAAGACACGCTAGAAGCAGACGCGCTACCGCAGGGTGCTCCAGCCACCGTCCAGCCCAGCCCAGTTCTCGACAGAAGGGAGATGGCTGGATGTTTGCAACCACAGCCCGAGAGGGGAGCGGCGGCCGCTCCTTCCCCGCCCACCTGAGGTACTGCCGGCTGCTGGGGCACTTGCACAGGTCGTCGATGTGGTAGAGGCAGACGAGGCAATCCGGGCAGTCGTAGCAGGCCAGGGCAGAGAGGAAGCAGGTGGTCTTGCATTTGTCGCACTGCCGCTCGTCATCTGGGAGCAGCTCGAAGGCCTCCCGCTCCGCCTCCGTGATACCCTGGGATGGGGAGGAAACGGGGGAAGAAAAAGAGTTGGTTTTTATATACTGACTTTCTCTACCACTTGAGAAAAAAGTTTTAAAAGCTGTAGAAGGCTCCCAAAAAGCTTGCTCGCGCATCTCTAGTAGGGTTGCTGAGAGAGCAACCAGAACAGCTGCCTAACCTGTAGTGAGGCAGGAAGGAAAGTGGAGACAGAGGGCGATTCCAGGCAGGAAACAGGAAGTGGGGGGAAAGTTTCTATTTCCTGCCTACCTTAGAACCGGGAACTGAATCACCCATCTGTCTCCAAGATGCCCTTCGCCTCAGAAGAAGAAGAGTTGGTTTTTATATGCCGACCTTCTCCACCACTTAAGGGAGAATCAAACTGGCTTACAATCACCTTCCCTTCCCCTCCCCACAACAGACATCCTGTGAGGTAGGTGAGGCTGAGAGGGCTCTAACAGAGCTGCAACTAGCCCAAGGTCACCCAGCTGGCTTCGTGTGGAGGAGCAGGGAAACAAATCCAGTTCACCAGATTAGCCTCCCCCGCTCATGTGAACACATGAAGCTGCCTTATACTGAATCAGACCCTCGGTCCAACAAAGTCAGTATTGTCTACTCTGACTGGCAGCGGCTCTCCAGGGTTTCAGGTGGAGGTCTTTCACATCACCTACTTGTCTGGTACCTTTAACTGGAGATGCCAGGGCCTGAACTTGGGACATTCTGCATGCCAAGCAGATGCTCTACCACTGAGCCACGGACCCTCCCCTAAGGAGTGGGGAATCAAACCCGGTTCTCCAGATCAGACTCCACCGCCCCAAACCACTACACCACGCTTGCTCTGGGCCATCTGCGGCAAACCCAAAACAAGCCCATGCCCTGCTGGCTGGGGCCTCCCTGACCGTTTGATAGTCAGTCGTTCCACAGAGCCTGCCCAGGAGATCTCTCTGAGTTCTGCCCCCTTCCAGAGGAGTCAAGAAAACAGGACCTTCCTACATGGACATCCAGCATTCACTGGCTGCTGGCAAACAGCAGGCAGAGTTAGTGCGCACTTCCCTTTTCTGAGTCACTTTGAGGACTGTTTCAGTCGGAATAAAAGGCCAATACGTTTACAGAGTAAAATACGTGCAACGCCCACCCATGCCTACGCCTCCCACCTTGTCGAGGAGAGCCTTGCGCAGTTTGCGCTCCTCTTGCACCAAGATGAACATCTCTTTATGCACAGCAGCTGCCAAGTTCAGGTCGAGCTTCTCAGGACAGGCGGCCATCTTGCAGATAAGCTCCTCATGCGAGAAGACGCAGTAGCGGCGGAGACGCCGGTAGTGTTCGATGCACTGGCGACCAGCTGGCAACTGAGGAGGAGGGCCGGTAAACAACATCAATAAGAAAAAGAAGAGTTGGTTATTAATCCCCAATTTTCTCTACCTTAAGGAATCTCAAAGCGGCTTACAATCACAACCCCTTCCTTCCCCCACAACAGGCACCTTGTGAGGTAGGTGGGGCAGAGAGAGTTCTGAGACACTGTGACTGGCCCAAGATCAACCAGCAGACTTCATGTGGAGGAGCGGGGAATCAAACCTGGTTCTCCAGGCGGAGCGGGAAATCAAACCCGGTTCTACAGATTAGAGGCCGCCGCTCATGTGGAGGAGTGGGGAATCAAACTCCAGATTAGAGTCCGCTGCTCTTAACCACTACACCATGCTGGCTCTCAACGAAGGACTTGCACTCCTGAGAATGCTGGATGTGTCGTAGCGGTGTGCACACCTCAATGTCACAAACTACAGCCCAAACTCCCGCTCCCTGTCCCGTAGCCCGCTGCAACTTTCCCCCGAACCAAGGACAGAACTCGCGCAAGTCTCGGCTGGTTCCGTACTCACCCAGTCAGCAGTGCAGAAGTTGACGGCTTCCGCAAAGTTGTAGCCCTGGTTGAAACCACTGTGGTAAGCTCTCGGGAAGGTAATGACAAACTCTCCGGCACACTGATTGGTGCGGACCACCTGCAGAAGTAGGAAGGGAGAAGTGATTGTTTAGCCTGAAGAGGAGAAGACTGAGAGGTGATATGATAACCATCTTCAAGTACTTGAAGGGCTGTCATATAGAGAAGGGTGCTAAGTTGTTTTCTGTTGCCCCAGAAGGTCGGACCAGAACCAACGGGTTGAAATTAAATCAAAAAAGTTTCCGTCTAGACATCAGGAAGAACTTTCTGACAGTCAGAGTGGTTCCTCAGTCGAACAGGCTTCCCCGAGAGGTGGTGAGCTCTCCTTCCCTGGAGGTTTTTAAGCAGAGGCTAGATGGCCATCTGTCAGCAATGCTGATTCTATGACCTCAGGCAGATCATTTATAGGGAGGGCACCTTGGCCATTTTCTGGGCATGGAGGAGGGGTCACTGGGGGTGTGGGGGGGAGGTAGTTGTGAAATTCCTGCATTGTGCAGGGGGTTGGACTAGATGACCCTGGTGGTCCCTTCCAACTCTATGACTCTATGAGAAAAGGTTGGCTCCGTGGTGGACGGATGGACAGAAGGGCAGGGGAAGGAAGGGCGACCACTCACTGGGACTCCATGAGCCATGAGGGTGTTGGGGTTCATGAGCGTCACCAGCTGGTGCAACAGGTCCGGCTGGCTCTCAAACAGCTCTGGGGTTAGTTTCTTCATGACTTCTTCCAGATGTTCGGCTGCAAAGGATGGGACCCCGTACCAGGTCTTGGGCTCACCCCTAGGAAGCGGAAACACAAGTCAGAATTAAAGATTCCGGGAAAACTTCCTTTATATCAAGAATTCTCTGTGTGTGTGTGTGTGTGTGTGTGTGTGTGTGTTTTAAGTGCCGTCAAGTCGCTTCTGACTCATGGCGACCCTATGAATGAAAGTCCTCCAAAATGTCCTATCTTTGACAGCCTTGCTCAGATCCTGCAAATTGAAGGCCGCGGCTTCCTTTATTGAGTCAATCCATCTCTTGTTGGGTCTTCCGCTTTTCCTGCTGCCCTCAACTTTTCCTAGCATGACTGTCTTTTCCAGTGACTCTTGTCGTCTCATGACGTGACCAAAATACGACAGCCTCAGTTTAGTCATTTTAGCTTCTAGGGTCAGTTCAGGCTTAATTTGATCTATAACCCACTTTTTTGATTTTGTTTTTTTGGCAGTCCACGGAATCCGTAACATTCCACCCATACTCCTCTGAAATTCTGTTGAACATGCCACAGAAAAGCGACTTTTGTTCACCATTTTCTTTTTCCACTTTTGGTTCTGCTATGATTTAACAAAGTATTTTTTTTAACTTGTTATTGTAAAATAAACTTAAAATAAAAAACAAAATAAAAATGCAACAACAGGAGGTTAAACGTCGTACAGCTGAGATATGTCTCAATACTTGGTTCCAATATTATACATCTGTACTTTTTACAGAAGTCATGCCATACAAAGTCCCTCACGGTACCTTAATTGTCCTACTAGAAAAATTTGATATACAACTCTACCCAAAAAGGGGAACAGATTTCAATACTGCTCCTGGCAGCAAAATCTCTGATTGCCCCGTACTGGAAAAAAGCAAAGATGCCTTCTAACAGGCAATGGTATGAGAAGGTGTGGAACCTTTTAATTTCAGATAAGACGTTTTCACAACTCAAAGTAGCAAATAACTTATTTTACTCTACAAACTTTTCAAATAGATGGTTGCCTTTTCTGGAATATGTGGGAAAGGGGGCATCACGTATTTAAAAGATGCCCACGAAACTAACAATATATATATTTTAAAATTATGTTAACATAATTTTCTTAAGACCTCACCTTTCCTGGTTTCAACAGCGGCTTCCAGTGCGATCCTGAGGAGAGTTACTCCAGCCTAAGCCCATTCATTTAAAGGGGCTTAGACTGGAGTAATTCAGCATAGAATTACGCTGTTAGATACAGCTCTTTTACTTCTCCTTGGGGGCATCAAGTATTTAAAAGGGCTTATTCTACTCTTTTTTTACCTTTTTTTTTTTTTGCTGTCAAATCACAGTTGACTTATTGTGACCCTGTGGGGTTTTTCTTATTTTAACGCTTTAAGTTTATTTTATAATAACAAAATAAAAATGCAACAACAGTAGGTTTAAACGCCGTACAGTCGAGATATGGTTCAATATTTGGTTCCAATATTATACATCAGTACTTTTTACAGAAATCGTGCCGCTTAGCAGACCTTAATAAATGCAAATCATATGATAGTTTTATGGGCATCGTTTACTTCGTGATGCCCCCTTTTTCACATATTCTAGAAAAGGCAGCCATCTATTTTAAAAGTTTGTAGAGTAAGGTAAGTTATTTGCTACTTTGAGTGAGCATCCGTGGTACGAGTGGGGATTCGAACCTGGGTCTCCTCTATACCACGCCGGCGTGGGAAGCCCAGCCCGACAGAACGGCCCTGCTTCCCCCCCCCCACAAAGCCCCCAGATGGCTCACCAGTGGAGGTAGTTAATGGAGTAACTCCAGTGATCTTCGATGTGCCAGCAGAAAGCGGAGAAAACCATGCCCACGTAGAGCCACGGGACCTTCATGCCTGAGATGTCGGCGTTGATGTGGCACAGCACTGACTGCTTCAGGACCGGCATCACGTTGAGGTTCCAGCCGCTGGCAGCGTATTCCTGCAATCACAGGTGCTGGGCTGAGAAAGGCTGTGCAGCCGGGGATGCAGACTGAGCCTCAGGGAGAGAGGGCCGCTAGAGGAGAGGGTCACAATACTTTAGGGTAGAGGGCTTCAGGCATGGCCAAGGGGGTCACGCACCTCCTCCTCAGGGGAGAGCTTCCTCTTGCCGTCGTTGATGGGGAAGCCGCTTCCGAACTCCTTGGAGTGGATATCAGCCCCGTACTCCACTGTCACGTCCTCCTCGATGCTGTTCACTAAGCGCCAGAACTCCTTTTCCACAAACTCTGTTGGCACCATCTGGGAGGGGGGGACAAAGGAGAGAATCGGCATGACGGAGGACGCAACACGGAAATGTGGAAATGCTGGTAGCTCCAGGTCAAAGGACACATCAGGGCAGAACCCGCCGGAGAAGAGGAAGCAGGTGTGCCGTGCTTTCAGCATCTGGCGGACCCTTCCCATCCTAGACACGAAGATGAAGGGTGCATTAGTAGCTCGGGATGAGGCTGCCGGAACTCACATGTACAGGCATGTTGAAGTAGTCAGCCTTGAAGGAATCGGCCATCTCCCCGAAGCTCTGCAGCGTGTACTCCCGAGTGGCCTGCTCAAAGCCAAAGGCCTCTGGGGGCCGCTTGCATTCCTACGAGAAACCAAGGAAAGTAAGCAGAAGAGCCCAGGGGCAAAGGGTTACCGAGCAAGAATCACCAGGCTTGTGTTACCCTTCTCAGAAGTCTGAAAATCTCAGCATCTAATGACAGGGCACAAAACACAAGCCTGGTCAAGCAAATAAAGCCAACGCACTGACAGAGTCAGGGGACCTCCTTACCGCCATGACACATTTGGGGCACCTCCAGACTCCTTTGGGGATCTCGGGCAAGGGCGGCAAGAGGCAGAAGATGTGGTAGTTGTCGTCACAACCGTCACACAGCAGCAGCTTGTCGTCCTCATCCCCCCGTGCGCAGATCCGGCAAACGTAAGACTCAATCTGGGAAGACAACCAACGCCAAATCTGAGAATCACCAAGACAACGATGAAGGCCGCCTGATAGATCCAGGACTACAGCTGCTTCTTGGATGGCCACGGGAAGCAGGTACTTCACACGAACACATGAAGCTGCCTTATACTGAATCAGACCGTCGGTCCATCAAGGTCAGTACTGCCTACCCAGGCTGGCAGCAGCTCTCTAGGTTCTCAGGCAGAGGTCTTTAACATCACCTCCTGCCTGGTCTTTTTCACTACCGGGGACTGAACCTGGGACCTCCTGCATGTCAAACAGAGGCTCCACCACTGAACCAATGACTCTCCCCTCATAATGAACACACACGAAGCAGCCTTCTACTGAATCAGACCCTCGGTCCATCAAAGTCAGTATTGTCTACTCAGACCGCCAGTGGCTCTCCAGGGTCTCAGGCCAAGGTCTTTCCCATCACCTACTTGCCTAGTCCCTTTAGCTGGAGATGCCAGGGATTGAACCTGGGACCTTCTGCATGCCAAGCGGAGCCTCCCCCATTGAGCCACAGCCCCTCCCCTCTAACTTCAAAGTAAGAGGAAATCGCAAATCTGCTGGGACCAGTCGGTCTCTCTTCACCTCAGCAGGCAGAGGAGCTACAAACACCATGAGCACAGAGTCACATCTGCCAACAATTCGCCAGTTTTAGTCAACTTGGATGTATCATCCGCACGAAAAGAGGGGACCCCGAGACATTATTCTGCAGATACGCCAGCTGCAGTTCAGCCCCAGCTCAAGCAATTAAGCCGGCTAGGGCAATTACCAGCATTTTAAATCCCTTTGTGGCTTGGGACCAGGGTATCTGAAGGACCGTCTTCTTCCCGTATGTTCCTGCCCAGGAATATCACAGGGAGAAGCCCTCCTGACTGTCCCCATCAATCAAAGGAGCTCGTTTGGTGGGTACACGAGATACAGCCTTTTTGGTGGCAGCCCCACGATTGAGGAAGGTGCGCCAGGGAGGCGAGCCAGGCCTCCTAGCTTTTGATCTTTAGGAGGCAGTTGAAGAGGACCATATTTGCTTAACTTTACTAGCAGTGCTGAGCTGCGATTTTAAACGTTGTTTTTTAGGTTTTGAATGTGTTTTACTTTTTGAATGTGTTTTACTTTATATGTTTTATCTGTGGTGTAAGCCGCCTTGAGTTCTTAAAGGAAGAAAAGTGGCTAATAAATGTTTTAAATTTTAAAAAAATAGATGAGATAAACAAAGAGCACAGGATGCATGGAAAGGACTCACCCAACCAGGGAGGGGGGTTTAACTTACAAACTGAGTGTTGTGGTTGCGACGCAGACGCATAGTCATCTTGGTGCAAGGCTCCGGACTGTGCCTGAGCTCCTCTTTTATATTTGCATAGCTACGGGGAGAGGCGGGCTCCAGCTTGGTCTCGGGAACAGGGGCCTCCTCTTTCACTATCACGGTAGGAGGACACTCCGGGATCTCCTTGTCTGAAACGGGGAGAGAACAGAGCTTAGGACAGAGTTTAGGAGGGTGAGAGATTCAAAACAGATAAAAGTATTTCTTCACACAACGCAGAGTTAAACTGTGGAACTCCCTGCCCCAGGATGTGGTGATGGCTGCCAGCTTGGAAGGCTTTAAGAGGGGACATGTGCATGGAGGAGAGGGCTATCCATGGCTACTAGTCCAAATGGACACTAGTCATGATGCAGACCTATTCTCTCCAGAATCAAACGAGCAAGCCTATTGTATTAGGTGCTGTCGAACGCAGGCAGGATAAATGCTGCTGCTGTCGTCTTGTTTGTGGGCTTCCTAGAGGCCCCTGGTTGGCCCCTGTGTGAACAGACTGCTGGACTTGATGGGCCTGGGTCTGATCCAGCAGGGCTCTTATGTTGTCATGAGGAACCCTCCTCCCCTGGTGCCCTAACTGTGTAACTGGACCGCCACTCCTACCTTTTTTGCGCATGTTTTTGTCTTTGGCCACAAGCCCCAAGCCCATCATTTTGGGGCCAGCACCGTAGATCTGCAGTTTCTTCAGCTCCGGGTTCTTCTCGATGTCTTCTTCCGTCGGCTCTGGCTATAAGGGGGACAGAAGCAGACACTGACATGAAGCAGTCGGTCCCAAAAGGTGTGGCAGAGATCCATCGAGAAAGCAGCAGCAAAGGAAAAGCGGTGACAACTACGCAGTCAGGGTGAGAAGAGGAAACGGTTTACAAAGGCAGACGTGGATGACACTAAGATAGCGTTGGGTCAGTTTTCGGGAAAGGAAATCAATCTGGTTGTGGAGCAGAGTTCCTAGCTAGATACATCTCAACTGTGAGACATGCCCAGAGCGCACTGCAAACAGAAGCAAAGTGAAGCAGGGTAAGTTAGGACACCTCAAGCCACAGCTCCCTTTTCACGTGGCCCGTGGACCTCCAGCCACGAAGCAGGGTGAGTAAACACAGCGAGAGAGACAGAGGCAAGAGGAGCCGACAGAACAGGAACAGTACCCATGCTCGAGGCGCTTGCTCGGGTACCAGAGCTGGGGCGCTGACTGATTCGGGGCACGATTCGGATTCCTGTAGGATGACAAAATGCGTTGGGGAGCAGGGATCAACAGCTGTACTGACAACTGCAGTCAGGTGTCAACAAGAGGCACAAAGAGGGGAGGTATTGTTGGATCACACTGAAGGAGACAGATGCTGTAGCTCTACTCCTTTTGATTGAACATCTAGAAATGAAAGCCGCTAAAAAAGTCAATACGTGGAAACTGTAACTGGGGAGAAGGTGGGCTTCCATTTATTCAGGAACTCAGAAGATTTTAGGGGGGGGGACCCTCAGAAGTTAAGGGATAACAAAACATCCTAAAACTATACTGTTACTAGGGTTCCCAATTGCCCGCCAACCATCTAGTGGCTGGCTGGCGGTAAGCCAGCTGGGATGGGGGGCAGCGGCGATCTATATGCGCCATGCACGTCCACTGGCACTTCCAGGTTACCCCAGAAGTGCCAGCGATGATCTAGCAATCTCCCCCAAAACTCTATGGTTTTCATAGTGTTTTCTGGGGGGGGGAATTGCTAGAGAGTCCCTGCACGTGCACGGCACTTCCTGGGTAAACCTGGAAGTGACAAAATCGTGCCGTGTGCACTCACAAGCATGCGGGAGAAGCTGCCCATGGCCTAGGCTCCTGCCAGAGGCCAGGCAGGACCTGGCTACCCTATCACCCTGACCACAAGCATGACAAGAGGGAGAAAGCTGGAAGTTTTTTGCATCACCCTTTTAACAGCAAACATATGCAAGCAAAGTGGGGCATCCAATCCACTGCAAGCAACAGAGTCCACAAAGAGTAATAGCTATGAAAACATGAAGCTGCCTTATACTGAATCAGACCCTCGGTCCACTAAAGTCAGTATTGTCTACTCAGACTGGCAGCGGCTCTCCAGGGTCTCAGGCAGAGGTCTTTCACATTATGTCTACTTGGTCACTTTTTAATTGGAGATGCTGGGGATCGAACCTGGGACCTTCTGCATGCCAAGCAGAGGCTCTACCACTGAGCCATGGCCCTGTGGATTGATTAATGTCAAGGATGTGACCTTGTAGAGGTGGAGTACCTATACATACTACTGCAGGCTTCCTTCTTGACTAAGATGCAAGGAGGGAGGGAGGAAACTGTCTAGATCACGGGTCCCCAACCTTTCTGAGCCTGTGGGCACCTTTGGAATTCTGACACGGGGCGGGAGGCACAACCCCAAAATGACCACCACGGGAAGTGAAGCCACACACACAGAAGAAGCTCAAGTGCAGGGGGGGCAGGAAGAGCCATTTTTTAAAATATGCCGGGAAAGGAGCCAGAGAGAATAAAACCCAACACTGTGGCAGAGCTGCCCCCAAAACAACATTTTAATCTGCGCAGCCAATCAGATCTCCAATGGCCAATCAGAAGGCCTGGCAGGCAGGATCCCCACCTGGCCCCACCCACTTTCTATAAACACTTGGCAGGCGCCAGGAAATGTGCGGGCGGGTGCCATGGCGCCTCCAGGCATGACGTTGGGGACCTATGGTCTGGATCGTGCTGCTCAGAAGAAAAAATTAACCATGAAAAAAAAATTAAACAGTTCAGGAGAAGGAACCACTAAGAGCCTTCTCTCTCTGGAGCAGGCATGACCAAAATTAGAACAGATTTGTGGTAACTAGTAGTTTGGTCTGATACAGACCTAGGAACAGAACCTAGGAAATTATGCTCTTACTGCATACTGTGAGCCAGAGAGACAGACAGAGTGGTGTGGTAGAGCGTTGGACTAGGATCAGGGAGACCAAGTTCGAATACCCACTCTGCCATGAAAGCTCACGGGGTTACCCTGGGCCAGTCACATACTCTCAGCCTAGTCTACCTCGTAAGGTTGTCGTCAGGATAAAATGGAGGAGAGGAGAATGACGTAAGCTGCTCTGAGTCCTCCTCGGGGGAAAAAGGTGGGGCGATAAATGAAGGAAATAAATAAATTAACCCACATGAGAGATCCGAAGACCCATCCTCCTAGATCTTGAACAAACTACAACTACCTGATTCCGCAGTTCCTAAACTTGTGTGAGACAGGTAGGCGAATTCTTGTTTCCTTTAATAACCACAACCACGCACAAAACTCCCCAAAAGCTTACAGAGAATCAAAGCTTGACCGGCAAGATTTAAAAATAAGTGGCTAGCTCATAAAGACGCGAGGGGGGGGCAAGGCAACGCCCATTAGACAGAAAGGGCAGAACACCGAAAATTCAAGGCTCTCGTCCACTTCGGTCCAGTCACTTCCACAGCAATCAGGTGCTTTGTCCCAGAGGGGTTGGGGAAAAGGCTGAAACAATTGTGGCCTTCGAAGCTCGTGAGGAAAAACTAAAGCAGGGCTGGGAAGCAATATGGCCGTCTGCAGAGACAGGGAGACAGGTGTGCGTACCACAGCCCTGGGAGACAGGAGCTCACCCAACCCACATGAACACATGATGCTGCCTTATACTGAATCGGACCCTTGGTCCATCATACGCAGTATCATCTACTCGGACTGGCAGCAGCTCTCCAGGGTCTCAGGCGGAGGTCTTTCACATCACCTAGTCTCTTTAACTGGAGATGCCAGGGACTGAACCTGGGACCCTCTGTGTGCCAAGCAGATGCTCTGCCACTGAGCCACAGTCCCTCCCAAAAACCAGAACAAAAGCAGTGAATATGGCAAGAGATACATGCTACGCTCACCTCCTGCTGCAGACGCTTGGCCCGGCGCCCGTAGCTGTTGAACTTTGAGGGCTGCACCGATTGCCGCAACGGGATGCTGTGCGGCTTATACTCCTTGTCCTTCTCCTCGTTGTCAAAGGGATGGGTGTTGCACTGCTGGGAGAAAGAGCAGCGTTAAAAGATGAGCGAACGTCCTGACCGCACTCGCCATGAGCGGAAATCAGAAAGCAAGCGACTAGGAACAGCTAGAGAATAAACAACGCAAGGAAAGACCTGGCGCCTTTGGGCAAATCAAGCTCCTACCCCACACCCTCCTCCAAGAAGTGCCTTCCCAGAATGTGAAACCAAAGCCAAGAGGGTTGTGCTCAGGAGGCTGTGACACTTCCCTAAGGGCTCCAGAGCACACAAGCAGGAAATGGAAGGCAAAATGAGATTCAAAGAAAGGTTAACACGAAAAGAGTTGATTTTTACATGGCGACTTTCTCTACCTTTTGTGTGTGTGTGTGTGTAAAGTGCTGTCAAGTCGCAGCCGACTTACGGTGACCCCCTTTTGGGGGGTTTTCATGGCAAGAGACTAACAGAGGTGCTTTGCCAGTGATTTCCTCTGCACAGCAACCCTGGTATTCCTTGGTGGTCTCCCATCCAAATACTAACCAGGGCTGACCCTGCTTAGCTTCTGAGATCTGACGAGATCAGGCTAGCCTGGGCCATCCAGGTCAGGGTTTCTCTACCTTTTAGGGAGTCTCAAACCGGCTTACAATCACCTTCCCTTCCCCACAACAGACACCCTGTAAGGTAGGTGGGGTTGAGGAAGCTCGAAGAGAGCTGTGACTAGTCCAAGGTCACCCAGCTGGCTTCATGTGGAGTGGGGAAACCAACCCAATTCACCAGATTAGCGTCTGCCGCTCATGTGGAGGAGTGGGGAATCAAACCCGGTTCTCCAGATTAAAGGCCACCACTCCAAACCACCACTCTTAACCACTACACCACGCTGGCTCCTACAGTAGGGGCTGCTTACCACCAGGTTGGCCCCCGACTGGTACATTTCATAAGGATAAATTATGCGCTCGTAGTGGGAGCGGAGAAGAGAGCCAATGTTCTTTCCCGATGGATAGGAAAGGCGTTGGGCAACTCGGGCCCACCGGCGATCCTTGCAGATGGCTTCATATCCACCTTCCTCCATCACGATCTGAAACACGAAACAGAGAAATGGCAAACCTCCCCTGCTCTAATGGTCTCACTCAGTCCCGGCACACAGTAAATCCACTTCTCCATACGCTGTGTCAGTATCATCCTGGTCTCTTTCAAGCTGTGTCAGTATCATCCTGGTCTCTTTCAAGCCCCACCTCCAAATCATGACCCAAGTTTTCCCCATTTCTAGCCCCGGCCTTCCAGTCACCCGTCGACACATACCAAAGGCAGCCATGAAACAAGTTCTTCTACCTGTTCCCAAGCTTTAGAAGGACTAGCCCCCCTCCTCCATCTCAGGGAGGTATTGAACTCCAACTTACTTTGCTCAGGCTGTACAAATCAAGAATTCGCCTCTCCACGTTGGGGATTTTCAGTGAGGAGCCTTGGATCTCCCAGAACTTTGCAATCTGGTCCAGGTAGTTCAATTTCACCCTGGTCTGTGCCTGGCAACAGGAATATGAAAAACTGCAGTCAGATTATCTCTCAAATCAATGGCTTACAGATAGATTAAATACAGTCACTGACTAGCATAACAATTTTAAAAAAAGCAATCACAATAGTACACAATCATACAATAGTATATTTAGAGAGCTGTTTCACACTGCAACAACGATCTCCGTATTCTGGTGGCAATATAGCAAAACTTTGCCACTGTATGTGAGATGGTAGGATTCTTGTCTTCAAGTAGAAAATTCACCATTAAAACACTACCCTGACTGCAGTGGCTGGTGTATTCAGGGGAACCTGAACAGCAGAGGTGAGATTAGGTGATTTCTGAGATGCCTATAAAATTCACAGTTCAGTAAAATATGAACAATTGACTCGATCGCACTGGCACTGCAGGAGCATCACCGTGCCTCCATAGGCCAGCGTTGGAAAATCAATAGCTTGTATAACAAGAGTTCCTCAAAGGAATGGCGCCTTTCATCCACCAACCGCTGCCTTTTCAGTTTGCTTGCAGGGCGCCAAGATGCCACCAGCTTTGACAGAAGTAGAGACAGCGTACACACACTGATCTGGGCTGGTACTTGCCCTGGGTTTCTGCGCACCAGCTGCAAGGCAGAGAAGTTGTCCGCATTCCTGTTCACCCCCACCACCTGACTTGAATCCTCCAACTGGGAGGGTTCACTTGAGAACCAGAATTTTGAATGAAAAGGTTATGAAAGGCCATTCTGGATCAGACCAAGGCCCATCAAATCCAGCAGTCTGTTCACACAGTGGCCAACCAGGTGCCTCTGGGAAGCCCATAAACAAGACGACTGTTCCGAAGCACCTCACACAATAGGCATGCTCAAAAACATCTCCAAAACCAAATACACTGTAATCCCCCATGAGCAGTTTATCTTTATAAGACCGTATCAAGCTGCCATTGATTGGCTAGACTATTATAACACCAGATCACACTGAAGTTAATGAGTTGGATCCCAAAAAACAGCAGCTCACCACAGGTTCTGGAGTTGATCCTACCCATAGCTCAATACTGTTTGGAGTCCAACTCATAAACTACAGTTTAATAAAGTTTTATGATGCTGTTCATTGATGACAACTTAGTGACAAACTAATTGAGGAAAATATCTGGACATTTTTAGAAGTGTGAGACGCGTGCTTAATTATCATTTTTGCATTAAATATTGCAGGTTTGCTTGACATTCAATTTCTGTGATGTGCTGTGTCCCTCATCTTCTTGCTCTGGAACTCCCCCGCCTGCCCGGGTTAAGTGGCCTTTTGTGTGTGTGTGTGTGTGTTAAGTGCCATCAAGTCGATTCCGACTCATGGCAACCCTATGAATCAATGTCCTCCAAAATGTTATCTTTGACAGCCTTGCTCAAGTCTTGCAAACTGAGGGCCGTGGCTTCCTTTATTGAGTTCATCCATCTTTTGTTGGGTCTTCCTCTTTTTCTGCTGCCCTCAACTTTTCCTAGCATGACTGTCTTTTCCAGTGACTCTTGTATTCTCATAATGCGACCAAAATACGATAGCCTCAGTTGAGCCATTTTAGCTTCTAGGGTCAGTTCAGGCTTGATTTGATCTACAACCCAATGATTTGTTTTTTTGGCAGTCCACAGTATCCGGAACCCTCTCCTCCAACACCACATTTCAAAGGAATCTACTTTCTTCCTGTCAGCTTTCTTCATTGTCCAGCTTTCACACCCATACATAGTAATAGGGAATACAATGGCATGAATTAATTTAATCTTGGTGGCCTTTTAGTCCTTCAGAAATATACCCAATAGCACAACATCTGCCCCAAGAAACTCACCTCCAATTCATTGAGCCTCTGTATCCGCGGGGTAAACCGGAAGTTATCCACTTCCACGGCAAAGGGAGGCTGCCAGTCCTGGGGAAGAGGCAGAAAGTGGCATGATTAGGATAGCAATGCTCTGTGCACATGACATAAAGCCCCCTAAACAGTACCCTGCCAGAATATCAAACACCCTTGACCCCATCCCCTACACGCTCTAACACAAACTGCTGGGGCCAAGAATAAAAACCAAGTGTTCCCTCGCTAGGGCAGGAGAACCTCATAGGATCCCAATTCAAATGTGCAGCCCCAAGAGGAAGAGTTGATTTTTATATGCTGACTTTACCACTTAAGGGAAAATCAAACCGGCTTACAATCACCTTCCCTTCTCCTCCCCACAACAGACACTCTGTGAGGTAGGTGGGGCTGAGAGAGCTCTAACAGAACTGTGACTAGCCCAAAGTCACCCAGCTGGCTTCATGTGGAGGAGTGGGGAATCAAACCTGGTTCTCCAGATCAGACTCCACCACTCCAAACCACTGCTCTTAACCTCTAAACCATGCTTATGAATAAGAGGTTAAACACACTGACACGGAAAACCCTGACAAACGGGAAAGACCCTTATACTATACTGGAACAAGCCTTGTAATGCAGAAGCGAGATGAGCTGACATTTGAAAGAGACCTAGGTTTACACATGGATGCACGCTAGTGAAGCATAAACAGATTATGCACTGTAAAGTGTGCTCTGTGCGTGTATCTTCTTCTTGGCTGTTATGGTCGGGGAGACCGACTGAAGCACAGGACAAGGCCTGTGCATCTTTAAACCGATCCACAAACATTCTTCCTCAAGGCACTGGACTACTATGCTGATGCGGAGGAGGCTGGCATTTCAAGGGTGGGGCAACTGCTTATCATCATTAGCTACCGAGGACATGAAGACAAGAGAAGGCCTGTGAAGGGGGGGGGAATCCAAGGCCTCCTAACAAAAGCTTTTTGGAAGGGAGTCAAAATGATAGTTAAACATGTTAATTTGGCTATCATGATTTCTCTCCCTCTCCCATGAGTCATGTGAACACAGCCATTTCTTGCATTTGTAATAGCAGTGAGATTAAGAGGAATATTTCATTAGTTTCTAATAGCAAGGCAAACTCTGCAAAGGGGTCTGAGGGAAGAAGGCAGGTAAAACTGGAAAATTCCTAGCTTCATTGCAAAGTGCCTTATTACATTGCTTTATTTTTATGAGTTAAAGCCTCTGATTGAGAAGAGGATATTTATAATGCCTTAAGTTCTCCTAAACACATTGCATACCTAACTGGCAAATCTTAAAGGGACTTATAAAATAGTCCCAACCATTCCCAAAATCTAGAAACTGGACGGAAAAATCAGCCACTCCAGCAAGGTATCACTGTCCAGAATCACACCAGCGGAAAGACAGGTTCCCAACCGCAGCTGAGCTATAGGTTTGACGGCTTCAGCGAAAGGGTACTGATTATCAAGAACAACAACAGTTAGGACCAAAGTTTACAGTCCTGCAGAAATATATGGGGAAAATGCGTTTCACACAACAGGCCCGTCGCTCACACAAAGCCATTCACTGGATGGACGGGCACCGATAGGCTGCTGCTCCAAGAAAATCACAATGGCTCCTCAGTGAGGGCAGGGGAGGAGGAGGGGCCCGGCTGAACTCTGTCCCAAGTGCTTTTGTGGGACCAGACAGCAAGAGATACTGAAGAACTGGGGGGGGGGGTTTGAGAGAGGCCCCTCCGCTAAAAACATCAAACCTGTTCCTGTTTCAGCATCTCCTGCAGCCTGGGCCCACATAAACATCAACTGTTGTGAGCAGGAAATTCTATTAGGGAAATGGGGGGGGAACCTCTATTACCAGGCTTCTCCCCCCCCCCCCACTCCCCTGCTGCTTCCTAGACAAAGGCTCTGCCACTGGCGGCCATGCTGGCCATGTCACTGTTATTAAAAACACACAGGACAAGGGCACAGCTTTAGACTATGCCTGGAAAGCTGGGAGGTTTCCTGTGTTGAAGTAACTCAGCAGGAAAAGAATAAGTAGCACATCAAAAGCGGAGAAAGCAAGGATATGATGCAAAAGCCCATCCCTGTGAGATGACAGATGCTGTTCTAGTGTACTTTACAGGTGAGGCCTAGCTGGAGAAAACTAGGACGTAGGGAATAGTGTCTCCCAGCCATTCCCAAAATCTAGAAACCGGACAGAAAAAAACCAAACCACTCCAGCAAGGTCTCACTGTCCAGAATCTTTAATAGGCTGACGTACCATGAGTATAACCAACCCAGGCGCTCCTACGAGTAACGTGAATCTCTTTTGAGTCTTGACAGTTCAAACCAGAAGTTCAGGCCTCTTCTCAGCCTACTCCTGACGTCCCTGTACCCACCCATATGGCATGTAGGCAAGGAATCAGCATTTCCTGCCCATTTCAGCATCACACCCAACTACATCATAATAGGTCACCGGTTATACCACAAATGGAACGCCCAAGTCAGCAGCACGTTGGGTATCACTGCCTCCAATATCCCTTTATAGCCATTCGATTACCACCACAGAGGCAGGCATCCCCATCACTTGACAGACCTAGGTGCCTCACGTGATCACACATGAAGCTGCCTGATATTGAATCAGACCCTTGGTCCATCAAAGTCAGTATTGTCTACTCAGACCGCCAGTGGCTCTCCAGGGTCTCAGGCAGAGGTCTTTCACATCACCTACTTGCCTAGTCCCTCTAACTGGAGATGCCGGGATTGAACCTGGGACCTTTTGCATGCCAAGCAGATGCTCTACCACTGAACCACAGCCTCCTACCACGCCAGCCTCTCAAAGCCATGCACCTTCCACCACCTACACAACGCTTCCCATGAATCATGACTGCCCTCAACGATCTCCTTCCGGTATTGCAAGCATCCCCACACCATCAAAGTGCAGCATCTATATACCCTACCATCTGTTCCACTTACCAATACCCAGTCTCCAGACACTCGAATTTCTGCCACCCATTCACCAGCCAACGCTACAGCAGTTCAACCCTACGTTCCACCTGAAAGGTGGGCACGCTACCACCCCCTCCAAAGGTACTTATCTGTGGCTACTCAGAGCAATCGCTGTTGCCAGCTCTAAGCATCTGTACCATTCTAATCCCATGAGAACAAATGAACACATGAAGCTCCCTTATACCGAATCAGCCCCTTGGTCCATCAAAGTCATGCCATCTAAGTCAGTGTTGTCTACTCAGACCGGCAGCGGCTCTCCAGGGTCTCAGGCAGGGGTCTTACACATCACTTACTTGCCTAGTCCTTTTAACTGGAGATGCCAGGGAATGAACCTGGGACCTTCTGCATGCCAAGTATGCAGATCTACCACTGGAGATGCCGCCTGGGATTGAACCTGGGACCTTCTGCATGCCAAGCAGATGCTCTGCCACTGAGCCGCAGCCCCTCTCCATGGCTCTCCAGGGTCTCAGGAAGAGGTATTTCCCATCACCTACTTCCTGGTGCTTTTAACTGGAGATGCCGGGGGGGGGGGGGGAGTGAACCTGGGACCTTTCTGCACGCTAAGCAGAGGCTCTACCAACTGAGCCAAGGCCCCTCTCCTAAAGACGGCCACGTTCACACGAACGCACAAAGCTGCCATATACTTAATCAGACCCATTCAAAGTCAGGGTCTCAGGCTGAGGTCTGTTCACATCACCTCCTTGCCTGGTCCCTTTAACTGGAGATGCCGGGGATCGAACCTGGGACCTTCTGCGTGCCAAGCAGATGCTCTTACCACTGAGCCACGGCCCCTCTCCATGGCTCTCCAGGTTCTCAGGCAGAGGTCTTGCACATCACCTACCTGCCTGGTCCCTTTAACTGGAGATGGCAGGGATCGAACCTGGGACCTTCCGCGTGCCAAGCAGATGCTCTACCACTGAGCCACGGCCCTAAGGCTGCATCCCCTCCCCCCCCCCACAGGAAACCCCCCCACCCCTGCCCCATACTTACAGCCGGAGGGCGTATCTTGCAGATGCCGCTCTTCTCAGCGATGGGCCGGATCTTGGCAATGTAGCCCAGGGGGTCGCTGAACTCGGCCCAGCTGGGCTCGAAGACGGGGCACTCGGGAGGGGGCAGGAAATCCTCGGGGGGCAAAGCGGGGTCGGCATCCCAAGCCGGGCCCCGCTCCCCCCACTCGCCCGGCTCGGTGCCCCACACGCCCCGGTCGGCCTCGCGGAGGGCCCGCAGCCCGCGGGGGCCGCCCCCCTCCCTCGGCTCGGCCTTCTCGCCCCGGGCGGCCCGCTCGCCCTTGGCCGGCCGGGCCTTCTCCCCGCCCCGGCCGCCCCCGTCGCCCTGGTCCCCCTTCTCCCCGAAGCCCCCCTGGCGGTCCCCGGCTTCGCCCGGCTCCTCTCGGGGCTCCATGCCCGGTTTGCCCCCCCCTCCGCCGCGCCTGCGCACTTCCCCCTCCCCGGGGGGCCCTCAGGGGGCCATGCCCGGCCCCTCCCCCCTCTCCGCCTCCTCACTCGAGCCGCAGGCCTGGCGGGCCGGGATGGCCGGGCCCCGGCCCCGGCGGGCCTCCGCTCGCCCGGGCCTCTCCCCCCCAACCGCCGCCTGCCGAAGGCCTCGCGGGCCGCCTCCCCGGGGGCCCGAAGCCGCGCTCGCCCTCCCCACCCGCCCGCGACGCTCAGGGCCTGCCGGGTCCCCTCGGCCTGGCCGCCGCCGCCATCTTGGACTTTCCTCAATAACCCTCCACAGAGAGGCGGCCCGTCAACAACAAAGCGTCTCCCTCCGCCGGACTCCCCACTCTCCCCCGCCCCCACCCCAGATGCCGAAGTCGCCTCCGCCAAACTGTACCGCGCCCGTCTAAAAAAAAAAAAAAGCCCTTTTCGTGTAGGAAAGCCCCCGGGGAAGGACGGTTTGGGGGACCGGGCCGCCTAGGCGGCTACCGGGGAGGAAGAAAAGAGGGAAGAAAGTCCCTTCCCCCCCCCCCGACTCCAAAGCAGAGGCGGAAGGATTCAAGCAGCAAGGGGATGGGGTTGCTGGGACTTCTTGCGCACGTTTAAAGCGCCGCATCGCGCCTGCGCCAAAGGAGAGAAAACAGGAAGAGGGGGAGAGGAGAAGGAGGAGGAGGGAGGGGGCGTGGCCAGGCATGACACCGCCCACCCGGTTGTCAGAGCATCCCTAGCCCAGCGGCTGTGGGTTGGATTCGGTTCAGATCCGTTTTCTGCGGGTTTTTTTTTTTTAATTTAAGGGTACAGAAAAAAAGAAAGGGGCAAAAAGCAAAATATAACTAATTTTCTCTTCCGAGCCTTAACAAAAACTGTACTAAAAAGGGAATATAACAATTTTATCAAAAATTCAATTCTTATTCTATATCCTGAAACAGATAACTTGAACTTTCCGTACTCTTAATACTTTGCTTCATGTTTTCGTTGCGGGTACTTTCTTATATTATAAAATATTTATATATTATTTGAATAGTAATCGTAAAAAGATGGCCATTTTAACTCAGATTCCTCAATTGGTTTCTATATTTTAAAAAAGTAATTTTGTCTAAAATTCAGTTAATATTCTAGATCCTAAAATGCCTTAAAACTCTTTCAGGTAACCATACTATAACCTTAAAGCTTCACTACATATTCTCGTTGCTGATACCTTTCTTATATTTTAAAATATGTACTATTTGTATGGTAATCGTAAAAAGGTTGCCATTTCAACTCAGATTCTTCATTTGATTTCTGATTCACCAGTTGAGCTAGCTTGGCCATCAAGGTGAAATCAAAAAGTTTGTTAATCCACTCTGTAGTGTCTGGGATTGTATTGGATTTCCAATATTTGGCATACACGATTCTGGCAGCTGAGGTTGCATATTAATATTCTTTGTACATGGGATTTCATTGTGGGGAAAACATTCCCAACAGCATATACTTAGGATCCAGATCGAAATTATCCGGGATTTCCGTTTTCTTAAGAACATCGTTGTGTAGGAAGTGTGGTCAAATGAGCATTTCTTCGCACAACTCATAGTTAACTTGTGAAACTCCCTGCCCCAGGATGTGTGATGGCTGCCAACTTGGAAGGCTTTAAGGGGAGTGGACATGTTCATGGAGGAGAGGGCTATTCGTAGCTACTAGTAAAAATGGATACCAGTCATGATGCATACCCATTTTCTACAGGATCAGAGGAGCATGCCTATTATATTAGGACCTGTGGAACACAGGCAGGATAATGCCGTTGTAGAAGTAAGTAAGTTTGGTTTATTGCTCATTAACAAAGCCATAAGCAAATACGCATAAACTTATAAAATACCTAAAATTCATAAATACATAAAATGCATATAATAAAATTATACAAGTTCAACAATACCTCTTGGAGCAAAGTACCTGTATCTTTTACCAGGACAGTTTTAAAACCGTTACTTGGGTTAAGTATTTTGCCACCTGATAAATTTTCTCAGTATCTATCTGTAGATCTGATAAAAGAAAAAGGACGATCCAGAGTTCTAAAGGAAGATACTTTGTTAGAATGGGTATGATCCACCTGGTTGTCTCCTTATTCCAATTTTTGCAAAAAAGAAGTAGATGTCCTAGGGTTTCAATTTCACCAACTCCGCAGTCACACAGGCGCTCGCTGAATGGGATTTTTAGAAAGCAGCCATTCAAAACCTGTGTGGGGAATGCATTTACCTGCATAGACCCTACATGAGTACACCATTTGCGTAACACACCCATAGATTGTGCTCTAGGGACTGTATCCCTCAGCAGCGGCAGGGTTTTAAAATTGCAGGCTGTGTTTGAGTGTTCCTGCACATATATTTATAAGCATTTGCACTAGAGATGCATCCACCATTATCCCACTTGGAGATTTTACTCCTCAATGACAATTGACGAACAATGTTAGCATCTACTTCTTAGCAGTAGAAAAGGACAAGAGTCCAGTAGCACCTTAAAGGCTAACAAAATTTCTGGCAGGGTAAGAGCTTTCCTGAGCCACAGCTCACTTCTTCTGATACAGCTAGAATGTGATTCCATCTATCCTTAAGGAGTGAATTAGACACACAATTGGCAATGTAAATGTCAAAAGCAAGTAAATGACATTAGCAGGCGTGATTGGATTAGGTGTGATATGCAGAGGGGTAGTAAAGGTTAAGGTCCCCTGTGCAAGCACCGGGTCATTCCTGACCCATGGGGTGACGTCACATCCCGACCTTTACTAGGCAGACTTTGTTTTACGGGGTGGTTTGCCAGTGCCTTCCCCAGTCGTCTTCCCTTTACCTCCAGCAAGCTGGGTACTCGTTTGGCCAACCTCGGAAGGATAGAAGGCTGAGTCAACCTCGAGCCGGATACCGGAAACCCACTTCTGTTGGGATCGAACTCAGGTCGTGAGCAGAACTTGGACTGCAGTACTGCAGCTTACCACTCTGCGCCACGGGGCTCTTATAGGGGTAGTAGGCGTGGAGAATCAGCATTGATAGTGAGACAGGAATCCCATATCTCTGTTAAGTCCAGGAGAATGCATTGTCTTGAGCTTCATGATTAGTTGTAATTCAGCAGTCTCTCTTTCTAATCTCCCTTTGAAATCCCTTTGTAAGAAAACTGCTACTCTTAAATCAGCACCTGAATGTCCTGGAAGGTGAAAACATTCCCCCGTGGGTTTCTGAGTGTTGTGGTTTCCCATGTCAGACTTATGTCCATTCAATCTTTATCACAGGGACTGGCCTGTTTGTCCAGTGTAGAGGGCAGAAGGGCATTGCTGGCATAATTCAAGTTAGAAGATGAACAGGAGTATGAACCTGAGATGGTATTAAGGTTGCCAGGTCTTTCTTTGCCACCAGCGGGAGGTTTTTGGGGCAGAACCTGAGGAGGGAGGGGTTTGGTGAGGGGAGGGACTTTAATGTCATAGAGTTCAATTGCCAAAGCCGCCATTTTCTCCTGGTGAAGTGATCTCTATCGGCTGGAGATCAGTTGTAATAGCAGGAGATCTGACACATGGCTGACGTACGGCTGACGTTGCTGGGCCCAGTGATGGTGTTGCTGGGATCATAACACCTTTTACTTGCTTTTGACATTTACATTGCCATCGTGTGTCTAAATCACTCATCTCTACTTAAGGACGGATGGAATCACATTCTAGCTGTATCTGAAGAAGTGAACTGCGGCTCACGAAAGCTCGTACCCGGCCAGAAATGTTGTTAGTCTTTAAGGTGCTACTGGACTCTTGCTCTTTTCTACTGCTAGTGACAGACTAACACTGCTACTCATCATGATCTATCTATAGGGTTGCTTGGTCCCTCTTCGCCACCGGTGGGAGGTTTTTGGGGTGGAGCCTGAAGAAGGCAAGGCCATCGAGTCCAATGGCCAAAGTGGCCATTTTCTCCAGGTGAACTGATCTCTGTTGGCTGGAGATCAGTTGTAGTAGCACAAGGGTGGGGAACGTCAGGCCCGGCGGCCGTCTAAGGCCCGCAAAATCCTTTGGTCTGGCCCTTTGTGGGTCCTGGCAGATCTCTAGCTCAGAAGGATCTAAGACTGGTGATCTGCCTCCTCCCGCATACAGGAATAGCCTCTATTCAAGGTGCATGTTTGTTTTGCCTAGAAAAGGAAACTTTTCCCCCTTGCAGAAGAGTCGTTAGCTATGGAGCTTCTTGGACCACCCAAGAAACTGTTAACCCTTTCCCACCCGGGCCGTGGAGAAACGTATTCCCTCTGTACTACAAGAGGGCTGGGGGTGGAAGTGGCGACAATGGAGGGGTTAAAGGGGGCAGGGGCAGAATGCGTGGGTGGGGGGCAAGTTCTTAGCCAGTGTGTCATTTCACCCCTGCAGGCGGAGGTAGTAGGAGCCCGCTGTAGAATCCGGCCCTGACCATGCGGAGCAGGAGCAACTCTGGCGAGTGGCTGGACGGCTACGCCTGGCTGGTGCAACAGACCATCCTGTGCCCCAGGTGGGCGAGTGCGCCTCCGGTTGGATGCCTGCCTGCAGGGGGTCATCTGGGGCAGCTGCCTGCTTGGGGCTTGGTCGGCTAATTTTTATGTTGATAATTTTGTATGGCCCGTGAATGATGTTATAAATATCAAAATGGCTCTTGGCGGAGAAAAGGTCTCCGGCTAGTGCCTGGAGGTTGGCAACCCTAGCTTCATCACTAGGGTTACCAGCACCGGGTTGGGAAATACCTGGAGATTTTGGGGCGGAGCCTGAGGAAGGTGGCATTTGGGGAGGGGAGGGACTTCAGTGCCATAGAGTCCAATTGCCAAAGAAGCCATTTTCTCCAAGTGAACTGGTTTCTGTCGGCTGGAGATCAGTTGTAATAGCAGGAGATCTCCAGCTAGTACCTGAAGGTTGGCAACCCTAATTGAAGTGAGTTTATAAATATTTGCTGTTAGACTCCAGTGTTATCATACTTTATAATCTGATTTCTGGTTGG
Source organism: Euleptes europaea (assembly GCF_029931775.1). Classification (NCBI taxonomy): domain Eukaryota; kingdom Metazoa; phylum Chordata; class Lepidosauria; order Squamata; family Sphaerodactylidae; genus Euleptes; species Euleptes europaea. The sequence continues at coordinate 176,533,424 of NC_079312.1, read as the reverse complement.
CTGAAGAGCTCTATTGTACTCGTAATCCACCCTGAGCCTCCGTGAGAAAGGCTGACTTTAAGTGAAACCAGCCAACAAACCAAGAATTCTATACTGAACACACATAACATATCCGAGAGATGAATAAGGCAGAAAGCCTAGCAAGGCTAGGAAACCTGTACAAACATCCTAGAAGAAAGCAACCAGACTTCCCAAACAGGTCAGGCTGCTATTGGCAGAGACAAATAGCCAGCAAGCAATCCCGGCAGTATTTACAGTAAGCTGGGGTCAATCGTCTGAGCATACGAACCTCTCTGCCATCCAGCTGTGTGAGAGCTTGATTTAAGCCCCTGTCCCTTCCTTGTTACAGGTATTTAAACCTGGGTGTGGTCAGAAGAATGAGCCTTTAGTAGGAAAGTTAAAAGGTTCTTGACCCATGGTCGGGAGCAAGCTGGGCCAGTAGAACTAAGACCAGCCCAAGCAGCTGCACACCTAAAAAAGGATATTGAATCACAGTGAGATTCAATGTGAGCAAGTGTAAAGTGATGCATATTGGGGCCAAAAAATCCCAATTTCACACGTACGCTGATGGGATCTGTGCTGGCAGCGACAGACCAAGAAAGGGATCTTGGGGTGGTAGTGGATAGCTCGATGAAGACGTCAACCCAGTGTGCGGCTGCTGTGAAAAAGGCAAATTCCATGTCGGACATAATTAGACAAGGAATACAGAATAAAACTGCTGCTATCACGCTACACTTGAACAAATCTACGGTGAGACCACACTTGGAATACTGTGTACAGTTCTGGTCACCACGCCTAAAAAAGCATATTGCAGAGCTTGAGAAGGTGCAGAAAAGAGCAACCGAAATGATCAGGGGACTAGAGCAACTGCCCTATGGGAAGCGGTTAAGACGCTTGGGGCTGTTTAGCTTGGAAAGAAGGCGGCTGAGAGGAGACATGATAGAGGTCCATAAAATTATGCATGGTTTGGAGAGAGTGGACAGGTAGAAGCTTTTCTCCCTCTCTAATAATACTAGAATGCGGGGTCATCTGCTGAAGCTGGAGGGTGAGAGATTCAAAACAGATAATAGGAAGTATTTCTTCACACAACACATAGTTAAATTGTGGAACTCCCTGCCCCAGGATGTAGTGATGACTGCCAACTTGGAAGACTTTAAGAGGGGAGTGGACATGTTCATGGAGGAGAGTTCTATTCATGGCTATTAGTAAAAATTGGATATTAGTAATGATTCTCTTCAGGATCGGAGAAGCATGCTGATTATACTAGGTGCAGACAGGATAATGCTGCTGCAGTTGTCTTGTTTGTGGGCCATTGTGTGAACAGATTGCTGGACTGGATGGACTCATCTGATCCTGGAGAGAATAGGCATTCCTCATGACTAGTAACCATTTTTATTAGTAGCCATGGATAGCCCTCTCCTCCATGAACATGTCCACTCCCCTCTTAAAGCCTTCTAAGTTGGCTGCCATCACCACATCCTGGGGCAGGGAGTTCCACCATTGAACTACGCGTTGTGTGAAGAAATCCTTCCTTTTATCTGTTTTGAATCTCTCACCCTCCAGCTTCAGCAGAGGACCCCGCGTTCTGGTATTATATGAGAAAGAGAAACCCTTCTCCCTGTCTACTCTCTCCACACCATGCATAATTTTATAGACCTCTATCATGTCTCCCCTCAGCATATTCTAAAGTCAATATTAGAGTACTTCAACCTATCGGCTTATGATCCTATGCACTTAAAAAAACTCCCATCGATTGTGTTGAGAAATTCACTCATTAAACAGAAAGAGTTGCTTCGGGGGGGGGGGGTGCGGCTCCAGGATTAGGGGCCTTGAAGCTTCAGCTTCATTAGGGGGTTACTGCACTTTGTATTCCCAGCGATGTATTAAGAGTTTGAAAACGTTATAAAAAATACTGTTCGCACTTTGTTTGGCCCCTTTAGCTGTGAAGACGGCTTTCAACTGTCCAAAAACCCTTTTAAAGAGATGTTTTTTACAAAATGCATAGTTGTTTTAAAATGCATTTTGTTTTACTAATACTTTTTTTCTTCTGTTAATGCAAAATATTGTTTAATCGAAAGTTTTCTTCTCCCTTTTCCTTTTTTCTGTATCCCCACTAAATATTGAAAACCAATAAAAATATTTATATTTAAAAAAAGCGATGTTTTTGACAACATTTTCACAGGCTGTTACCGCACTTGTATTCCCAGCGATGTATTAAGAGTTTGAAAACGTTATAAAAAATACTGTTCGCACTTTCTATGTATTCCCAGCGATGGATTGAGAGTTTGGAAAAGTTATAAAAAATACTGTTTGCACTTTCTATGTATTTCCAGCGATGGATGGAGAGTTTGGAAAAGTTATAAAAAATACTGTTCGCGCTTTCTATGTATTCCCAGCGATGGATGGAGAGTTTGAAAACGTTATAAAAAATACTGTTCGCGCTTTCTATGTATTCCCAGCGATGGATGGAGAGTTTGAAAACGTTATAAAAAATACTGTTCGCGCTTTCTGTGTCTTCCCAGCGATGTATTGAGAGTTTGAAAACGTTATGAAAAATACTGTTTGCGTTTTTTAGGTATTCCCAGCGATGTATTGAGTTTGAAAATGTTATAAAAAATACTGTTTGCACTTTCTAGGTATTCCCAGCGATGTATTAAGAGTTTGAAAACGTTATGAAAAATACTGTTTGCGTTTTTTAGGTATTCCCAGCGATGTATTGAGTTTGAAAATGTTATAAAAAATACTGTTTGCACTTTCTAGGTATTCCCAGCGATGTATTAAGAGTTTGAAAACGTTATAAAAAATACTGTTTGCACTTTCTAGGTATTCCCAGCGATGTATTAAGAGTTTGAAAACGTTATAAAAAAATACTGTTCGCACTTTCTATTCCCAGCGACGCATTAAAGAGTTTGAAAACGTTATAAAAAAACACCGTTCGCGCTTTCTATGTGTTCCCAGCGACGCATTAAGAGTTTGAAAACGTTATAAAAAAATACTGTTCGCACTTTGTTTGGCCCCTTGAGCTGTGAAGATGCGTTCCAACGGTTTTTTGTAAGCCGCGGCATCCCAAAAACCCTTTTAAAGGGGAAGGTTTATTTTATTTTTTTTACATCACTTTCAAACTCTGAACCCATCGCGGGGAAGACCTGGAAAGCGCGGCCGCCCCCTTCGTTTCCCAGTGGACCCGCCTGTGGGGAAGAGGGGGATCTGTGGGGCAGGGCGGGACGGAGGGCCTGGTGGGGAAAGGAGGCCTCCGCCCTCCCCGCCCCTGCCGGCGTCGCTGGCCGCCGTGGGCGGAGCGGCCCCGTGAAGGGAGGCCGGCGTCGTTAGGCCGCGGGGCCGCCGGGGACTGGGCGAGCGAGCGGCCCCGGGCAGGGCGGGCGGCAGGGCGAGCGGGCCGCAGGGGAGCCGTGAGGCGGTCGCGGGGGGCCGGTAGGTGTCGCGCGCGGGGGGGGGGTGAGGGTGCACAAGGGCTGAGGGGTGGGAAGGGGCCGACACGCGTCGTGGAGGGTGCGCAAGAGCTGTGGGGTGAGGCTGCACGGGAGATGTGGGGTGGGAAGGGGCCGACAGGCATGGTGGAGGGTGCACCAGAACTGTGGGGTGGGAAGGGGGCTGATAGGCATGGTGGAGGGTGCACAAGAGCTGTAGGGTGGGAAGGGGCTGATAGGCATGGTGGAGGGTGCACAAGAGCTGTGGGGTGAGGCTGCACCAGAACTGTGGGGTGGGAAGGGGCTGATAGGCATGGTGGAGGGTGCACAAGAGCTGTGGGGTGAGGCTACACAAGAGCTGTGGGGTGGGAAGGGGCTGATAGGCATGGTGGAGGGTGCACAAGAGCTGTAGGGTGGGAAGGGGCTGATAGGCATGGTGGAGGGTGCACAAGAGCTGTGGGGTGAGGCTGCACCAGAACTGTGGGGTGGGAAGGGGCTGATAGGCATGGTGGAGGGTGCACAAGAGCTGTGGGGTGAGGCTGCACCAGAACTGTGGGGTGGGAAGGGGCCGGCAGTCATGGTGGAGGGTGCGCAAGAGCTGTGAGGTGAGGCTACACAAGAGCTGTGGGGTGGGAAGGGGCTGACACACGTTGTGGAGGGTGCACAAGAGCTGTGGGGTGAGGCTGCACGGGAGATGTGGGGTGGGAAGGGGCCGACAGGCATGGTGGAGGGTGCGCAAGAGCTGTGGGGTGAGGCTGCTCAAGAGCTGTGGGGTGGGAATGGGGCCGACACGCGTCGTGGAGGGTGCACAAGAGCTGTGGGGTGAGGCTGCACGGGAGATGTGGGGTGGGAATGGGGCCGACAGGCATGGTGGAGGGTGCGCAAGAGCTGTGGGGTGGGAAGGGGCGACACGCATCGTGGAGGGTGCACAAGAGCTGTGGGGGTGGAGGCTGCACCAGGAGACGTGGAGTGGGAAGGGGTCGACACACGTGTTGCGCGGGAGCTGAGGGGTGGGAATGGGGCCGACAGGCGTGGTGGAGAGGTGCACAAGAGCTGTGGAGTGAGGCTGCACAAGAGCTGTGGGGTGGGAAGGGGCCGACAGGCATGGTGGAGGGTGCGCAAGAGCTGTGGGGTGAGGCTGCACAAGAGCTCTGGGGTGGGAAGGGGCGACACGCGTCGTGGAGGGTGCACAAAAGCTGTGGGGGTGGGAATGGGGCCGACAGGCATGGTGGAGGGGTGCACAGGAACTGTGGGGTGAGGCTGCACGGGAGTTGAGGGGTGGGAAGGGGCCGACACGCGTTTTGGAGGGTGCACAAGAGCTGTGGGGTGAGGCTGCACCGGAACTGTGGGGTGGGAAGGGGCCGACAGGCATGGTGGAGGCTGCAAGGGAGATGTGTGTCGGGCCCCTTCCCACCCCACATCATGGAGGGTGCAAGGGACACGCGTCGTGGAGGGTGCACAAGAGCTGTGGGGTGGGAAGGGGCTGATAGGCATGGTGGAGGCTGCAAGGGAGATGTGGGGTGGGAAGGGGCCGATACGCGTCATGGAGGGTGCAGGGGAGCTATGGGGTGGGAAGAGACCACAAGTGTCATGGAGACTGCAGGGGAGTTGTGGGGTGGGAAGGGGCCGACAGGCCTGTTGGGGGCTGCAAGGGACAAGAAGTTCAAAACCTTGTAGTTAATTCCAGCTCAAGGGCCCTGGTCTAAGGTCCCCTTCCCCAAGTCCTGGGGCCAGAACACATCCCACAAAACAGTACTTACAAAACAGTACCTGCTTAGCAGGTTAGATTTCAGGGGAATCTCTGCTAGTTTCTACAGCCCTTTCTCAATGTCCAAGGTACTTCACGGTAATTATTTTATAGCTCATGCTCTCAGCAAATCTTGGATCATGAATGCGGAACTGATTTATTGATTGACTCAAGAGATTTGTCGAAGGATGATGAAATAGGAGTTTAAATCCTTGTTCAAGGTTATTGGGTCGTGCTGTGCTGGTTTTGATGTGGTGGAAATCCCCTCCAGTTCTGCCTCTAGGGCATAAAGTGGCATTGTGGCTGTGGGTGTGGGGAGTGACATAGTTCTGCAGGCCTGTAGATTGTTTTTTTTAAACTTGGAAATTTATATCTAAAGCCCGCTTGGTGTAGTGGTTAAGAGCGTTGAATCTCACCTGGAGAACCGGGTTTGATTCCCCACTCCTCCACATGAGTGGCGGCTAATCTGGTGAACTGGGTTGGTTTCCCCGCTCCTATACATGAAACCAGCTGGGTGACCTTGGGCTAGTCACAGTTCTCTTAGAGCGCTCTCAGCCCACCTACCTCCCAGGGTGTCTTGTTGTAGGGAGGGGAAGGGAAGGCAATTGTAAGCCGGTTTGATTCTCCCTTAAGTGGTAGAGAAAGTTGGCATGTAAAAAACCAACTCTTCTTCTTCTAAATCATGTATACAGACAGTGTAGCTGACTTAGTGGCCCTGACAAGGCAGAAAGATGGTCTGTGAATGTTGTAAATAATGATAATAACTAGAGGAGACACACGCGCTTTTCATTCACAATTTTTATCACATATACGGTGAGAACATGTAACATGTGGTTACATGTTACATGAGAGCCAGCGTGGTGTAGTGGTTAAGAGCGGTGGTTTGGAGCAGCGGAGTCTGATTCCCCCACTCCTCCAGGTGAGCAGCGGAGGCTAGTCTGGTGAACTGGATTTGTTTCCCCACTCCTACACATGAAGCTGGGTGACCTTGGGCCAGTCACAGTTCTCTTAGAGCTCTCTCAGCCCCACTTGCCTCACAGGGTGTCTGTTGTGGGGAGGGGAAGGCAAGGCGATTGTCAGCCGGTTTGATTCTCCCTTAAGTGGTAGAGAAAGTCAGCATATAAAAACCAACTCTTCTTCTCATTCTCCTCCTTCTTCTTCTTGATATGCGCTGCTCTGCACTTATTTTTGACTTCAGTAGACGTGAATGACAACCCTGGAAAATCAGGGTTTTGGAATGCATGTCCTGAGGCTGAACATATGTGCTGTCCCTTTTCTAACAAAATGGTGGTCACATGGATCGGGCGCATCATGTGTAACACGTTCTCTCCATATGTACGGTAAACCATACGGTGGGCAATCTGTGATCAGAGTTCTTTTTCTTACTTTTTTTTTTTTTAATTTAAAGACATTTGGGGCTGGAGTCCAATAAAAACCCAGACTAAAGAGCCGGCGTGGCTTAGTGGTTTGGAGCGGTGGAGTCTGATCTGGAGAACCAGGTTCGATTCCCCTCTCCTCCACATGAGCGGCGGAGGCTAATCTGGTGAACTGGATTTGTTTCCCCGTTCCCACACACGAAGCCAGCTAGGTGACCTTGGGCTAGTCACAGCTCTCAGCCCCAGCTACCTCCCAGGGTGTCTTTTGCGGGGAGGGGAAGGAAAGGCGATTGTAAGCCGGTTTGAGTCTCCCTTAAGTGGTAGAGAAAGTCGGCATATAAAAACCAACTCTTCTTCTTCTTGGATAGGGTTTAAAAAACAACAATAGCCGTTCCCCTGTACTTTCCCCCCTGATTTTAATGGTGAAGGAGGAAAAGTAAAGACTCTTCAGAATCACAGACTGCGGCTGCTCTTAAATAATAATTAAAAAAAAAATACTAAACCCCCGGAGATCCTATTGATGGTTGTCTTGCATCAAGTCCTGTCTAACCTGTGCATATGCCCATGGAACAAAGCTAGCCCCTGTGGCAATGGACGTCAAGTTGACCTTACGTTCTCCATTTGGAGCTGCCTTTGGGGGGGGGGGGAAATGACCAGAGGTTTACAGTTGGTCCGAAATGCAGTGGCGAGATTCCTATCGTGCAAATTACCCAGATCCTATCTTTTCCTCTCTTGAAATGTAACAAAGACATTCAGTGGTCCGTGAATGCTTTCTTCTACTTCATGGGAGCAAGCCGCATATCTGCGATAGGCATCTGCAGGGCTTTCATCTGCCCCAAACTGGATTGTTGTTCCGTTGTGAAGAATTCCTCAAGGGCCCTTGGCTTTCAAGAAATAGGACTCTCTCCATCACTAGAGGATCACTGAATTGTACTGGAGTATATCACACTTCTCCTTCTGCATGGTCTCTGTGCAAAACTATTTTTATATATACATATATATAAAATTTAATGGTCCCCTGTGCAAGTACTGGGTCATTCCTGACCCACGGGGTGACGTCACATCCCGACGTTTCCTAGGCAGACTTTGTTTATGGGGTGGTTTGCCAGTGCCTTCCCCAGTCATCTTCCCTTTACCCCCAGCAAGCTGGGTACTCATTTTACCGACCTCGGAAGGATGGAAGGCTGAGTCATCCTTGAGACAGGCTGTGTGTGTGTGTTAAGTGCCGTCAAGTCGCTTCCGACTCATGGCGACCCTATGAATGAAAGTCCTACAAAATGTCCTATCTTTGACAGCCTTGCACAGATTTTGCAAATTGAAGGCTGTGGAGTTCAAAATATTGTCGAAGGCTTTCACGGTCAGAGTTCATTGGTTCTTGTAGGTCATCCGGGCTGTGTGACCGTGGTCTTGGTATTTTCTTTCCTGACGTTTCGCCAGCAGCTGTGGCAGGCATCTTCAGAGGATTAACACTGAAGGACAGTGCCTCTCAGTGTCAAGTGTGTAGGAAGAGTAATATTTCTGACTTTATATTACTTTCTGACTATATATTCTGACTATATATTACTTTCTGACTATATATTACTCTTCCTACACACTTGACACTGAGAGACACTGTCCTTCAGTGTTAATCCTCTGAAGATGCCTGCCACAGCTGCTGGCGAAACGTCAGGAAAGAAAATACCAAGACCACGGTCACACAGCCCGGATGACCTACAAGAACCAATGAAGGCTGTGGCTTCCTTTATTGAGTCAATCCATCTCTTGTTGGGTCTTCCTCTTTCCCTGCTGCCCTCAACTTTTCCTAGCATGACTGTCTTTTTCCAGTGACTCTTGTCGTCTCATGACGTGACCAAAATTCGATAGCCTCAGTTTAGTCATTTTAGCTTCTAGGGTCAGTTCAGGCTTGATTTGATCTATAACCCACTGATTTGTTTTTTTGGCAGTCCACGAAATCCATAACACTCTCCTCCAACACCACATTTCAAAGGTATCTATTTTCTTCCTATCAGCTTTCTTCACTGTCCATCTTTCACACCCATTCATAGTAATAGGGAATACGATGAGACTGCTACCTGAAACCAACTTCCGTTGGGATCGAACTCAGGTCCTGAGCAGAGCTTGGACTGCAGTACTGCAGCTTACCACTCTGTGCCACGGGGCTCCTATATAGATTTATTTATTTATTTAAATATAGCCAGTGTGTTGTATTGGTTAAGAGCAGTGGTTTGGAGCGGTGGTCTCTGAACTGGAGAACCAGGTTTGATTCCCCACTCCTCCACATGAGCAGCGGAGGCTAATCTAGTGAACTGGATTTGTTTCCCCACTCTTCCACAAGAAGCCATCTGGGTGACCTTGGGCAAGTTACAGTTTTATTAAGAGCTGTCTCAGCCCCACCTACCTCACAGGGTGTCTGCTGTAGGGAGGGGAAGGGAAGGTGATTGTAAGCCAGTTTGAGTCTTCCTTAAGTGGCAGAGAAAGTCGGCATATAAAAACCAACTCTTCTTAAAATTTTCAAAACAAACGTAAAATTCTCAATCGTTCACATACATACAGTGTAAGCAATCTTTCAGGGAGTTTGTTTTAAATTGTTTGTTCATGTCGTACTGGACATTTGAAAAAATGAATAATCTTAATCCTTTATCCATGTTTCCACTCCTTATCAGGCTTTCTGTCGAAGCAATACTTAATGCTTGATACTTAATACAATTCATATTTCACGTTCTATACTTTACTTTTATTCTTCATCTGCTGCTCTACACTTAACTGTTTCATATACACAATAGATCTAAAGGCGAAGGTCCCCTGTGCAAGCACCGGGTCATTCCTGACCCATGGGGTGACGTCACATCCCGACGTTTACTAGGCATACTTTGTTTACGGGGTGGTTTGCCATTGCCTTCCCCAGTCATCTACCCCCAGCAAGCTTGGTACTCATTTCACCGACCTCGGAAGGATGGAAGGCTGAGTCGACCTTGAACTGGCGATTTGAAACCGACTTCTGTCGGTATTGAACTCAGGTCATGAACACAGCTTTTGACTGCAGTACTGCAGCTTACCACTCTACGCCAAGGGGCTCTTCCACAATAGATCTACTTCCTTAATATTGATATCCTTTTGTTTGTTAATATGCCCCCGCCCTTCTTTACTGAGTTATGGTTTCTGATTTGTATAATCAAAATAAAACACCCCTTTCTTCTGAAATTCTTCCATCGTTCTGCCATTCACCAAGTTGGATATTTTCGCCATCACTGCATATTCTGCCATTTTATCTTGCTGTTTTTCCAGTTCTGGAGTTTCTTTTTGTTTCCGAGTTGTTGCCAGCACTTGTCTTGCTGTCGTGATCATATGGTTGAATGAGTCTCTAGGATTGTGGAGCTATTTTGACCCCCTGCAGTGACTATGCCGGGACTCGCCTCTGTGCAATGAAAGCATGGTCCCTCCGTGGCTGCCTTTATTAAGGGTGTATGGTGTGTTTAATTTGCGGTGGTAAATAAAGAAATAAATTTCATTTGCGGTTAGTACACCAGATAAAACAAGGTAAAACAGACTGACCATACAAATGATAGGATTACCATCCAGGCCAACAAAATTAGGAATCGTCCAATTTTTCTTTTGCACAGATCAAGGGAGTACATTAAGGCGATGTTGGTTCATTGCTACTGGACAGTATTTTGCGGCCTGGGTGGTAATTGGTAAGCGATCTCCCAGCAGAAACCTTTGGATCCCTTCATCCTCATCACCAGTGCCCATTTACCTAATCAAAAGGTCAATAATATTGGGCGGGCTGACATCTAAAAAATACGTGCTCGCTGGTTTCCAGCTCCCTTGCATTACAGGGGCAAATTCTCTCCAGCCTGGGGATCTTCTTAAATCTCCCTTGAACATGATCGCATGAAGCCGCCTTCTTCTGAATCAGACCCTTGGTCGATCAAAGTCAGTATTGTCTCAGACCGGCATCAGCTTTCCAGGGTCTCAGGTGGAGGTCTTTCACATCACCTGCTTGCCTGGTCCCTTTAACTGGAGATGCCAGGGATTGAACCTGGGACCTTCTGCATGCCAAGCAGATGCTCTACCACTGAGCCATGACCCCTTCTAGTATGGCAGATGGTAGGGCTGCACATCTGGCCAGTGATTATAGGCCCTCTTATGTGTGTTCCTTTCCAGGGAGTATAAATATGCAGCTGGTGCCAGAATATACCTGGAATGTTGAGGCGCTATAAATGCAGGGGATCTCAAGAGGTCCGTTTGATGCTCGATATCTTTGACTCTTTGATTTATACATAGTCTGTCTTGCAGTGGGAAAACTTGGATTACTGCTTCAAATTGTGCAAATCCAGCCTTTGTGTTCTCCCAAACGGAAGTATCTCCCAACAAAAACTGCGGTTGTTAATCAAATAATATTGCTTTAGGAGACCAGGAGATTTCTTTGAATTTTCCCAGGCTGGGGTGCTTCTAGGATGATGCCAGCAAGTCTATCTGGATCATGGTTGCATAACAAACTATGTTGTGACTTTTACAGATAGGTTGTTACCACACCCCCACATTCAGATTAACATGGGGAATTGCAGGGCACAGCAAACCGGGATCTTTTATCTAAAGAGGAGGCTGTGAGTAGCAAGTCACAGCATACCCCATCGGGGGGTATAGATCAGGAAAAAGATGACAGAGACCTGGTTTAAAAGGGAATACAATAGTGGGGGGAGACTTATCCTAAGCAAAAAATAGCCCTACTAAACCAAAGCACAAACACATTCCTTATCTCAATTGGCAATAGAAAACACCAAGATTCCAGCAGCACCTTAAAGACTGACAAAATTCCTGCCAGGGTATGAGCTTTCCTGAGCCACAGCTCGCTTCTTCAGATACAGCTAGAATGTGATTCCATCTACCCTTAAGTAGAGAGGAGTGAATTAGACACACAATGAACATAAACGTAAGAACATAATGGCAATGTAAATGGCAATGTAAATGTCAAAAGCAAGTAAATGGCATTAACAGGCGTGATTGGATTAGGTGTGATATGCAGAGGGGTTGTCCGAGTGGAAAAATTAGCATTGGTAATGATGCAGGAATCCCAGATCTCTATTAAGTCCTGGAGAATGCATAGTCTTGAGCTTCATTATTAGTTGTAATTCAGCAATCTCTCTTTCTAATCTCCCTTTGAAATCCCTTTGTAAGAGAACTGCTCATACCCTGCCAGGAATTTTGTTCGTCTTTAAGCACTACGGGACTCTTGCTTTTTTCTATTGCTCATGACAGACTAACATGGCTACCCATTGTGACTTATCTATTAACATAGCAACAACTTACAAATATTCAGCAGAGCTACTCCAGTCTGGAGCAGGAGTTACTCTTTGAGCTAAAGGTGTGGAAAATGGGGAATAGTGGCTTGGAAAATTGGGGGGTATAGATCAGGGGGAGAGCAAAGGTTAGCTGTCCTATGTTGTGAAGAAATGGGATGGAAGAGGGAGGGATACCATGTTGGGTGTCTGTTGAAGTTCAGCTGGTATCCAGGATCAGATACTCTCTTTCCTGGATCTAAGGATTGGTTAGTTATACTATTTTTGGCCCATAGTAAAATGGTTTTTTTAAAGGAAACAAAAGGTTACAACAGAGGATAAGGGAATGTGTGCGTGTTAAGTGCCGTCAAGTCGCTTCCGACTCATGGCGACCCTATGAATCAATGTCCTCCAAAACGTCCTATCTTTAACAGCCTTGCTCAGGTCTTGCAAACTGAGGGCTGTGGCTTCCTTTGTAGAGTCGATCCATCTCTTGTTGGGTCTTCCTCTTTTCCTGCTGCCTTCAACTTTTCCTAGCACGATTGTCTTTTCCAGTGACCCTTGTCTTCTCAAAATGCGAACAAAGAACGACAGCCTCAGTTTAGTCATTTTAGCTTCTAGGGTCAGTTCAGGCTTGATTTGAGCTATATAACCCACTGATTTGGTTTTTTTTTGGCAGTCCACGGTATCCGTAACACTGTCCTCCAACACCACATTTCAAAGGAATCTACTTTCTTCCTATCAGCTTTCTTCATTGTCCAGCTTTCACACCCATAATAGGGAATACTTGAGAGTAATCAGGAGAAAACTATAGAACTGACTGAATGGCATCAGGAAGGGCAGTTTTTGATTGAACTGTGATTCAGGATTGTAGAAACTGAAGATAGTAAGGTGAGTCAAGTATTGGGCAGGAGCATTGTGGACCATGAGATGGATTGACTCAATAAAGGAAGCCACAGCCTTCCATTTGCAAGATTTGAGCAAGGCTGTCAAAGATAGGACATTTTGGAGGACTTTCATTCATAGGGTCGCCATGAGTCGGAAGTGACTTGACGGCACTTAACACACACACACACATTGTGGACAACTGGAAGCTTTGAATCCGGGGTTCCCAACTGTCACAGGGCATTTAACCTGGGAATTGTGTTAATGGTCAGTGATTGCATCTCATGTAAAAGACAATACAGGGAGAGGTTGCTCGGTGTGGCTTCATTGATGCAGGGGTTGTTTGCATGCCCTGATTTCTCCCAACAAGGCTAGTTGCTTGTGGTCCCCTGCTGTGTTCAGCACCGCACAGTCTCCCTGTGAAACTCAAAACATGGCAGCGCTCCTCATGTTTGGTGTGTGCCTCGTGGGACTTGCTCACAGTGTCACCCTGCAGTACATCCATTCAGGCTGGGATGGAGGGTGTGCAGATGAAAGGGGCCCCTCCTGGCAACTAGGGTCGCCAACCTCCAGCTGGTGGCTGGAGATCTCCTGCTATTACAACTGATCTCCAGGCAACAGAGATCAGTTCCCCTGGAGACAATGGCCGCTTTGGAAGGTGGATTCTATGGCATTACACCCCATTAAAGTCCCTCCCCTCACAAATCCCCGCCCTCCTCAGGTTCCGTCCCCACAGATTTTATGTGAATACTTAGCTGATAATTTTTATTTTTATTTTATAGACTTTTTATTATTATGAGCTTTGGCAGCATCCACAATTTTAAATGTAACCAGGAAGCCAGGGGTTGGTTGTGACTCCCCAATGAGTGGGGATGACCCACATAATTGATGATTGCCACATAATGCATGAAACGGAAGCAGGACAGGGCTCTTTTATTTCGACTAGCTTGCTGGATGTTATGAGAGTTGGGTGGGTTCGGATTTGCGTGCTTAAGTTTTAACTGAACACGTGGTTGATTGTCTCTGAGTCTTTGGGAATGGCTCAGGCTGCACTACAACAGAAATACTATTTTTTGAAAGCTGTTTTGGCTGATTCAGGTTGTCCTTGCTTATTTCTGCAGCTTGAAAGGGGCATGTGACCAACCCGCAGCAGAATCCTTCTCCAGCCCTGGCACCTCAGGAGTGTAGAAGCTTTGGGTTCTCTCTGGTTCCGGACACTGGCAAGGGACCATGAGACTGGCAGGTGAGTTCTAGCTGGCAGGAGCTCAGGCCTGAATATGTGTTACGTAGAATCATAGAGTTGGAAGGGACCACCAGGGACATCTAGTCCAACCCCTCCACAAAGCAGGAAATTCCAAGCTACCTCCTCCCCCTCACCCCCAGTGACCCCTACTCCATGCCCAGAAGATGGCCAAGATGCCCTCCCTCTCATCATCTGCTTAAGGTCATAGAATCAGGATTGCTGACAGGTGGCCCTCTAGCCTCTGCTTCAAAACCTCCAGGGAAGGAGAGCTTACCACCTCCTGAGGAAGCCTGTTCCACTGGGGAACAGCTCTAACTGTTAGGAATTTCTTCCTAATGTCTAGACGGAAACTCTTTTGATTTAATTTCAACCCGTTGGTTCTGATCCGACCTTCTGGGGCAACAGAAAACAACTCGGCACCATCCTCTCTATGACAGCCCTTCAAGTACTTGAAGATGGTTTTCTCAGTCTTCTCCACTCCAGGCTAAACATCCCCAGCTCCTTCAACCTTTCCTCATAGGACTTGGTCTCCAGACCCCTCACTAGCTTTGTTGCCCTCCTCTGGACACTTTCCAGCTTGTCTACATCTTTCTTCTGTTGGGGCATCCCCAGGTCAGGTGGAGAGGTATAATCCAAAGTACAGCATTTCCCAGACGTATGTGGGCCTGACTCAGATTGAGACCGCGGTACACAGAGAGAAGGCTTCTACCTCTCCCCCCCCAGCACATAATATTTTCCTGTCCTGAAGGCACCCTAGGTAGCTGCTATTTGCCCTGCTGTGGAAATGTAATGTGCAACTCATCAGGTAGGGTTGCTAACCTCCAGGTACTAGCTGGAGATCTCCTGCTATTACAACTGATCTCCAGCCGATAGAGATCCGTTCACCTGGAGAAAATGGCTGCTTTGGCCATTGGACTTTATGGCACTGAAGTCCCTGCCCTCTCCAAACCCTGCCCTCCTCAGGCTCCACTCCAACAACCTCCCGCCGGTGGCTAAGAAGGACCTGGCAACCTTAGTAAATATGGAGGGTTGCCAGCCTCCAGGTACTAGCTGGAGATCTGCTGTTACAACTGCTGATCTCCAGCCGGCAGATCAGTTCCCCTGGAAAAAATGGCCACTTTCGCAATTGGACTCTATGGCATTGAAGTCCCTCCCCTCTCCAAACCCCTCCCTCCTCAGGCTCCACCCCCAAAATCTCCAGTTATTTCCCAATCTGGAGCTGCCAACCCTATCTCAGAAGCTAAACAGGGTTGGCCTTGGCTAGTCCCTGGATGGGAGACCACCATTGGTAGGGTTGCCAACCTCCAGGTAGTGGATATATATATAGAAAAATAGTTTTAAAAGTCCATCAGGTACATGTATAAATGATCACAAAGTCTTCATTAAGCATGATGGCTCCACTCCATAAAACTCCCGCCGGTGGCGAAGAGGGACCTGGCAACCCTACTCTTCAGGAGATTTGCAGTCTCAATGGGCAAACTGAGCCTCCTGGGGCCCTCAGATTGGGAAAACGGTGGGTGGCAGGAGGCTGAAGCCCCCTCCCCCTTTTCCCACACTGCAGTCCCAATTTTTCCCTGGCCTTTGAGGCCCTGGGGGAATGAGTTCCCAACAGCTGCTGTCTCTCTGAGGGCAATGAGAGAGAGGTAGGGGAAGATTTTCAGTGCAACCTGTTTAATGAACGGAATGGCTTTTTTGGCCCTCGGAGAGCCCTTTATCTCCAAGGCAATGGGAGGAAGCTATCGTGGTCAGGATGTCACACAACGCATAGTTAAATTGTGGAACTCCCTGCCCCAGGATGTGGTGATGGCTGCCAACTTGGAAGGCTTGAAGAGGGGAGTGGATGTGTTCATGGAGGAGAGGGGTTTTCATGGCTACTAGTCCCAATGGATGCTAGTCATGATGCATACCTGTTCTCTCCAGTATCAGAGGATCATGCCTATTATATTAGGTGTGGAGCACAGGCAGGACCATGCTGCTGCAGTTGTCTTGTTTGGGGGCTTCCTAGAGGTCCCTGATTGGCCACTGTGTGAACAGACTGCTGGACTTGATGGGCCCTGGTCTGATCCAGCGTGGCCTTTCTTATGTTCTTATGGACAACTGCCCCTCGGGTTCCTTTCTCTTTTTTAAAAAATAATGTTTATTTTCTCATAATTTATTTTAAAAAACACACACACAAATACAAAAGGTGAATCTGCCAAGTCAATTGGCCCAGGTGGTACATTGCAAATCTAGAGGACAGTCCTCTTATAAGTAATTATGCTTAGGATGGCAACAGCCAGTGATCTGAAAGAAGGCAGAGTATCTTCTTGTCAGAGGGAGGGGAATGGGGGATGAGGGAACATTCCCCAGAAGGAAACTCTATTCTCAAGGAGGACTTGGTTGTTCCTGCTGCCCACCTGATCTTCTCCTTCTCAACTGCCTCAGGTCCTCTTCGTGTCGTTGTAATCATCTTGACTGCCGGCCTGACCTGGATCCTCGTCAGCATCTTGTTGGGTACCCAGAGCGGCTTCTCTCGTCTGCAGCAGCTTCTCAACAGTAAGAACCCGAGCAGCAAAATGAAAGAGGAGGAACAGGAGGCTAGGAAGGGATCGGCCTTGCAGTTATCACTGCCTTTCTGATTTTTGCGTCTCTGTACTTTGCTTCCATCTATTTTTCTAGGTGCAGGGGGAAAATGGGGGGAGGCTGGGATTGCTAGATCTAGAGGCAGCTGTGTGGAATTGGCAGTAGGGTTTAGATTCCTTTTAAATACAGAAGACCTATCCTCCTTGAATATGTCTATCAACACCTGATAGCTACAAGGCGCCTCTAACTTCAGAAGTAGCATACTTACGAAGACCAGATGTTGGGGGAGGTCACATGAGGTAGCAAGTTTGGATCCCTCCCTGACCTACTTGTGAACTTGCATCTGGCTAGCAGCTGTGGAAACGGAAGGCTGAATTTGTATATATATTGCTGTGATCCACCAAAGCATTTTTTGAGGTGCTAAATGCTGAGCTAAGGAGGAAGCTGTATGTTCATAGAATCATAGAGCTGGAAAGGACCACCAGGGTCATCTAGTCCAACCCCCTGCACAATGCAGGAAATTTCAAACTACCTCCCCCACCCACACCCCCAGTGACCCATACTCCATGCCCAGAAAATGGCCAAGGTGCCTTCCCTCTCATGATCTGCCTAAAGTCATAGAATCAGCATTGCTGACAGATGGCCATCTAGTCTCTGCTTCAAAACCTCCAGGGAAGGAGAGCTCACCACCTCCCGAGGAAGCCTGTTCCACTGAAGAACTGCTCTAACTGTTAGAAAGTTCTTCCTAATGTCTAGACAGAAAGTTCTTCCTAATGTCTAGATGGAAACTCTTTTGATTTAATTTCAACCCGTTAGTTCTGGTCCAACCTTCTGGGGCAACAGATAAAACATCTCGGCACCATTGGTTGTTTTGGCCTCATTGTTTGGATGGCATAACCCCAGGTAACGCTAAGCCACGAAGAATAAGGCCGAGAGAGACCCTTATTGAGAGAAAAAAGAAAGAGAAACCCTTATTGAGCTCAGCTGAGCATCAAATGCATCTGAGCACCCTCTAGTTTCTCTCTGCGTTCATCCGCTGGAAGAGCCACCAGAGAGAGGCTGAAGACTCTTATCACAGATAGCCCTTTGTAATTTATGGAGACACTTTCACTTAGCCATAGCTGTAAGTTTCTCCATGGAGGCAAATATTGGCTCCCTATGGCTGTTCCTTCACCTGGATAGCTCAGGAGAGCCTGATCTCGGAAGCTAAGCAGGGTCGGCCCTGGTTCGTACTTGGATGGGAGACCACCAAGGAAGTCCGGGGTTGCTACGCAGAGGCAGGCAATGGCAAACCACCTCTGTCTGTCTCTGCCCGGACCTGGATGGCCCAGGCTAGCCCGATCTTGTCAGATCGCGGAAGCTAAGCAGGGTCTGCCCTGGTTCGTACTTGGATGGGAGACCACCAAGGAAGTCCAGGGTTGCTGTGCAGAGGCAGGCAATGGCAAACCACCTCTGAATGTCTCCCGACTTGAAAACCCTACGGAGTAGCCATAAGTTGGTTGCGACTTGACGGCAAAAAGAAGAAGCTGTGTCAGGTCAGGAAAATGGCCACTGGAAATTGAATTCCCCGCACAGGAACTGCTTCTGATTGTAAGTCCTTATGGTGGACATGGGGAGAACAAGGGGATAATGTGATGTAGAGTTAGTCCCTGAGTTGTTGCAAGGTAGGAGTCGTTCTGAAAGATGGTTGGCCTGATGCAGCAGAGACGTCCGTACTTTAAGCCGAAAGGCTGAGGTGGGCCCATCTTGCCCGGCTCTTTGAATATTTCCTCCAAATCTGGTTAAAGTGAAACCCTCAAATAATTGATTTTTTTAAATAAGTGAACTATGGTCTTGGGTTCCCGGGGAATGATGTAGCGAGGCAGGACAAGCACTGTGGCTCTCGCTGATGCTACCCTTTCTTTGCTTCCCTGCAGACCCTGAGAGTCCTCCCAGCGCAGGTAGGTACCTTTGGCTTAGTTCTCCTGGGATTCTTCCCTGTCCTCCCCTCTTGCAAACCTTTGACCCTTTTCTGCCCTTGTTAAGAGCCACCCAGGAGTGAAGCTCCACGTCTCACAGTTGAGGAACACTAAATGGCTTCCTAGTATCCATTGTCACCTTGGGTCTTGAGGAAGAGAGGGGAGGGGAGGGAGCCGGCTTACGGCATGACGTAAAGTTTGCAAGGGGTTGTACACAGGGGAAAGTTGTTCCCAAAAGTTGGGAGGGAGTCATCTCAGTCCGAGGGACTGATAGAGTGTCACGTAGCATCAGTTGCAAAGATCTCTTGAGGTTACAGAACCCACATTCAAGATGGGCGGCACGGTTGACTCCCAGTCCTACTCCAATAGGGCCTGTGCTTGGGATGGCCAGAGAGCAATTTGTACAGAGCAAGTTCCTAGGTATTGCTCAAGTCATTGGGTGTCTAGGGTACGTACTGCGTAACCTCTCCTGTCTTCTGTGTGTTGCCTTCCTGACTGTGTGTCTGTGTTGCCTACCGACCAACCGACGTACCCCTCGCCCCTTCTTGACTCTTCCCCCCCCTCCGTTGTCAGGTTGGAACGGAATGTATGCTCAGCCCAGAATGGTCCTGGTACAAATAAAAGACAGCTACAGTAGGCGTCGCAGTGAGTTCAGATGAGTTGAAAGGGGTGGGGGGGTGCGAAGGGTTGTACCGCAGACTGTGGGAAGTGTCTGGAGAGGTGAGGTTTCTTCCTGACTGAAACTTTCCCTTCACATTCAAGGGAATGTTCTGGTCTGCCTGTGCCAGAAGCAGATTAATTCCCCCCCCCCATGTAGGCCCTGTTAGGGAGAGGGCCAGAGCATGTACCTTGCGTGGTTTATATGTCTTGAGATGCTCACACCCCACCTTTAGGTTCCAAGTTCATTTCCCAGCATGTTTCAAAACGATGTTGGGTAGCAGGGCTGAGACTGAGGTCATTTATGCATGGGTACTTTCACTCATGTTCGCCCCCAGTCTGTCTCGGTCGTTCCTTGGAGTTACGCATGAGTTTTCCATCCATTAGAGATGACCTCGCTGCCAGCCCTCACAAATTCTGGGACTTCCCGTTCCTCTGTTAACCCGATTCTTCCCTCTCGCTTGAGCTCAGCCTGGGTGAAATCCCCGTGCAGAAGGCAAAGTGGGGGACACGCAAGCTTGGTTTCTCTCACAGCCAATTACAAAGCAGCGTGTAAAGAGGCGGGGATTCAAATGCTTCCTGCTTCCTGGGAGCTCTTTCTGAGCAGAAGAAAGGCTTTTTAAAACCGAGGCTTGGATTCCTCCCCCCCTTTCAGATTGCTCCGTTTGTTTGGTTTTTGTTCTTAAAATGCTTTTTTATGCAGCAATTGGGTTTTTTGGGGGGGGTTTTCTCTCACAGTAAGCTCTACAAAGTAAGCCAGTTACAAAGCAGCATTTAAAGAGGCAGGGACTTGATTCGAGCTTGGTGCATAGATTCCCAGTAGAAAATTCCTAGGCATAAACGACCATAAAGATCCTGGACCCGATCACTGTGTGCTGGGTATCAGAAAACCCCCTTCAGGAATCTAGGTCCCAGGTACCTGGGGCAAAGAAACCACACAGCGATTGCAGCTCAGTCTAGAAGTCAGTTTGTCAGCTGCGCTCTCCGGACAAAACTGGCATCCTGACTAGAGCAGTGGTGGAAGAGGGGGGCCCTTGGCAGTGCAGGAAGAAGCTCCATGTTTCTGGGAGCTCAGGCACACCTTATTAATTTATTCATTTACTTACTTATTTATTTTATTAAGTTTATAACCCGCCCTCCCCAGCAAAAGCCGGGCCCAGGGCAGCTCACATAATCACATAAAATTCTACAATAAAATACAAATAAAATCTTATTAAAACAACGATCGAAACTGCCCCGTGACGTCAATGAATAAGGATCAGCGTGTATCAGATGGCGCACTTGATTGTGACATATAGGCCGCAGTAGGGCCTGCAGGCAGTTCAAGCCCCCCCCAGATAGAATAAATTCAGGGGGGTAGGGAGGCCAGCATTGATGGAAAAGAAACCGTAGCTGGCCTCAGCCGTAGGCCTGGTGGAATCGCTCTGTCTTGCAGGCACTGCAGAAATCCTTAAGGCCCCGCAGGGCCCTGGTCTCATTCCATCAGACAGGGGCCAGGGCAGAAAAGGCCCTGGCCTTGGTAAAGGCCAGCCAAACACTGTTTGGGCCAGGGACCACCAGCAGATTAGTATTTGATGATTGTATTGTTCTCTGGGGAACATACCAGGAAAGGCGGTAAAGATTTGCGCAAAGGGGTTGCAGTGTAAGTGAAGCAACTGCAAACAAAGCCCTTGCTGACAGTTAAATCCAGGGATAGTGATTTTTGGGAGCTGTTTGGTTCAGGTGGGTATGGGTTCTGTAACTAGTAAAAGGGTAAAGGTAAAGGCTGTGCTTTCTGCAAGCACCGGGTCATTACTGACCTGTGGGGTGACGTCACATCCCGACGTTTACTAGGCAGACTATGTTTACGGGGTGGTTTGCCATCGCCTTCCCCAGTCGTCTACACTTTACCCCCAGCAAGCTGGGGACTCATTTGACCGACCTCGGACGGATGGAAGGCTGAGTCAACCTTGAGCCGGCTGCCTGAAACCGACTTCCGTCGGGATCGAACAGGGCGTGAGCAGAGCTCGGACTGCAGTACTGCAGCTTACCACTCTGCGCCACGGGGCACATAATTGTAATTGGAGAAGACTTTAAATCTCAGAAGGGTTGGTGACCCAGGCCTCCAGCAGATCCACGAGTGGAGAGCACTTTGATAGCTTCCACCATTCTAAGGGCACAGGATGCTTCTGGGCATTAAGGTTAGAAGAAGAGGAAGAGTTGGCTTTTATATGCTGACTTTCTCTACCACTGAAGGGAGAATCAAACCGGCTTACAATCACCTTCCCTTGCCCTCCCCACAACAGACACCCTGTGAGATTGGTGGGGCTAAGAGAGCTCTAAGTGAGCTGTGACTAGCCCAAGGTCACCCAGCTGGCTTCATGTGTCGGAGTGGGGAAACCTTACTATCACTCTGTCGGGCTCAGACTAGAGTCACTCCGCATAAGACCGCACTGCAAGAGGCCACCAAGCTAGGCGCAAAAGAGTCCCTCCGAGCTTGGGGCGTCTGGCCTTTGCTGGTTTCTCGTCTCATTGTGTTTTTCCTGTCTCGCGCGCTGCCTTTTCAGAGCCCCGGCCCAAGAGGTACAAGTGTGGGCTGTCCCAAGCCTGCCCAGACCAGACCTTCGCCTTCCGGATCACCAGTGGGGCGGCCAATGTCATCGGGCCCAAGATTTGCCTGGAGGATAAGATGTGAGTGTGTGGTGCAGGAGGGAGGGAGGGGCCGTGGCTCAGTGGTAGAGCCTCTGCTTAGCATGCAGGAGGTCCTGGGTTCAATCCCCAGCATCTCCAGTTAAAGGGACCTGGCAAGTAGGTGATGTGAAAAGACCTCTACCTGAGACCCTGGAGAGCCGCTGCCAGTGTGAGTAGACAATACCGACTTCGATTAAGGGTCTGATTCAGTAGGGGAAGGGCCATAGCTCAGTGGTAGAGCATCTGTTTGGCATGCAGAAGGTCCCAGGTTCAATCCCTGGCACCTCCAGTTAAAGGGACTAGGTGATGTGAAAAGACCTCTACCTAAGACCTGGAGAGCTGCTGCCGGTCTGAGTAGACAATACTGACTTCAATGGACCAAGGGTCTGACTCAATAGAAGGCAGCTTCATGTGTTCTCCTGTGTCAATGAAAGCAGAGTGCAAATGCCCATTCTTCCCTGGCTGCTGGCCAGATCCCATTTGAAACAAGGATGTTGTGGCTCTGTGAAAAAGCCTCTGCTTTGCATGCAGAAGGTGCGAAGTTCAATCCCCAGCACCTCCAGTTAAAAACACCAGGCAGTAGATGATGGGAAAGTCCTCTTCTTGAGAACCTGTAGAGCTGCTGCCAGTCTGAGTTGACAATCCTGACTTTGATGGACAGAGGGTCTGATTCAGTATAAGGCAGCTTCGTATCTTCATGTGACTAGATGGACCACTGGCCTAATCCAGCACCGTACCTTTTAAATTCTGAGCAGTATTAGTTACCTAACAAATTGAGAAATAAGAACATAAGAAAAGCCATGCTGGATCAGACTGAGGCACAGTGCAGGATTAGACTAGTGGAAGGGGCCATGGCTCAGTGGCAGAGCATCTGCTTGGCATGCAGGAGGTCCCTGGTTCAGTTCCCGGCATCTCCAGTTAAAGGGACTAGGCAAGTGGTGATGGTAAAGACCTCTGCCTGAGACCCTGGAGAGCCGCTGCCGAGTAGACAATACCGACTTTGATGGACCAAGGGTTTGATTCAATATAAGGCAGCTTCATGTGTTCAACTTGTTGCTGAAGCCCACCCAATCAAGTCTGGCGACACAAAGCCTGTGAGCACTGCACCCGCTTGCATCTTGCCTATGGGCGGCTTATTCCAGAGGAAAAGGCTCAGCACGTGTGGCTTTGCTAAGAGATCTGTTGGTGGGGACTGTTCTTAGGGTTGCCAGCCCTAGCTTGGGAAAATTCCTGGAGATTTGGGGCCGGAGCCTCAGGAAGGTGGAATTTGGGGAGGGGAGAATACTTAGAGGGGATGTGATTTCACAGAGTCCGCTCTCCGAAGCTGCCATTTCCTCCAGGGGCAACCAAAACAATCTCGAGCTTCTTTCAAACCTAGTATAACCAAGCGCAGCTACAATGGCCCAAAACATACTAACAATTAAAATATTCTGTAGACTCCTCATAATGTATACAACCATATGTATTCAAGCATCATACATTATAGTACAACCATACTTGGTCAATTTAACCATACAAGCTCAAGAATCCAACAATAAGTGTCTTTTTTATATTATCAGAGTCCTCGATGGTCCAAAAAATTAACAATAGGCAGTGCAGGTATCCAGTAATTATAACCTGTTTCCATACATCTTCATCAGCTGCCCATTAATTGGCACTGCCAGGCGAAAATTGCTTGCCCGATCCTTGTCCGATATGAACCGGGAGTCACTCCGTCTCCGCTTCTAGACTCAACCAGCCCAAAGGAACTTCTTGCAGTTGGTGATAATCCGGCTAAAAGTATAAAAATTACAAACTTGCAAGTAATACATAATAAAGGAGCTTTACATGATGTTCAAAACATACATAACAATATTAACATATCAAAATTATATTCCAAAATCACATTCAACTTATCAAATCAATGGGATTGTATTATACCTCTGCATGTATTGCTCCAGGGGAGCTGATCTCTGTGGCCTGGAGATCAGTCGTAGTTCCAGGAGATCTCCAGCCGCCGCCTGGAAATTGGCAACCCTAACTGTTCCCAACCCGCCCCTCGGTTTTCCTTTCAGGCTAATGAGCAGCGTGAAGAACAACGTGGGCCGAGGCCTGAACATTGCTCTCGTCAACGGTGAGGTGGGATGGTGGGTCAAGAAGGATGGGGCTGTAGGGTGAGGCACAGCCAGGCGCTAACGCTCTTCTGCTCTGCTTGCAGGCGTGAACGGAGAGCTGATCGATGCCAAGTTCTTCGACATGTGGGCAGGAGGTGAGTGGGAGGCATGCGTGTGTGTGTAAAGTGCTGTCAAGTCACAGCCGACTTATGGCAACCCCAGCAAGGGGTTTTCAAGGCAAATAATTAAGCAGAGGTGGTTAGCCATTGCCTTCCTCTAGGGGAGGGGCCATGGCTCAGTGGTAGAGCATCTGCTTGGCATGCAGAAGGTCCCAGGTTCAATCCCCGGCATCTCCAGTTAAAGGGACCAGGCAAGTAGGTGATGTGAAAGATCTCTGCCTGAGACCCTAGAGAGCCACTGCCGGTCTGAGTAGACAATACTGACTTTGATGGACCTTGATGGTCTGATTGAGTAGAAGGCAGCTTCATGTGGAGTTCTCCTTGGTGGTCTCCCATCCAAGTAGTGACCTTACTTAGCTTCCGAGAGCTGAAAAGATCAGTCTATACCATGCTGCCATCCCTCTTGGATTTGACATAGAGATGTAAAATTTCCGGAAATTTTGAAGCCACGGGAAAAAAACGGGGTTTTTTTGGGGGGGGCTTTTGAAATTTGGAGGGAAATGGAAATATATGCATTTCTTCTTGTTCTATCAAACCCAAACTAATTTTACTGCTTTAACTATATATAATGCATCATTTATAACTTAGGATATACAGTTGCAATATTTGACATATTTACAACTTTCTTAGCAGATACAATTGACATACTTAAAGGACTTTAAAAGTTATAAATGCCTTAGTTTTGTACAAGCAGATTTGCAAATGTACCCAATACCTGAGAGAAAACTGCAAGCAGATGCACCCTTGTGCCATCTTATCATGTACCTTAATTTTTGCTATCTGGTTAGAGAGAGCAAAGCCCTCAGTGAAACTTCCAGTTTTTCTTTGACACATTGGTGCAGTTTCTTCCCCACCTCCTTCTGATCTTTTAATCCAGGGATGGGGAACCTCAGGCCCGGGGGCCGTATGCGACCCCCGAGGACATTTTTTGTGGCCCTCAGGAGCTCCGAGGCCCTGCCGCGGAGGCACGGTGCAGGGCAGCCCTCCCTGAGGGTGTTCCTGGGGCCACGGCTTGCAAGGGCGCTGTGGCGCCCTTTGGACCTCCTCTCGCCGACTGACGGCTGTTGGTTGGCGAGAGGAGGGGGAGGGACGCTTCCCCCAAGGCTGTCCCCTATAGCCGCAGCGTGCAGGAACACCGGGGCACACTGTAAGCCCCTCTTGCTGCCTGTCGGCTGTTGAGCAGCGAGGGGGGGAAGAGGCCCGCAGCTCCCGGCAGCAGAGCATGCGCGCAGGAGCCGATCGGGCTTCGGGGGGCCTTTTGTGGGCTCTGGGGGGGGGAGGGCATGGAGCCTGGGGCCAGGTCGTGTGGGGCCGGCGGGTGTGTGTGTGGGCGGGAAGGCTTTTCGCTCTCCCTCTCTGTCTCTTTCTTTGTCTGTCTCCCTCCGTCCTTTTCTTTCTCCCCCTCTTTCCATTTCTTTCTCCCTCTCTCCCTTTTTCTCTTTCTCTGTTTTCCTTCCTTCCTCCCTTCCTCCCTTGCCGATTGACCCCTGGTGCCTCGTTTGCTCGGGCCCACCGCTGGCTGCCCTCCCTCCTGGGAGGGGGGAGGACCAGGGGAGCGGGGGCGCCCTCCAGGCCTTCTCTGCGTGACCTGTCCTGGGGTTGCCAACCTCCAGGTGGTGGCTGGAGACCTGGCAACCCTAGCCTCTCCCCCCCCACCGGGAGATCTACACCTGGTATGGCCCCCGAATGATGTTATAAATGTGCAAATGGCCCTTGGCAGGAAAAAGGTTCCCCACCCCTGTTTTAATCCTTCCTGCAAGGTAGGGCAATAAGCTACTTTTTACCCAGCTACTTTTTACCCAGTATGTAGTTAACTGGTGCAGTTTCTTCCCCGCCCCCTTCTGATCTATTAATCCTTCCTGCAAGGTAGGGGCATAAACTACTTTTTACCCAGTCTGTAGTTAAATGTGTCAACACCAGTTTGAGGGAGAGGTGGCAAGGTCAACCATGTCAGATCAACAGAACAATCGTACTTACGCTGTGCTTCACCTCAATAAAATCTGTACTTGGTGCTGCATTTTGCAGCTTTTCTGTGCTGCCGCAGAATCGTAGCTTGCCAACGGTCTGTGCGGAATTTGGGAGAACGGCCACAGAGGCCTTCTGCCCTTAACCTTTCTGTCTCTCCTCTCTCCGTCTCCTTCAGATGTGAGCGAGTTGTTGAAATTCATCCGGATGCTGCATGAGGGGACGCTGGTCTTCGTGGCCTCGTACGATGACCCTGCCACAAAGTGAGTGAGTATGACTGGGTGGGGGGGCAGCTGGTATGGATTCACTGCCACCGTGTTGTTACTTGTGTTCGGTGTCTCCACGGCCCGGGTGGGAAAGGGTTAACACAGTTTCTTGGGCGGTCCTAGCAGCTCTATAGCTAATGGCTCTTCTGCAAGGGGGGGGGGAAAGGTTCTTTTTCTCTGCAAAACAAACTCACATCTGCCTTGAATAGAGGCTATTCCTATCTGCGGGAAGGGGCGGATCGCCAGTTTTAGATCCTTCTGAGCTAGAGATCTGCCAGGACCCACAAAGGGCCAGACCAAATGATTCCGCGGGCCTTAAACGCCCCCCCCCAGGCCTGACGTCTCCCACCCCTGGGCTGGGAGGAAGTCTTCCCTTGTTCCCAGCAGTGTGTCCTTTGAGGGCACCTTCACACATGCATGTCCCTCCCATGATCTCATGACACCTGATGCACATACAAAGCAAGCTCTACTGAAACGAGACAAAAAGTTTTGCTTGGATGTGCACCCAAGGTTGCGCTGGACGCAGTTGCTGAACAACGGTGACACGTGTGCGAACGAGCTCTGAGAAAGGAGTCGAGCGTTATGGTTCCTACCAGAGTCTAGGGTCAGCGTTGGACCTCTAGCTGCTGTACACAACCGTTCTTCCATGTTTGCCACTGTTCGAATCATAGAATCATCATCATCATCAGAAGAGTTGGTTTTTATATGCCAACTTTCTCTACCACTTAAGGGAGACTCAAACCGGCTTACAATCACCCTTCCCTTCCCCTCCCCACAACAGACACCCTGAGAGGTAGGTGAGGCTGAGAGAGCTCTAAGAGAGCTGTGACTAGCCCAAGGTCACCCAGCTGGCTTCATGTGGAGGAGTGGGAAAACAAATCCAGTTCACCAGAGTGGCCTCAGCCGCTCAGGTGGAGGAGTAGGAGAAGCAAACCCGGTTCTCCAGATCAGAGTCCACCACTCCAAACCACCGCTCTTAACCACTACACCACGCTCATCATCAGCATTCCTTTATTGACATACAAACACAATTCAAAAGGTTATAAAAGGAATGGAAATGTTACCAGGTGCCCTTTATAATATGGTTAAAAGGCGGCTACATTGAGAAATACCGTTTGTTGAGACTGCCATCTAATTAGCTGTTCGGCGGGCATTTTTAAACAAATTTTAAAAACTGTGCCACCATCCCCAATATTTGGGGCGAGCGATTGTTCAATAAATAGAGAATGTTACAAGAATCTAAGATGTTCAGTCTGTTTACCAACAGGGGGCTTAGTGGTTCATTACGAGGTTCTGTGTAAAGACTGCAATAAAATAAAATGTGAGCAACTGTTTCTATACAATTATCGTCACAAGGGCAGAGCCTGTCAGACAGAGGAATTTTCCGAAATCTGCCTTCTCAAGTAGCGCAGAAGGCAAAATGTTAAATCTGGCCAGAGAGATAGCTCTATATTGAGAGGGATCACACAGGGGAAGAGGGCTGGTAAACGTCAAAGGGCTGGTAAACGTCAAAGGGTACCCCTAAATTTAATGAGGAGAATCATAGAATCATACAGTTGGAAGGAACCACCAGGGTCATCTAGTCCACCCCCCTGCACAATGCAGGAAATTCACAACTGCCTCCCCCCCAACACACCCCTCAGTGACTCCTACTCCATGTCCAGAAGTTGGGGGGGGGGGAACCCTCCAAGATCCCTGGCAAGCTGGCCTGGAGAAAAATTGCTTCCTGACCCCAAAGTGGCGATCGGCATTATCCTGGGTATGCAAGAAAGGGCCACGAGAGCCGAGCATCCATTCCTGCCCTCCCTCTCACAATCTGCCTAAATTCATAGTGAGTCGTAGAATCAGCATTGCTGGGGTTTTCTTCCTCACAGTTCTCTCTTCCTCTCCAGAATGAATGAAGAGACCCGCAAAATCTTCACCGAACTGGGCAGCAGCGTCGCTAAGGACCTGGCCTTTCGGGACAGCTGGGTCTTCGTTGGTGCCAAAGGGGTGCAGGACAAGAGCCCCTTTGAGCAGGTTATTTTAATATTTATTTGGTTATGCATAGTCTGCCTGTCTTGCCGAGACTCAAGGCGGATCCTGCAGTGTCAGTCAAGTACTAGCGACAGAATGGGTCATCCGATGAACGACACCATGGGTTTTGTTCTACAGAAATCTGAAAACACAGAAATCTCAAACAGAGCTGAAACAAAGCCTGAGCTTTTAAGCATGATACATTAAATAGTTATAAATAGAATAAAATAAATAAATGAGTGGTGTAAAAACTACCTAGTGGATGTTAGGGCGATCCGGCAGCAATATCTGTCACCCCATTGATCGCCAGGGTTGATTCAGCTGGCTAGAAAAAGAAAAGTCGGTTTTTATATGCCGACTTTCTCTGCCGCTTAAGGGAGATTCAGACCTTCCCTTACCCTCCCCACAACAGACACCCTGTGAGGTAGGTGGGGCTGAGAGACTGTGACAAGCCCAAGATCACCCAGCTAGCTTCAGGTGTGGAGTGGGGAATCAGAGCCCACCGCTCCAAACCACCGCTCTTAACCACTACACCCTCACCATGTGAGGGACCAAGGCCATGAAGGGCTTTGTATGTAATAGTCAGTGCGGGGCCCTTTGTATCCTGGGGTCTGAGATGCCACCCCAAAAGGTTGATAGGAAGAGGACGGACCAGGGGTAGGGATAACAAAGCTCAAAATCATTAGAGGGCCACTAGGAAAAGAAGTGGCTGAGGAGGTGCCTAGCACCCTCATAAGAACATAAGCAAGGCCACGCTGGATCAGACCAAGGCCCATCAGGTCCAGCAGTCTGTTCACACAGTGGCCAACCAGGTGCCTCTAGGAAGCCCACAAGCAAGACGACTGCAGCAGCATTCTCCTGTCTGTGTTCCAAAGCACCTAATCTAATAGGCATTCTCCTCTGGTCCTGGAGAGAATAGGTATGCATCATGACTAGTATCCATTTTGACTAGTAGCCATGAATACCCCTCTCGATGAACATGTCCACTCCCCTCTTAAAACCTTCCAAATTGGAGGGGCCGTGGCTCAGTGGTAGAGCATCTGCTTGGCATGCAGAAGGTCCCAGATTCAATCCCCAGCAACTCCAGTCAAAGGGACTAGGCAGGTAGGTGATGTGAAAGACCCCTGCCTGAGACTTTGGAGAGCCGCCGCCGGTCTGAGTAGACAGTACTGACTTTGATGGACCAAGGGTCTAATTCAGTATAAGGCAGCCTCATGTGTTCAAGTTGGCAGCCATCACCACATCCTGGGGCAGGGAATTCCACAATTTAGCGATGCGTTGTGTGAAGAAGTACTACTTCCTTTTTTCTGTTTCGAATCTCTCACCCTCCCGCTTCAGCAGATGACCCCACGTTCTGGCATTAGGAGAGAGGGAGACAAGCTTCTCCCCGTCCACTCTCTCCATACCATGCATAATGTTTTTTGTTCACCACTACATTGGGGGTTATTAAACTCTCTCCCAGAGTACTTCTCCTGTCTTACTGCTCCCCATCTTCGGAGAGCTTATATGCCAGCCCGTTTTAATGTTCTCCCTTCTGCCATTCTGTTTGGGAGATACAAGAAAATTCCATACTCCGCTAGAGTGTGTAACTGTGTTATGGGGGAGATAGAAAGTATTGACCATATTCTTTTGTACGTCCATTTTATTGCAAAATTCGTGCTGCCCTTTTAGATCCTTTTCTATCAAACTATGCTAATCAAGCCAACGATAGTAAGATTAACTTGTTGTTATCCTCCCGAAGTTCTGAGATTATTGAATCTGTAGCCAAATTTCTTGGTGATGTAATTAAGAGGCGAGGTAAAATGATGTATAGTGGCTAGGTTTACTCTTTTTGATTGCCCTTGGTATGCCAATAAAGGTACTGAAACTGCATAATGTTATAGACCTCCATCATGTCTCCCCTTAACCGCCTTCTTTCCAAGCTAAACCACCCTCGCAAATGTTCTTTCTCGCTCCTTCCGCAGCACGTCAAGAACAGCAAGAACTCGAACAAGTACGAGGGCTGGCCGGAGGCGCTCGAGATGGAAGGCTGCATCCCCCAGCGAACGGCCGATGTCCACTGAGGACTTCCCCCCCACCTTGAAGGCCGCAGGGTCTCTGCCTATGGGGTGCGGAGAGTGGGGAGGTGTTCTGCCCGTCCCCCCGGCGTCTCCCCAAATGGTTTCGGCTGTCCGCGCTCCTCCTCTGGGGCGGCCTCTCCAGGCAATCTAGTTTTCCTTTCCAAAGGGCGTGCCTAAACCAGACCTTGCGAC
This sequence comes from Euleptes europaea, assembly GCF_029931775.1. NCBI lineage: Eukaryota > Metazoa > Chordata > Lepidosauria > Squamata > Sphaerodactylidae > Euleptes > Euleptes europaea. Next base: position 176,502,848 of record NC_079312.1, on the reverse strand, counting down.
AGGAGGGCATCATCCATCTATACCTCTCGACCGGCCCCCAAGCCTCGCCTAGTGCCTTATTTCTCTCCTGGGCGGAGGAGTTTCCCTGCTGTTATGGGTTCCAGGAGGAGGTCCGTGCCCTCCGTTGACAGCTGGCTCAGGAATTGTGCTGGGGGGGGGAAATGTGGCCGCCCCCTTTCCCTCTACAGTTTGTTAAAGGGACCAGTCAGTTTCCGACTTAGCCCACGGGCCTGTTAATGCTTCCCTTACCCGAAAGTTCCTATTATAAGGACAGTCCATTTTTCGGTTTGGTGGCCTTGAAAGATGCCTCGTTGCGGTTCCTTGAAAGGCAAGGTTGGTGTGCTTTGCTTGCCCTGAAAAGGAAAGAGAGAGCTCTTGGTTCGTCGCTATTTATAGTAGAGGGGATCAAAACTGGGCATTCCCCTTTTTAAAAAACAACAACTAAACCTTGTTGCTAAACTGCTCTCAATAAACGACAGACAGGGGCCTTTGGGGTTGTTATTTTTACGGGTGCTCATATCACTTACCTACAGGGCTAACTTGTTCCTTGGTTGGGAGTTGCACAGTGCCCAAGAGAGGCGCTCCCAAGAAGAAGAAAACGCCAGAGTGGTGATCAGCATTACCCTGGGCATGTAAGAAAGGGCCAAACACTGACACAACCCTTCCTGCGCTCTCTCTCGGGGCAGAAGAGCGACTTCACATGAACACATGAAGCTGCCTTACACCCCTTGGGTCCATCAAAGTCAGTATTGTCTACTCAGACTGGCAGCAGCTCTCCAGGGTCTCAGGCAGGGGTCTTTCACATCACCTAACTGCCTAGTCCCTTTAACTGGAGATGCCGGGGATTGAGCCTGGGACCTTCTGCATGCCAAGCAGATGCTATACACACTGAGCCACAGCCCCTCCCCTCGGGCGGAGTGTGTGTGTGCAAATTTTCCCACCCCAGCAGCATGTACACAGGAGAAGGAATTCCAGTTAGAGTCACTGGCAGTCTTCTAGAAGAAGACGAAGAGTTGGTTTTTATATGCCAACTTTCTCTGCCACTTAAGGGAGAATCAAAACGGCTTACAATTGCCTTACCTTCCCCTCCCCACAACAGACACCCTGTGAGGTAGGTGAGGCTGAGAGAGAATGACTTGCCCAAGATCACCCAGCTGGCTTCGTGCGTAGGAGTGGGGAAACAAATCCAGTTCACCAGATTAGCCTCCGCCGCTCATGTGGAGGAGTGGGGAATCAAACCAAGTTCTCCAGATCAGACTCCACCACTCCAAACCACTGTTCTTCACCACACCACGCTGGCTCTCTAGTAGCGGCTGGATGAACACTTGTCAAGGATGCTTTAGGCTGATCCTGCATTGAGCAGGGGGTTGGACTAGATGGGCTGTATGAAGAAGAGGAAGAGTTGGTTTTTATATGTCAACTTTCTCTACCACTTAAGGAAGAATCAAACCGGCTTACAAGTGCCTTCCCTTCCCCTCCCTGCAACAGACACCCTGTGAGGTAGGTGGGGCTGAGAGAGTGTGACTAGCCCAAGGTCACCCAGCTGGCTTCATGTGTAGAAGCGGGGAAACAAATCCAGGCCACCAGATTAGCCTCTGACACTCTTGCGGAGGAGTGGGGAATCAAACCCGGTTCTCCAGATCAGAGTGCACCCGCTCCAAACCACCGCTCTTAACCACTACACCACACTGGCACATTCCTCCTGTACTGCCTGGTAGCAGCCTGATAGCCCAGCTTAGCCCAATCTCGTCACAGTGTGGAAGCTAATCAGGGTTGGCCATGGGTTAGTGCTTGGATGGGAGACCACCAAGGAAGTCTAGGGATGCTACGCAGAAGCAGCCAATGGCAAACCACCTCTGTCCATCTCTTGCCTTGACCTGGACGGCTCAGCCTGGCCCAATCTCATCAGTTCTCAAAAATTTCACAAGTTCAGTCCTGGTTAGTATTTAGATGGGAGACCACCAAGGAAGTCCAGGGTTGCTATGCAGAGGCAGGCAATGGCAAACCACCTCTGTCTGTCTCTTGACTTCAAAACTCCATGGTCCTGGGGTTGCCATGAGTTCGTTGTGACTTGACATGCATTTATACTGGGTGTTGGTGGCCATCCCTCTCTCATCAGATCTCAGAAGCTAATCACAGTTGGCCGCAGTTGGTACACATGAAGTTTCCTTACACAGAATCAGACCATTGGTCCATCAAGGTTGGTATTTTCCACTCACACACACATGAACACATGAAGCTGCCTTCTACTGAATCAGACCCTCAGTCCATTGAAGTCAGTATTGTCTACTCAGACCAGCAGCAGCTCTCCAGGGTCTCAGGCAGAGGTCTTTCACATCAGGAAGGGAAGGCATCTTGGCCATCTTCTGTTCACTGGGGGTGGGTGGTAGTTGTGAATGTCCTACATTGTGCAGGCGGTTGGACTAGATGACCCTGGTGGTCCCTTCCAACTCTATGATTCTGATTCTATCACCTGCTTGCCTAGTCCCTTTAACTGGAGATGTTGGGGAGTGAACATAGCACCTCCTGCATGCCAAGCAGATACTCTACAACCAAGTCCTGGCCCTGGTCAGTACTTGGATGGGAGACCACCAAGGAAGTCCAGGGTTGCTACGAAGAGGCAGGCAACGGCAAACCCACCTTTGTTCACCTCACACCTTGACAACCCCACCCCTGGGAGAGAAATGCCATTGGATCAAAGTACGGTGGAGGAGAAGGCAGAGGATGAATGTCCGCAGTGGCCAAAGTACAAACAAGAGCCTCTGTGGTAAAGCTTTTCAAAAGCCCAGTAAAGGTATAGGCCATTTCTGCTTGGTAATTAGCAGCGCGTTCCAGGCTGAAGCGCCCCACATATTTGTTTTTCACGCTGAACTGTCATTCAGGAAGTGACTGCAAAGCCAATGCATACCTGCTTCGCATTTCTTAAGAGCCCCTTTAACGCGACCTTTTGTGTTTGCTCTGCCCCTGGCTCGAAGAATCCCCTCAAGGAAGCATGCAAAATCACAGCCGTGGGTTAGGTATGCATACGGAGATTGCTTATGGCTATGGAAACAATTTCTCCTTTTGCATCGGGACTGTGAATAGGCATTTGAAAGGTCGCGTTTTAAAAAAAAACTTCGAGCATCAAAATTGACCCTGCATAAATGGCCATAGTGTTCAGGGACATGGCACAATCTTTACCTGCCTTCTGAACGGAATAGTATCCAGTAGGGGGGGGGCAGCTCCCCTATCTTACCGTTGACCAGGATTGGAAGGAATCTGAGTCTCCTAGCAAGCCTTGTGTCTTCACACATGCACATGTGACCAGTTGGTGAGATGGCCAGGTAATGATGGCTCTAAAACCAGTGACCACAGCAGCCTTGTGGGTGCATTGAGTGGCTCAACCAGGGAGGGCAATTTAGAGAGACAGACTTATTTTTGTGTTACCAAATGAAGAAGAATTGGTTTTTATATGGCGATTTCCCCTCTACCTTTTAAGGACAATCAAACCAGCTTACAATCCCCTTCCCCTCCCCGCAACAGACACCCTGTGAGGTCTGTGGGGCTGTGAGAGCTGTGACTAGCCCAAGGTCACCTGGCGGGCTTCATGTGGAGGAGCGGGGAAACAAATCCAGTTCACCAAATCAGAGTCCGCCGCTCACGTGGCGGAGTGGGGAATCGAACCCGGTTCTCCAGAGCCCACCGCTCTAAACCACCGCTCTTAACCTCTACACCACGCTGGCTCTCAGCCACCTGGCCCCACCGACTTAAAAACACTTGGTGGGCACCAGGAAAGGGGTCGGCGGGTACCATGGTGCCCATGGGCGTGATCTTGGGCACCCCTGCTCTGCACATCTATCATTTACCAAGAACGGATTGAGGAGATGAAAGGCTAGATTTGAGTCCAATGGTACGTTGGAGACCCGACAAGATTTTCAGGGTGTAAGCTTTCACACATGAAGCTGCCTTATACTGAATCAGACCCTGGATCCATGAAAGTCAGTATTGTCTACTCAGGCAGTGGCTCTCCAGGGTCTCAGGCAGAGGTCTTTCCCATCCCCTACTTGCCTAGTCCCTTTAACTGGAGATGCCGGGGACTGAACCTGGGACCTTCTGCATGCCAAGCAGAGGCTCTGCCACAGAGCCATGGTGCCCTTCTTCGGAAAGCGTGTGTGTGAAACTCCCTCAAGGTCACCCAATGAGCTTCAGGGCAAAGTGCGGATTTGATGCTGAGATCTTCTGCCTGCCAGGCGCATGCTTTGCTTCTGAGCCACAAACCCTGCCGTGGCACTTAAAAGAGACTCCCTGGGGCCATGAGTGGCGGCTGCCAGGATGTGTTTCGCCCTGGGTTTCGTTGGCTAAAACCGCAAGTCCAAAATACCTCTCCTAAGCGCAATGATGTCACTTCTTTCGGAAATAACAAAACTGAACCTCTCATCCAGCGAGGTCCTGTTTCCTAAAGGTCCCGGGTCCCCTTTAAAGTACACCCTCTATGTTGCTCTCGTTCTGCATACCGTCCCAGGTGCAAAAACCGACGTTTTTGCCTGAGTGGGGTTTTGGTTTCACCGGAGCTTATTTTAGGCTTAGAAATAACCGCCCTCACAAAATTTGACAGGTTGACAAAATAGATTTTTCTATTCCAGGCCTCGAGGCCGGACCAGTAACAAGATCTTTCCGAAACGGCTTCTGCAGACAAGAGGGGAAGGCATCACTAGGGTTGCCAACCTCTGTTGGGGAATAGATAGCGAGATTCGTTACATGTCGGACAGACAAGGGTTAAAATTGATTGTATTGATGCTGACCAGTTCAAGAAGGTGATGTAATCTCCAATGTGTCAATTAGCTGTTGGTCAGTGAGGATCAGTTGCAAACACGTTGTTGGTCACGTACCCAAAAATCTGCATGTTGCAGCTCTTTCTTTGTCTAAGAAAAAAGAGCAGTATCAGTTACTTTTTGGATCTCAACCAGAGAGGATGGGGCAACTCTATTTTAGAGATGCCATGTGCTTAAGTTTAGATTCCTGCCAGTTCTTTTCTGGCACGTTTAGGGAACTAGAGATGTAGTAAGGATTTATTGTTTTAAACTCAAGTTTACCCTACCCTATTTTATAGTGAGTAAAGTTTTGCTTTTGCTAAGACAAAGGACTTTTTCTACTCATTGTGTGTGTGTGCCTTAATTGACTTTCACCAGCCATAATCATACGATCCATAATCCTCCGATAAAAGAATTTTCCTGGCAACCTCCAGGGAGTAGCTGGAGATCTGCTATTTCAACTGATCTCCAGCCGATAGAGATCAGTTCACCTGGAGAAAATGGCCGCTTTGGCAATTGGACTCTATGGCATTGAAGTCCCTCCCCTCCCCAAACCCCGCCCTCCTCAGGCTCCGCCCCAAACACCTCCCACCGGTGGCGAAGAGGGACCTGGCAACCCTAATCATCACAGAGGAAGTCCCACACCTGTGAAGCACTGCCTAGCCACTAGGCTTGCCAACCTCCCGGTGGTGGCTGGAGATCTCCTGGGCTTACAACTGGTCTCTATTTGACAGAGATTAGAAGAGTTGGTTTTTATGCCCCAGTTTTCTCTACCTTTAAGGAGCCTCAAAGTGGCTTACAATCCCTTCCTCTCCCCACAACAGACACCTTGTGAGGTAGGTGGGGCTGAGAGAGTTCGGAGAGAACTGTGACTAGCCCAAGGTCACCCGGCAGGCTTCATGTGGGGGGAGTGGGGAAACCAAACCTGTTCCTCTGGAGCAAACGGCTGCTTTGGAAGATGGACTTTCAGGCTCCATCCCCAAAATCTCCAGGAATTTCTCAATCGAGAGCTGGCAACCCTACTAGCCACTGATAGCTGATAATCTTGGCAGTTAATAGAACCCCCATGTTCAGTGGAAGTTTACCTCTATATATCAGGTGTTTGGAAGGATGCAGCCATCGCATCTTGCTTAAGAGCTTCCTAGAGATATCTGCCTGCCTACAGTTGCTGGACTGTTGTGGTTTTTATTTCTATTTTCATGTTGTTGATGGACCATAAGTGACTCACCCTAGCATGCTGAAGGCAGGAAAATTTATTCATTCTCTTCGTTTATACCTCACCTTTCTCCCCATGGAAACTAAAGCGGCGTACGTCATTCTCCTCTCCTCCATTTTAACCTCACAGCAACCCTGTGCAGTAGGTTAGGCTAAGAGGGTGCTGACCGGCCCAAGGTCACCCAACAAGTGTCCATGGCACAGTTGGGATTTGAACCTGGGTCTCCCAGTCCAACACTCTTAAGCACCCTACCGCACTATACAAATCCGTGTTTCTGCACCATGGGGAATGAGGAATTTACTCAGCCTATCTGGGTCCCCAGCTGCTGGACCCCAAGTAAGGTTCCTCTTCCTCCACTCCTAGGGTTGCCAGCCTCCAGGGAGTGGCTGGAGATCTCCCGCTATTACGACTGATCTCCAGGTAACAGAGATCAGTCCCCCTAGAGAAAAGGGCCGCTTTGGCAATTGGACTCTATGGCATTGAAGCCCCTCCTCTCTCCAAACTCCGCCCTCCTCAGGCTCTGCCCCCAAAATCTCCCGGTATTTCCCAACCTGGAGCTGGCAACCGTATCCACTCCCCACTTTTCTCAGGGTATGCCACTTCCACCCACAGACCAACGCTCAGAGATTTTGTCCCGCCTAAAGATCAGCACCCACGTTCCTCTCTTTGCAATACGGGTTTCAAGCGGGGGAAGCCAAATAGAAGCCGGTGGTGCCAGAACCAGTGTCTGGACCGGGCACCGCTAGACATATTCTTGCAGGGGACAGTCTCCAGAGTGTGGGGGTGTGTAATGTGGGGTGATCCAAAGATTGTTTTTGGGTGCAGGTGAGCCTCATTGTATGTGCATTTGTCCTGGGGGCACCCCACTTGGGAGCAGCTGGCACAAGGACTGGGCTTTGGACCAGGACCCAGCATGTACCCACTCAGAGGGCACAGTCCCCTGAATGTGGGGGGGTGCATGATATGTGGTGGTCCAAACGTTCTTTTGGGGCGCAGAGCTTTTAAATGGTCCTCAATATTATTCAGGAACTAGGAAAAGTGAATAAGGAACTAGTTATAGGGAACAAACAGGGAACCAACTTCAGTTTCCTGTCTTAGAAGACCATAGCATCAGTTCTCCCCGTTTCCAAATTGCTGCAAAAGGGACCGGATTCTTACATATTAACTCTCTAGGTGAGTAGGGCTTCACAGTTGCCCCCCCTCCTGGTAAGTGTTGACAAAATTGGGTTTAATGTAGTTTATGGAGGTCATGTTGACCCTGTTTAAAAATTTTTTTAAAAAATAACATGTAAATTAAAAGCATAGTGCTTTGGCAACTACAACGGGTTGAGCAAAAAGGAGAAAGAAATGACCATAAAGGCACAATCTTTCCCTGGCATTATATATGGGCCCCTTTTCTCCCAGTATTCCAGAAAGGCTTGTTATGGTTTTATTTGAAAGGACTTTTCTCCAAGGCCTTGGGTTGGATCTATTGGAAACAGCCCTCAGTAAAACAGATTGATGTATTATGCCTTCTACTCTAGGTTACTGTAGGAGTGAGAGAGAGAGAGAGATCGGTCTGTTGAATACATGAATTATTAAAATTGTGTTACTCCTGCTGGGATTAGTAACTGGGTTTTGTTAATTGCTTTTACTGTTATCGGCTTTACTGATGCTTGCCTTAATTGTATTTTATTTTGTTAGCTGTCTCAGAAGCAGAGCAGAAATTTGTTAGGTGAACTAACAGTGGGGAAGACTGACAAGCTGGGTAAATATACTGCATCTGAGTGATGCTGCCTGCCAAGTGCCTGGATGTTCTAAGGAGCCAGCGTGGTGTAGTAGTGGTGAAGAGCGGTGGACTCTAATCTGGAGAACCGGGTTCGATTCCCCGCTCCTCCACATGAGCGGTGGACTCTAATCTGGTGAACCAGGTTGGTTTCCCCACTCCCCCACGAGCGGCGGACTCTAATCTGGAGAACCGGGTTAGATTCCCCCCTCCTCCACATGAAGCAGAAGAGTTTCTAAGGGAGAATCAAACCGGTTTACAATCACCTTCCCTTCCCCCTACCCACAACAGACACCTTGTGCGGTAGGTGGGGCTGAGAGAGCTGTGACTAGCCCAAGGTCATGTGTGGGAGTGGGGAAACTAATCCACATGAGTGGCGGACTCTAATCTGGAGAACCAGGTTTGATTCCCCAGATACCTGAAGAATATCAGAAGAAGTGAGCTGTGGCTCACGAAAGCTCACACCCTGCCGGAAAATATTTTTGTTCGTCTTTAAGGTGCTCCTGGACTCTTGCCCTTTTCTACTTCTGAGGGTTTGGATGTGGAAAATGTGCATCCAGAGAGCGGCGAACCCACTCCAAGCATGGTTGGATAAGTCTCTGGAATATATTACTATGGCTCACTTGACAGATTATTTGAAAGATACCACCCGAGAACAGAATTATGAGAGATGGAGGCCTTTTTATGACTTTATGAAAAACTACGGGCAAAAGACAACATCAAATTAATCCATCATCAGAGTAAAAGGTTCCGTAAATAGGAGTGAATGTGAGATGTCAGTACAATGAAATGTAAATAATATCATCTAACCACGGTTACACAGCCCGGATAACCTACAAGAACCAATATCATCTTTCCTTTCCCTATCATTTTCTTCACTTAACAAGGTGGTAGTGCTAGGTATACCGAAACCGTACAATAGTCATGTACTCAAATATTTGGTCATTTTTTCCTACGTTTATTCCTCTTTCCCTCTGTATCCCCCTTATATTTAAAATCAATAAAAAACATATTTAAAAAAAATATAAAAAAAACAGAGAGCGGCGAACCCAAAGCTAAACCTCCCATGCACAAAGGGACGCAGAGGCAGACCTGCACATCCACACCGCACGCCTACAATGCCCAGCATGCTCCGAACGCCTGGGGGGGTTCCCCCGCGCGTTCGCGTTCTGCGGTGGGCGTGGCCCCCATTGTGACGCGCCACCCCGGCGGGGGCGGAGCCGAACGAAGGAGGAAGGCAGGAGGGAATCCTGGCGGCCGGCTTCTGCTTCGGGGGCGGCGGCAGGTGAGCGCCTGGGAGAGGGGCGAGGGGTCAGGCCCGGGGGGGCGGCGCTGCCAGCCGAGCGCGGCTCCTGCCAGCCGGTCTCTGCAGGTAGGGGCAGCTCCTGGGGAACTCCGGAGGCTGGGTTCGCCTGGGACCTTGGACACGGGAAGCTGCCTTCTACTGAATCAGACCCTGGGTCCATCAAAGTCGGTATTGCCTGCTCAGGCCGGCAGGGGCTCTCCAGGGTCTCAGGCGGGGGTCTTTCCCATCACCGGCTTGCCTAGTCCCTTTAACCGGAGATGGCCGGGGATTGAGCCTGGGACCGTGTGCATGCCAAGCAGAGGCTCTACCTCTGAGCCACGGCCCCTCTCCATGGCTCTCCGGGATCTCAGGCAGAGGTAGTTCTTGCATTGTGCAGGGGGTTGGACTAGATGGCCCTGGTGGTGCCTCCAACTCTATGATTGCATGATTCTAGGTCTTTCCCATCACCTACTTGCCTCATCCCTTTAACTGGAGATGGCCGGGGATTAGCCTGGGACCTTGAACACAGGAAGCTGCCTTCTACTGAATCTGACCCTTGGTCCATCAAAGTCGGTATTGCCTGCTCAGGCCGGCAGCGCCTCTCCAGGGTCTCAGGCGGGGGTCTTTCCCATCACCGCCTTGCCTAGTCCCTTTAACTGGAGATGGCCGGGGATTGAGCCTGGGACCTTGAACACAGGAAGCTGCCTTCTACTGAATCTGACCCTTGGTCCATCAAAGTCGGTATTGCCTGCTCAGGCCAGCAGCGCCTCTCCAGAGTCTCAGGCGGGGGTCTTTCCCATCACCGCCTTGCCTAGTCCCTTTAACTGGAGATAGCCGGGGATCGAACCTGGGACCTTCTGCACGCCAAGCAGAGGCTCTACCACTGAGCCACGGCCCCTCTCCAGGGTCTCAGGCAGAGCTCTTTCACATCTCAGCTTGTCCCTTTAACTGGAGATGGCCAGGGATTGAACCTGGGACCTTCTGCATGCCAAGCAGATGCTCTTCCTCTGAGCCACAGCCCCTCTCCATGGCTCTGCAGGGTCTCAGGCAGAGGTCTTTCACATCAGCTACTTGCCTGGTCCCATTAACTGGAGATGCTGGGGACTGAACCTGGGACCTTCTGCATTCCAGAGGCTCTACCCCTGAGCCACAGCCCCTCCCTAAACGCCTCGACCACAAAGTGCTTTTGCAAGAGGCGGCTGGTTTGCTCAGTAAGAAATAAGTGAAGGGTGTGTGTGTGTGTGTGTGTGTGTGTTTTTTTGGGGGAGGGGGTGCTTGCATGCATGCAAGGAATGGAAATGGGGAGGGGCCACTAGGGGAAGGGGAGTGCGAATGGAGGGGAAGGTGCTAAGTACCGGGACAGGAGGCTGATCCTGTAGATCTCCTATAAACGAGGAACCAGGAGGATTTTTTTTGGGATGCAGCTCGTTTGCCAACAGGTGTTTGTAGCTTTAAGACAGAAGTGACTCAGCTGAACACTGACCCAAGAAAGGCGGGGGGCGGAAAGAAAGATCCTGTGTTGAATCTTTCTGCTTCTCCTTTCTTCCCCTGGTTCCAGATCTGGTTCGGCTCCAGATCTGGTTCGGCTCTAGTAGGCTGCCTCTCCGATCTGGGTTGGAGCTGGATGTCTGGCGCCGGCGTCCCGTTTTCTTCCAGGGTCTGGTAAATGGCTCCTGGTCGAATGGGGTGGCAGCATCTTGTTTGTGTGGCTTTTCAGTTGTGATGATGATGATGCATTTTCCAAAGGAGGAAAGAAAGAAACGCAAAGTGTTGCCAGAAAGCGTTTAGCCCCGGGAGCAGCAGCTGGGAAACTTGACGGATTCTTTGAGGACGGGCCAAGGAAACAGGACGCCTTAGGAAAGGGAAATTTGTAAGGCGGAAGGGGGGACGCTTCTCCAATATCTAAAGCCATCTTGACATAAAGAGGGTAATTGCTGCTCTTCCAGCAACTGCTTGTGACTTGTCAGTATCTCTTTCAAGGCGAGTGGGCTCACTGTTTTTTGCTGCATTAGAACTAAAAGTTTTGCCAGATGCTGTGTGCATTAAATCATCCCAAGAGCCGTCTGGGAAGGGGTTTGCATTTTTCTCACTCTTTCCCCCCTCTTTTCGGTGTCTGTTGCTTCCTTTATTTCTTCTCCTGTGCAACAGCTCTGACACCTCCGAGCTTAGGGGTTGCCAGGCCCCTCTTAGCCACCGGCGGGTGGTTTTGGGGGCGGAGCCTGAGTAGGGCGTGGTTTGGGGAGGGACTTCAATGCCAAAGAGCCCAATTGCCAAAGCTGCCCTTTTCTCCAGAGGAACTGATCTCTGTCGGCTGGAGATCAGTTGTAATAGTGGGCGATCTCCAGCTAGTGCCTGGAGGTTGGCAACCCTATCTTAACTGAAAATAACTAAAAATAGCTGGCAGTGCATGGGGTATTGGCCAGTTGAGGGCCACCCTAGATGGACGTTGTGCCCTTTTCTCTCCCGTGCATTCCTCCCTTCGCCCAGGGGCCGGTTTGGCCTTGCTTCTGTGTTTAGGCCAGCCCTGGGCGGATGTTATCTATCACGTAGCAACCCTATCCCCAACAATTTGAAAAAAACAAAAACACTTGGTCTCTCTAAGAGCCCTGTTAACTTGATCTGGTAGAAAAGATTTTTTTTATTACGGCATTGCCAAGCAGGATTACAGCTGAACAAAAGTAATGACTACAGGAGAATTACACAACTTTAAGGTTGACAATGAGGAAATTGAAATTGTTCAAGACTTTCTATTCCTTGGCTCCACCATCAACCAAAAGGGAGACTGCAGCCAAGAAATCAGAAGGAGATTGAGACTGGGAAGGGCAGCCATGAAGGAGCTAGAAAAGATTTTGAAGTGTAAGGATGTGTCAAAACCTAATTAAGATTAGGTTAATTCATGCCATCTTATTCCCTATTACTATGTATGGGTGTGAAAGCTGGACATTGAAGAAAGCTGATAGGAAGAAAGTAGATTACGCTGAAATGTGGTGCTGGAGGAGAGTATTACGGATACCGTGGACCGCCAAAAAAAACAAATCAATGGGTTATAGATCAAATCAAGCCTGAACTGACCCTAGAAGCTAAAATGACTAAACTAAGGCTGGCGTATTTTGGTCACGTCATGAGACGACAAGAGTCACTGGAAAAGACAGTCATGCTAGGAAAAGTTGAGGGCAGCAGGAAAAGAGGAAGACCCAACAAGGGATGGATTGACTCAATAAAAGAAGCCACGGCCTTCAATTTGCAAGATCTGAGCAAGGCTGTCAAAGAGAGGACATTTTGGAGGACTTTCATTCATAGGGTCGCCATGAGTCGGAAGCGACTTGAAGGCATCTAACACACATTGCCATTCTAAGAATACTTGATAAAATTGTACACAGTTCACAATTGGGCATTAATTTAAAATACAAAAAATACAAATCCATCAAGTTAGATTAAGTTGACCTGATCACCCTATCCAAGGTGACACGTTCTGCGTCTGTCACCCCCCCAGTGAAGAGGCTGTTCGACTACGACCTGATAGTTGGGGTAGTGGTTAGGAGCCTGGAGACCAAGCCCTACTATGAGGAAAGGCTGAGGGACTTGGGAATGTTCAGTCTGGAGAAGAGGAGGTTGGGGGGGGGGGAAACATGATGGCTCTCTTTAAGTCTTTGAAGGGCTGTCGCTTAGAGGAGGGCAGGGAGCTGTTCCTGTTGGGTTTAAATTATAGGCGGAAAGGTAATGGCTGGATATTAGGATTTTGTCTTTTACAAGTAGTTCAGCAGTGGAATCGGCTGCCCAGGGAGGTGGTGAGCTCCCCCTCACTGGCAGTCTTCAAACTGGGTTGTCAAACAGATGCCAGGGAGGCTTGACCCTAACCACTGTCAGAGAGCCCGCATGGTGTAGTGGTTAAGAGCGGTGGTTTGGAGCGGTGGAATCTGACCTGGAGAACTGGGTTTGATTCCCCACTCTGCCACAGGAGCGGCGGAGGCTAATCTGGTGAACTGGATTTGTTTCCTCGCTCCTCCACATGAGGCCAGCTGGGTGACCTTGGGCTAGTCGTAGCTCTCTCTCAGCCCCACCTACCTCACAGGGTGTCCGTTGTGGGGAAGGGTTTGAGTCTCAAAGTCAGCATATAAAAACCAATTCTTCTTCTTCATTAGGTCGAATGCCTCTACGCCCTTGCCCTTGGGTCAACAGAGGATGCCTGGATCCTAAAGGAGGATGACCCCTGACCGACAAATCCATGTTCTGTGGGTGCCACAGGGGAAAAAAGGCCCCCTCGTGGAATGAACCGTCGGCATGTTTGCCCCAACCATCTGCACCTTGCCCAGTGCAACCACCCCAGTCGTCCTCCTCTTCCTGGTGGTGGGCTGTGCTGGGGAAACAGCCACAGATGGCCCCTACCTCAGCGTGGGGGACGGCACCGCCATGGAGTTCGACTTCCCCGTAAACAGCCACGGCATCCTCGTGGTGTCCTGCCGCTATCCGGGGCCGGATGCGTGGCTGAACGTGGCCTCTCTGGAGCCGACGGTCTTAGCCGTCGAGAACGTCAGCACCTCCTGGGGAGGGGGCTTTGTGGTCACGATCCAGTCCAGCCTGCCGGGCTTGGCCCCGCTGCAGCTCCAGCTGTTGGATCAGAGCCGCCTGATAGAGGAGCGGGCGGATTTCCGGATCCGCGTCTCCCCTAGCAGCATGGAGTCCGCCCTGCGTTCCGGGTTGGGCCACTTCTCGGAGAACCCCATCCTTTATGCCCTCCTGCCTCTCATTTTCCTCAACAAGTGCGCGTTCGGCTGCAAGGTGGAACTTGATGTGTTGAGGGGCCTGGTGCATCAGCCCCATCCAGTGGTGCTGGGCATTTTGGGCCAGTTCGTGGTCATGCCCCTGTACGGTTACCTCATGTCCGTGGCCTTCTCTTTGCCCACGCCCCTGGCCTTGGGGTTGGTCATCGCCTGTTCCTCCCCCGGTGGTGGCGGCGGCTACCTCTACAGCCTGCTGTTGGGGGGCGATGTGACCGTTGCCATCTCCATGACCCTCCTGTCGACGGTCGCCGCCACGGGGCTGATGCCGCTCTCCTCGGCCTTCTACGGCCGCTTGCTCGGCGCCCGCGAGACCCTCCACGTGCCCTTCCTCAAGATCCTCATCACCCTCCTCTTCATCGCTGTGCCCATCTCGAGCGGCATGCTGGTCAAGTGGAAGCTGCCCCGCCTCTCCCGCCTCCTGCTCCTCCTCATCCGCCCCTTCAGCTTCGCCCTCATCGTGGGGGGCCTCTTCATGGCCTACCACATGGGGGCCTTCATCCTGGCCAACGTGCGGCCCCCCACTGTGCTGGCCGGCGTCACTGTGCCCGTCTTCGGCCTTCTGCTGGGCTACCTGCTGGCCTGGTGCCTCAGGCTGCCCGGGCCCCAGCGGCGGACGGTGAGCATCGAGATCGGGGTGCAGAACAGCCTGCTGGCCTTGGCCGTGCTGCAGCTCTCCTTCCAGCGGGCCCAGGCCGACTTTGCCTCGCAGGCTCCCTTCATCGTGGCCCTGAGCAGTACGTCGGAGATGCTGCTGCTGGTTTTGGGGCACCTGGTGTACAAGAAACTCTGCTCTGCCGGCTCCTGAGGGCTTCTTGGGAAGGGGAGGCGGATAACCAAAGATGCTGAGCGCCGGCCGTGGCCTATGGGGAGATACTGATACCAAAGGCCTGGGGGGTGGGCTTCGGGAACCCTCTTCAGAGGGGCGTGGGTGCCGAGCACTTAAGTTCGGAATCCCTCTGGAGGATGGCTCAGATACCAAAAGGGCCCTTTAAAGTTACCGGAATCCCAGCAGGGGCTGTATTTTGGCAGCCCACGTTGTCAGGCCTTTAAAAAAAATTCTTCCCCGTCTTTTAATCCATTTGTCTTTCTCGCCAACGGAAGGTGGATCTGGGGCTCGGAGGTGGAGATGTACAGACTGGGAGGCATAAAAGGGGGGAGGGAATAGTCCTCCCCCCCCCTTCTTCACTGGGAATACAGGGTTTGAATAAAAGGAGATAAAAAGTTTTGCATTCTTTGTGTCCGGGTGTCTGATTTTTAAAAATCTCATGACGGGTTGGAAAAGTGGGGGACACTAAGGTAATAAAGATATTCAGGGTAAAAAGGTAAAGGTAGTCCCCTGTGCAAGCACCGGGTCATTCCTGACCCATGGAGTGACGTCACATCCTGATGTTTTCTAGGCAGACTTTGTTTACGGGGTGGTTTGCTATTGCTTTTCCTAGTCTTCCCTTTACCCCCAGCGAGCCGGGTACTCGTTTTACCGACCTTGGAAGGCGGAGTCAACCTTGAGCTGGCTACCTGAAACCAACTTCCGTTGGGATCGAACTCAGGTCATGAGCAGAGCTTGGACTGCAGGACTGCAGCTTACCACTCTACGCCATGGTGGGAAATAATTATGCCTTTAAAAAAAATTCAGTCAAGCTCATAGGTATGTGGGGGCATACTATTTCTTTTCCCCCTCAGGGTGTTGAAGGCTGTATCAGACATCACAGCCATGTGTTTGTACACCCTGGTCCAGATTTTAATAACCGTTTGGCAGAGGCGCCAGTGGGAAAGGTGTGCCAGCGTGGTGTAGTGGTTAAGAGCGGTGGTTTGGAGCGGCGGAGTCTGATCTGGAGAACCGGGTTTGATTCCCCACTCCTCCACATGAGCGGCGGAGGCTAATCTGGTGAACTGGAGTTGCTTCCTCACTCCTCCACATGAAGCCAGCTAGGTGACCTTGGGCTAGTCACAGCTCTCTCAGCCCCACTTACCTCACAGGGTGTCCGTTGTGGGGAGGGGAAGGTGATTGTAAGCCGGTTTGATTCTTCCTTAAGTGGCAGAGAAAGTTGGCATATAAAAACCAACTCTTCTTCTCCTCCTCCTCCAAAGCCTAGACTGGGCTTTCACACAAAGCTAATTGCTTGGCTTGGATCCCGCAGAACATTCCTTTGATGGAACAGATTTCCTGTCTGCAGAGTTTACCCTTCCCCCTGCAGCCCAATTTTCCCTCTGAAATGCGTCTCCTGGGGAGAAGGAAGTCCACAGGAACAGCATGTGTGTGTGGGGGGGTGTCCGCAAAAATCACCCCCTCCTTCCGTTGGGAAAACCCAACCCTCTGTCTCCTGCCGAAGGTTGTGCTCGGCCTAGAAAAGCTGTCCTTAGGGTTGCCAACTCTGAGCTGGGAAATACCTGGAGGTTTGGGGGGTGGAGCCTGGGGAGGGAGGATTTGGGCAGGGGCGGAACCTCAGGGGGGGGCAGAATGGCATAGGGCCCACCCTCCGAAACAGCCATTTTCTCCAGGGGAACAGACCTCTGCTTTCTGGAGGTCGGTTCTAATTCCGGGAGATGCCCGGGCCCCACCTGGAGGTTGGCAACCCAAGCTATCCTACATGTCCACCTTCTCAGCTCCCTATAGCTTAAGGTCTGGGTACCCACACAGCTAGGGCAAAGTTACACAGTGGCTGTGGGGTGAGTAAGGGGGCTAGCTGGCCACATTCCCCATTGAGCAGCCCTTCCTCTGCCCTCAGAATTGTATATATCATGTGACAACTAGGGAGAAACTGGAAGGGTTGGCGGCATTTTGTATCTGAAGCCCCTGCTGTGGAGAACATTTTAGCCCAGCTTGCTGTCAGGGTATCTGGCCTCTATACCCTGTGGTTGGCACTCCGTAGTAACTCTTTGGCCACGGTGTGAGATGGGATGCTGGGTTGGATAGATCACTGGTCCGATCCAGCAGGGCTCTTCTTATCGTGCTTGCTTGCTTGCTGCAGGGAAGTATATCTAGGAGAGTTATAGAATCATAGAGTTGGAAGGGACCACCAGGGTCATCTAGTCCAACCCCCTGCCCAATGCAGGAAATACACAACTACCTCCCCCACACACACACACCCCAGCGACCCCTACCCTATGCCCAGAAGATGGCTAAGATGCCCTCCCTCTCATGATCTGTCCAAGGTCATAGAATCAACATTGCTGACAGATGGCCATCTAGCCTCTGCTTAAAAACCTCCAGGGAAGGAGAGCTCACCACCTCCCGAGGAAGCCTGTTCCACTGAGGAACCGCTCTAACTGTTAGAAAGTTCTTCCTGATGTCTAGATGGAAGCTCTTTTGATTTAATTTCAACCCACTGGTTCTGGTCCGACCTTCTGGGGCAACAGAAAACAACTTGGCACCCTCCTCTATGTGACAGCCCTTCAAGTACTTGAAGATGGTTATCATATCCCCTCTCAGTCTTCTCCTTTTCAGGCTAAACCCTCCTCTATATGACAGCCCTTCAAGTAGATGGAGACTCTTTTGATTTAATTTCAACCCGTTGGTTCAGGTCCGACCTTCTGGGGCGACAGAAAGCAACTCGGCCCCATCCTCAAAGTTCTTCCAGCCCACTGCCTGAGAGAACTGCTGAATTTGCTGCTGCCCCCAATCTCTCTCCCCACTTATTGCCTTGAACCTTAAGCCACCACCTCGGCTGCCCCCATGACTCCTTGTGCTCCGTGGAGGACAGTTTGGGAACCACTGCTCAAAAGGGCACAAGGAGGACACCCTTGTGCTCACCATAAAGCTCCCACATCTTTCAATCTATTACTGGACTTCAACCATTTGATTGGCTGGGCTATTTCCATTACTCAGGTGTGCCTCTGTTGGACAAAGGTTACTTTCCATTCTCAAAATAACTCGGTAGTGGACAGGTGTCATGTTTTGCTTTCCTTCTTGGGGTATCCCATGTCAGCCCAGATCTACTACCCTTCGAGCCAGCGTGCATCGATTGTTACCAACATTCCCCCTCAATATACAACCCCTAGCCTGTTAGGTAGAAGAACTGTTCATGTTTCACCTTTACGGCTTGCTTTTGCTACCCTAGTATCCCAATTATGTTAGGGATCACAGTTCAAAATGGATGGTCTGGAGGTCAAATTTGACTTATTGTTGCGGATGTCAGATGGAGTTCCAAGTGCACCGGAAGAACAGACGTTAAGGGGACAGAAGAAAGTGGAAATTACCGCTTTTGTTCTCAGTAGACATAATTTTCGAACTCAATTGTTACGAGGGCCGGGTATGACATAAATGCCACTTGGCTGGGCCATGCCTCGCCAGCCCAGATTGAGAGTGGTGGGCGGGTTGTTGCCTCGGCTGGCCTGTGGGCTGGATAAGAGCTCTCAAGGGACTGGATCTGGCCCCAGGGCCTTATGGTTGACACCCCTGGTCTAACATGTCCGTATCAAAATGTTGTGTGTGTGTGTGTGTTAAGTGCCGTCAAGTCGCTTCCGACTCATGGCGACCCTATGAATCAAAGTCCTCCAAAATGTCCTATCTTTGACAGCCTTGCTCAGATCTTGCAAATTGAGGGCTGTGGCTTCAGTCCATCTCTTGTTGGGTCTTCCTCTTTTCCTGTTGCCCTCAACGTTTCCTAGCACGATTGTCTTTCCCAGTGACTCTTGTCGTCTCATGACGTGACCAAAATACGACAGCCTCAGTTTAGTCATGTTAGCTTCTAGGGTCAGTTCAGGCTTGATTTGATCTATAACCCATTGATTTGTTTTTTTGGCGGTCCACGGTATCCGTAACACTCTCCTCCAATACCACATTTCAGAGGAATCTACTTTCTTCCTATCAGCTTTCTTCAGTGTCCAGCTTTCACACCCATACATAGTGATAGGGACTACGATGGCATGAATTAACCTAATCTTGGTGGCCAGTGACACATCCTTACACTTCAGAATCTTTTCTAGTTCCTACAAAATGTTGGCAGACTCCAAACTCCATTGTGAGTTGTGAAAGATGCATAGGATAAACCAAGTGCAAAGTGGAAGAAGGAACAAACTCACGTGCCAGAATAAATATCCACTGGAAACACCAATGTATGACTGGGGTTGCCAACGGGCCTGGAGAAAAAAATGCCCTGTCCCTTTAATCGAGGCTCCCTGTGTGGAAATGGGCAGCTGAAGCTTTTCATAGCATGGAGGTCAATAACATCGCTTCGTAAACAATATTGCTTTATACCTGGGAGAGCCGTGGGGAGGGGCTGTGGCTCAGTGGTAGAGCATCTGCTAGGCATGCACATGGTCCCAGTTTCAAACCCCAGCATCTCCAGTTAAAGGGACCAGGCAAGGAGGTGATGTGAAAGACCCCTGCCTGAGACCCTGGAGAGCCGCTGGCGGTCTGAGTAGACAATTCTGACTTTGATGGACCAAGGATCTGATTCAGTAGAAGGCAGCTTTCATGCGTTTTACGTGTGTAAATGAATAAAACCTTCCTTCTGGTCTGGTTTTATCTTCTGAACTATTATACGTGCTGGCTGTGATCTAACATCACCAGGGCATTCTGACTGTAAGTGGTTAGTTCTCCCTCTTAACACACATACAATGCATTCATAAACAGGGTTACACCCTTCTAAATCCACTGAAGTCAATGAGTTTAGAAGGGTGTAACTGCTTACAATTGTATTGGCAGTTGTTGGTTAAGCAGGAGCCCTGGCTCTTGATTTCAATAATCCTATCCCCCTTAGCTGTTTTCTCCTGGGTCATTGAAAGCATAGCGCAAATGCCCCTTCCTCCCGGGCAGCTGGTCGGACCCCGTTTTAAATCGGAAGGTGCGGCTCTGTGAAAAAGCCTTTGCTTTGCATGCAGAAGGTCCCAGGTTCAATCCCCGGCACCTCCAGTTAAAAAGACTGGGCAGTTGGTGATGGGAAAGTCCTCTGCCTGAGACCCTGGAGAGCCGCTGTTGGTCTGAGTAGACAATCCTGACCTTGATGGACCAAGGGTCTGATTCAGTAGAAGGCAGCTTCGTATGTTCATGTGACTAGATGGACCACTGGTGTGATCCAGCGCCGTACCTTTTAAATTCTAAGCAATTGTAGTTACCTAACAAATTCGGAAATAAGAACATACGAACAGCCCTGCTGGATCAGACCAAGGCCTATCAAGTCCAGCAGTCTGTTCACTCAGTGGCCAACTGGGTGCCTCCAAGAAACCCACAAACAAGACGACTGCAGCAGCATTGTCCTGCCTGGGTTCCACAACACCTAATATACTAGGCATACTCCTCTGATCCTGGAGAGAACAGGCATGCACCATGACCAGTCTTCATTTTGACTAGTAGCCGTAGATACCACTCTCCTCCGTGAATATGTCCACTCCCCTCTTAAAGCCTTCCAAGTTGGCAACCATCACCACATCCTGGAGCGGGGAGCTCCACAATTTAACTATGTGTTTTGTAAAGAAATACTTCCTCTTATCTGTTTTGAATCTCTCGCCCTCCAACTTCAGGAGATGACCCCGCGTTCTGGTATTAGGAGAGAGGTAAGAAAGCATCTCCCTGAAGTCAGCACTTTATCTAGCTTTCCCCTCCCTTGACAGAACATCCTGTCTGATCCCTAGCAAACTGCATATGTTGGACACAGGAAGTTTTCATAATTCAGCTGCCAAATACAGCAGATCTCCATATTCTGATCATATGGAAAAGTTTAATTCTGCCACAGCTGGCAGAAGCAAACGTTTTCTGCCCTGGGCTGAACTCTTACGTTCCCCCTCTTGCGTAAGGATCTGCTGATTGTTTTGAGTTCCTCTTTTGCTGAGCTCTTTCGTAGTTAATATCTAACTCGCTAATTTTGAACCTGCTGTGCTAACGATTAGCAGGCTAATCCAGGGGTGTCAAAAATCAGGCGTGGGGGACGGATCCGTAGGGTTGCCAACCTCCAGGCACTAGCTGGAGATCTCCTGCTATTACAACTGATCTCCAGCCGATAAAGATCAGTTCACCTGGAGGAATGGCTACTTTGGCAATTGGACTCTAGGGCATTGAAGTCCCTCCCTTCTCCAAACCCCGCCCTCCTCAAGCTCCGCCCCAAAAACCTCCCGCTGGTGTCAAAGAGGGACCTGGCAACCCTACGGATCCAGTCCCTTAATAGCTCTAATCCAGCCAGCCGAGGCAGCCACTCGAAACCCCGTTCCTGATCTGGCATGTCTAGCCCAGTAAAGTAAAAACAAAAAAAATGTTAAAAATAATATTAATTGGCTTTGCCTGTGTCTTCTATAAAGTTTGTATCTCTGGTACCTTGCATTAATTTTTATGGTACACATGGCTCGGCCCAACAAAGTGACATTCATGTCATATCCGGCCCTCGTAACAAATGAGTTTGACACCCCTGGGAAATTCCCTACCCGGGAGGGAAGGCAACATGGTTTTAGCCAGATCTCATCAGATCTTGGAAGCTAAGCAAGGTCAGTACTTGGATGAGAGCCCACCAAAGAAGGCTTTGCGGAGGATAAAGTTGCCAACCTCCAGGTACTAGCTGGCGATCTCCTGCTATTACAACTGATCTCCAGGCGAGAGAGATCAGTTCCCCTGGAGAAAATGGCCGCTTTGGCAACTGGACTCTATGGCACTGAAGTCCCTCCCCAAACCCCACCCTCCTCAGGCTCCGCCCCCAAAACCTCCCGCTGGCGGCGAAGAGGGACCCGGCGACCCTGGGCGGAGTCACAAACGAAGGAAACCCAAGTGCAGGGGACAAGAGGAGTGATTTTTAATATTGCACCGAGAAAGAGGAGTGAGCGAGAGAAGAAAGCCAATGCTAAACAACGTTATTTTAATTTGCACAGCCAATCAGATCTCCAGTGGCCAGGGGACAGAAGCCCCACTTGGCCTCCCCATTTTCTAAAAACACTTGGCAGGCACCAGGAAAGGTGTCAGCTAGCGCACGGCACCCACGGCCACCAGGTTGGGGACCCCCCGCTGTAGCCTATACATCACATCAGGCAAGCGGCCTTTTCTGTGAATGAATGAATGAATGAATGAATGGTTTTATTTGCATTTAGCCATAGGGCATTACAAACATGTCAAGGATGCCACAGATACATAATAAAAGGAAATATTAGGTTAATAAAATTCTGGATTAATAATATACATAATAAAACTATGCTAAATCGATGCATACAAAAACAACAACAAATAATAACTAAAAATTGTGGTGGTGTCCCAATCGGCCAATGGGACCTAAAGGTAAAAAGGTAAAGGTCCCCTGTGCAAGCACCGGGTCATTCCTGACCCATGGGGTGACGTCACATCCTGACGTTTCCTAGGCAGACTTTGTTTACAGGGTGGTTTGCCACTGCTTTCCCCAGTCGTCTTCTCTTTACTCCCAGCAAGCTGGGTCCTCATTTTACCAACCTCGGAAGGATGGAAGGCTGAGTCCACCTTGAGTCGGCTACCTGAAACCGACTCCCGTCAGCATCGAACTAAGGTTGTGAGCAGAGCTTGGACTACAGGACTGCAGCTTTCCACTCTGCGCCATGGGGCTCCTCCAATGGGGCCTAGCAACCATTAAAATCAACTTGAAGGATCCGCTCCCTTAAGCAGCCATATTGGCCCTTATTTTCTTTGCTGCCAGAGCATACAGGGCCGTCCTATGACCCTTTTTTGTGTCTGTACACTGTAGGATGCCGTCATTTCAGAGGTATTGAGCACATAAAACCAATTCACTGCAAAGAATTAGATGTACTTTTCCTGCTCAATATAATGAAGAGTCGGGTCTTCCCAGTATAACTAGGGAGATCGCCAATGATTGTTATAATTAATGGTCTCTGTACTTTCCTTGAACATAATTACATAGTTGTGCCTCAACCTGTTCTTCTTGCAATTCATGGTCCTTTTACCCTACTTGTATGATTTATTTTCTTCATAACCTCATATATAATATGAGGCGCGTAATATAAAAAAGGTGGCAGAGCAGCTTTTAAACTGAACCTGGGGGGAAAGCCGACAGAAGCTGAGAAGCATTTGGTTAGGGAAAACTCAGTGCACATGGACAAAGGGAAAATTGCTTCAGATTGCTCACATGGGAATTACTTGGACATGAAAGGGAATGGGGAAAAAATGATGGATAGCCACTTAAAGATGCCTAAAGGCACATGCCAGGCAAGTCGAAAGAGAGAAACAGTGTGAAGGTGTTTCTATGATAATGCTAGAAGCCTCCAAGCAAAAATGGGGGAATTAGAGTGAATGGTTTTAAGGGAAAACATAGATATAGTGAGCATTATAGAAACCTGGTGGAGGGGAGAGAACCAGTGGGATACAGTCATCCCTGGTTACAAACTGTATCGAAATGACAGGGAAGGGCGTATTGGAGGGGGGTGTTGCTCTGTATATCAAGGAAGGCATAGTGTCTAATAAGCTAGAGACCATAAAAAGGGCAGACTCGTCCACAGAATCCTTATGGGTGACGATTCTGGGCCCCAAAGGAGATTTAGTACTGGGGATGTTCTATCGGATCCCTGACCAAATGGCTCAGGGTGATCTTGAGATGGAGAATGAAATTAGGGAAGCATGTAAAGGTAATGAAGTAGTAATAATGGGAGACTTCAACTTCCCTCATATTGATTGGATAAATGTAGGCTCCAGTCAAGCCAAAGAGATAAAATTTTTAGACATCCTAAATGACTGTGCCCTCGAACAGTTGGTCATAGACCCAACCAGAGGGGAGGCAATCCTGGATTTAGTACTCTGTGGTGCTGCCAGTGATTTAGTGCGGGATGTGGATGTAGTTGAGCCAGTTGGCAATAGTGATCACAATGGCATCAAATTTAATTTATATGCAAATGGGAAAGTGACTGGGAAATCGCACACAATTACCTTTGACTTTAAAAGAGGGAACTTCTCTAAAATGAGAAAACTTGTAAAGAGGAAGTTGAAAGGAAGTTAGGAGGGTTAAATCTCTTGAAAAGGCTTGGGGGTTACTCAAGTCCACATTACTAGAGGCTCAGCTAGCTTGTATACCGCAGGTCAGGAAAGGTAGTAATAAGTCCAAGAGGTCACCACCATGGCTAACAGGTAAGGTGAAGGAAGCAATTAGGGAAAAAAAGTCTTCTTTCAGAGACTGGAAGGTTTGCCCAAACGAGGCAAACAGAAGCAAACACAAACTTGCACGAAATGCAAGCAGATAATTAGAGATGCAAAAAAAGATTTGGAGGGGCATATTGCTAAACACATCAAAACAAACAAGAAATTCTTTAAGTATATTAGGAATAGGAAACCAGCTAGGGAAGCGGTTGGACCACTGGATGACAATGGGAGTAAAGGAACTCTAAGGGAGGATAAAGCGATTGCTGAAAAACTAAATGAATTCTTCTCATCTGTCTTCACTGTTGAAGATACAGGGCAGATTCCTTCTCCTGAACAGAGATTTTGGAGAGGGGAAAATGAGGAACTGAGGCAAATAGTGGTAACAAGGAAGGAAGTCCTAGAACGTCTAGACAAACTGCAAACTAACAAGTCACAGGGACCAGACGGTATTCATCCTAGAGTTCTTCAAGAACTCAAATGGGAAATTGCTGAACTTCTAACAAAGATATGTAATATATCCCTTCGATCAGCCTCTGTACCAGAGGACTGGAGAATGGCCAATGTAACACCCATTTATAAAAAAGGTTCCAGGGGGGACCCAGGAAATTACAGGCCAGTTAGCTTAATGTCTGTTCCGGGTAAATTAGTGGAAAGCATTATTAAAGATAGAATTGTCAAGCATATAGAAGGGCAAGGTCTGCTGGGCAAAACCCAACATGGCTTCTGTAAGGGTAGGTCCTGTCTCACTAACCTATTAGAGTTTTTTGAAAGTGTCAATAAGCATGTGGACAGGAATGAGCCTGTGGATATTGTGTATTTGGATTTCCAAAAAGCTTTTGACAAAGTCCCCCACCAAAGACTGCTAAGCAAACTTCATAGTCACGGGATAAGAGGACAAGTCCTCTTATGGATTGAGAGCTGGCTGAAAAATAGGAAGCAGAGAGTAGGAATCAATGGTCAGTTCTCACGATGGCGGGATGTGAGCAGTGGGGGATCTGTGTTGGGACCGGTGCTTTTCAACCTGTTCATCAATGACCTGGAATTGGGGTTAAACAGTGAAGTAGCCAAATTTGGAGATGACACCAAATTATTTAGGGTGGTTAAAACAAAATCGGACTGTGAAGAGCTTTAGAAGGATCTCTGCATACTGGAAGAATAGGCATTAAAATGGCAAATGAGATTAAATGTGAGTAAGTGTAAAGTGATGCATATTGGGACAAATAATCCCAACTTCACATATACACTGATGGGATCTGTGCTGGCAGCGACAGACCAAGAAAGGGATCTTGGGATGGTAGTGGATAGCTCAATGAAGATGTCAACCCAGTGTGTGGCTGCTGTAAAAAAGGCAAATTCCATGCTGGCTATAATTAGACGAGGAATAGAGAATAAAACTCCTGATATCATACTGCCCTTGTACAAATCTATGGTGAGACCACACTTGGAATACTGTGTACAGTTCTGGTCACCACACCTACAAAAGGATATTACAGAGCTTGAGAAGGTGCAGAGACAGAAACTGGCCCAAGGTCACCTGGTGAGCTTCCCTGGCAGAGTGGGGATTTGAACTCGGTTTCCCAGATCCCAGTCCAACCACTACGGGCTATAGCTTACATTGTAACAAAGGCTGCACCCAAACCCACTCCCTTATCTCCCACTGGTGGCCAGGGGGACCTGCCTGCCAGGGTTGCCAGCTGCGGGTTGGGAAATACCTGGAGGTTTTGGGGGTGGAGCCTGAGGAGGGCGGGGTTTGGAGAGGGGACGAACCTCAATGCCATAGAGTCCAATTGTCAAAGCAGCCATTTCCTCCAGGTGAACAGATCTCTACTGGCTGGAGATCAGTTGTAATTAGGGTTGCCAGGTCCCTCTTTGCCACCGGTGGGAGGTTTTTGGGGTGGAGCCTGAGGAGGGCGGGGTTTGGGGAGGGGAGGGACTTCAATGCCATAGAGTCCAATTGCCAAAGCAGAAATTTTCTCCAGGGGAACTGATCTCTATCGGCTGGAGATCAGTTGCAAGAGCAGGAGATCTCCAGCCACCACCTGGAGGTTGGCAAGACTACTGGCTGTCCTACCACGCACCTACGCAAATGTTTGCAAATGAAACAGCCTCAGTTCGCCCTTCGTAAACAGCACTCTTAAATCGCTGAACAGTTAAAAAATCCAGAGAGGTCCAAGGAATAATCTAGGCTGATCCCTGGATAATTTTAGCCACGTCTCTCGTTTCCCTGGAAGAAGCCCTGTCTTTAAAGTCAGCAAAACAATAAGTGAGGAATCGCACGCAGTACACTTGAAAAACCGGTCAGCTGTGGGCGGCAGGGCTTTATTCGACACGCTGCTGGACAGGGCTTCTGTTTTCAAAGGACAGCCTCCTTTAGTTCTAGCGCTCCAAAGGGGGATGGTACAAAGGCCATTGTTCACAGCTGGAAGCCATAACACAGCTGGGTCGGCTAGGCTCCGAACTACTCAATGAGCAGTTGTGGGCAGAAGAGGCGCCGTCTCCTCTACAGCCATGTGGGTGGAGATAGCTCTGAGATGCTAGTGCTGATCTCAATACACAGATAAATCACGTAATACAGCATTTTTGGGACTTTACTGTTTCAGACTGCAGCTGTGGCATTGCATTTTGAACCACACACACACACATGAACACATGAAGCTGCCTTATACTGAATCGGACCCTTGGTCCATCAAAGTCAGTCTTGTCTACTCAGACCGGCAGCGGCTCTCCAGGGTCTCAGGTAGAGGTCTTTCCCATCACCTACTTGCTTTGTTCCTTTCACTAGAGATGCCAGGGATTGAATTTGGGACCTTCTGCATGACAAGCAGAGGCTCTACCACTGAGCCACAGCCCGTCCCCAAAGGGAGGCATCTTGAACACATGAAGCTGCCTTATACTGAATCAGACTCTCGGTCCATCAAAGTCAGTATTGTCTACTCAGACCAGCAGTGGCTCTCCAGGGTCTCAGGCTGAGGTCTTTCACATCACCTCTTTGCCTGGTCCCTTTAACTGGAGATGCTGGGGATTGAACCTGGGACCTTCTGCATGCCAAGCAGATGCTCTACCACTGAGCCACTGTCCCTCCCATGGAAAAGAAAGTTCCTTCAAGGCTAGCTAGCATGCTAAGCCAACTGCTCTCTGTTCCTGTCTACCTGCATATTTGGTTTGGGTTTTTTTTTTTTTAGATATGTGGACAGAGGGCAGGTTCAAAATGAAATCCAACATCTGCAATATGAAACAATACAACCCTGCATCATGAGCATCATACAAACATATAGGTCTGCTCTAATAGACAATTATTGAATTTTTGCTTAGGGTATTCACAAATATAAAGATATATATAAAGCCCCGTGGTGCAGAGTGGTAAGCTGCAGTCCTGCAGTAAAACGCTCTGCTCATGACCTGAGTTAGATCCCGACGGAAGTCGGTTTCAGGTAGCTGGCTCAAGGTTGACTCAGCCTTTCATCCTTCCAAGGGCTGTGAAATGAGTACCTGGCTTGCTGGGGGTAAAGTATAGATGACTGGCAAACCACCCCGTAAACATAGTCTGCCCAGTAAACTTCGGGATGTGACGTCACCCCATGGTTCAGTAATGACCCGGTGCTTGCATGGGGGACTACCTTTACCTTTATTTACAAATATATAGACATTACATCCCATATTATTCAGCCAGCAAGGTGTATTTGGGTCGCACTATGCCTGGGGAGACCCAGTTTCAAATCCTTGCTCGTCATGAGCCTCGCATGATGACTCACATTTTCTTTCTCAGCCTGAGCTACCTCACAGGATTGTTGTAAAGATAAAATGGAGGATGGGGGAATTATAGACACCACCTTGAACTCCGTGGAAGAAGGGTGGGTTTTAAATGTACTAAATAAATAAATACAGACAGAATTCAATGCATTTTCCCTTTCTTAGGATGATCCTGGCTTTCCCTACCTATGTAGATTACTGACCAGCTTTTTGAACATTTATCTCATAGGTTCTTGTAGGTTATCCGGGCTGTGTAACCGTGGTCTTGGAATTTTCTTTCCTGACGTTTCGCCAGCAACTGTGGCAGGCATCTTCAGAGTAGTAACACTGAAGGACAGTGTCTCTCAGTGTCAAGGGTGTAGGAAGAGTAATATATAGTCAGAAAGGTGTTGGGTTTGAGCTGAGTATTGTCCTGCAAAAGTATTGTCCTGTAAGTATCAAGATAATGTGCTAATGAGGAATAATCAAAAGAGGAATAATCAAAACATTAATGGACCGTGCAAGACGGATCTGTGAACCACAGTTTCTCAAGGAAGAAACTAATCATCTAAATCACGCACTGCTAGCAAACGGCTACTCCAAGAATGAAATCAGAAGGGCCATTAAACCAAACAAAAATCAGAAAACTCAAGAAAAACAGTCTCCCATAGGAAAGGTATTCTTGCCATTTATTAAAGGAGTCACTGATAGGATGGAGAAACTTTTGAAAAAACATAACCTACAAACAGTGTTTAAACCCACCAAGAAAATACAACAAATGCTACGATCAGCAAAAGACAAAAGAGACCCCCTCACCTCTGCAGGAGTATATCGTATACCTTGCAGCTGTGGAGAAGTTTACATCGGGACCACAAAACGCAGCATACAAACAAGGATAAAAGAACATGAAAGATACTGCAGACTTGGCCAACCTGAGAAATCAGCAGTGGCTGAACATGGACTGACACAAACAGGACACAGGGTCTTATTCCAAGACACTGAAAGACTGGACAATTCTACCAACTATTTTGTCAGATTGCACAGAGAAGCCATTGAAATTCATAAACATCAGCACAACTTTAACAGAAAAGAGGAGAGTTTAAGAATGAATAAGGCTTGGCTTCCTGCCCTGAAAAACCTCCAGACAAAGACAACATTCAACAATAGCCATACAGATTAGCTTTGGATTACACACATTAACAGATCACTTCAGGATACAATGGTTCCATATTAACATACCATACCCTCATTAGCACATTATCTTGATACTTACAGGACAATACTTTTGCAGGACAATACTCAGCTCAAACCCAACCCCTTTCTGACTATATATTACTCTTCCTACACCCTTGACACTGAGAGACACTGTCCTTCAGTGTTACTACTCTGAAGATGCCTGCCACAGTTGCTGGCGAAACATCAGGAAAGAAAATTCCAAGACCACGGTTACACAGCCCGGATAACCTACAAGAACCAATGAACTCTGACCGTGAAAGCCTTCGACAATATTTATCTCATACTCCCCCTATTTGCTTGAGGAGAGCTGGCTTTCTATTTAGTTTTTTTTAAGCACTACATTCTACATTCCTACAATTAGGATGTCTGCTCATCCATCCTTAATTAAAACAGAAACAATAAATATTTTAAATGTTGGAACGCTTCTGGGTGGCCAGGGTGTGACTGTACTGGTTCTAGCCAATCAACCCTGTTCACAGCTGGCTTCTGTCACATAGGCTTCTGTCCACTCCCCTTTTTAAGCCTTCCAAGTTGGCAGCCATCCTGGGGCAGGGAGTTCCACCATTTAACTATGCGTTGTGTGAAGAAATACTTCCTTGGAGTTTCCTGTCCTGCTCTTTCCTGATCCCATCTTCTATCCTCTTGGCCATTGCCTGTTGTGGGGTAAAACAAGCTCAGTCACTGTAGGAAATGGTAGGCAAGGAAACCCAGAGAGGAGCCAGGAAGGAAATGCTACTGCTATAATCTCCATTCTTCAAAGAGACTAAAGATATAGGCGTGCCTTCCTAGCAATCCAAAAGAATGAACAACGTCAGTTTCTCCAGAATGAGTATTGTAAGAGCCTAGAAAAATTTCCAGATTACTATATTTTCCCTGAAGAACTACCCAGTGGGGTTCTTGCAACGTTGTCCTTACATGACTCGGCACGTAAGACATGAATTAAGACATTGATTTTATCTCTGCGTTCCTTCCCTTGTTGAAAACCACACCCTTCAGTTCCATAGACTTCATCTGTTTTTGCAGGTACGTCTACTTTGGCTGACTTATTTGTTCTTCCCGGGCCAGACCAGGAAATTGTATGAAACCAACAAGTCTCGAAGCTTGAATACAGACTTCCATAATAATCTTTTTTTTACTGATGAAGAACTTTATTTCCAGCATTCTGTATCTGATTCAACATATGACTGATGGGGGATAGTCTCATGATCGATTGTTGCCCGTTGTTATGTACGAGTAAGCAATTTTACACTGTATTTACATTGCACGTTTTTGTAACTGTATTCTTGCCTGTATATTACATGCTCTACAATCACTTCTGTATTGGCAAAGGTGCATTTTATCTGCTTAAATGGACTGACTCAATAAAGGAAGCCACAGCCCTCAACTTGCAAGATCTGAGCAAGGCTGTCAAAGATAGGACATTCTGGAGGACTTTCATTCATAGGGTCACCATGAGTCGGAAGCAACTTGACGGCACTTAACACACACATGTTTATTCAACAGGCTGACTCTACAAATACAGATGATTCACCAGCTGCTCCCCAGCATGCCTGCAAACACAGTTTCCATAAATACCATGCTGCTATTATCTCCCTCTCCCTCCGGGATACCCCTCAGTCAGGTGGAGAGAGGGAGACGAGGCAAACTCATTTGCAAACCAGGTTAATCTAAGATGACAAGGCAGGTGCAATGCAATCCTCGCTGGCACACCTGGGCACGCACACCTTAGTGGCGGTGGCAGGGCAGGAGGAGAAATTTCCATGCGATAAGATCCTGGCGAGTAATTGCCTCCCTTTACAGGAGTAAAGACACCTTCCACCCGAGTAACTCAAGAGAGAGATATGCTTTAGTTACAGCGCTGGAAGACGAACCTGTGATGTAAACATTACAATCTACGTCAAGGGTACCGCAAGACTCGCAAAAGCCACCTTGGTTTTTCTATCCGAAGTAATGAACACACTGTCCATGTTTTAAGCATTACAGTGGGTAGCCATGTTAGTCTGTCTGCAGTAGTAGAAAAGAGCAAGAGTCCAGTAGCACCTTAAAGACTAACAAAAATATTTTCTGGCAGGGTATGAGCTTTCGTGAGCCAAAGCTCACTTCTTCAGATATCTTAAGCATTACAGGTAGGGTTGCCAGCCTCCAGGTGGTGGCTGGAGATCTCCTGCCATTCCAATTGATCTCCAGGCGACAGAGATCAGTTCCCCTGGAGGAGATGGCCGCTTTGGCAATTGGACTCTACGGTATTCAAGTCCCTTCCCCCTCTCCAAACCCCGCCCTCCTCAGGCTCTACCTCCAAAATCTCCAGGTATTTTCCAACCGGGAGCTAGGGTTGCCAGGTATCTCTTCGCCACCGGTGGGAGGTTTTTGGGGCAGAGGAGGGGAAGGTTTGGGGCGGGACTTCAATGCCATAGAGTCCTATTGCCAAAGAGGCCATTTTCTCCAGGTGAACTGATCTCGATCGGCTGAAGATCAGTTGTAATAGCAGGAGATCTCCAGCCGGTACCTGGAGCTGGCAACCTTAATTACAGGGATCTCCTAACAGATGTAGCAGTTAAGGTATCTTTTGCACTTATACCATGCTTTCACCATTCAAAATGCTTTGTGTATGTTGTTATGCCCACCACTCTGGTAAGAAATTCCAGGCATAACACTTGCCTGGACTAGTTACCTTTGGAGGAGAGACAGAACTATGACAGCTTTGTAAGATTTACTTTATTTATGAACGGACAGGTTAGGGCTTCCAGCTCCGGCTTAGGAAATACCTTGAGATTTTGGGGATGGAGCCTGAGGAAGGCGGGGTTTGGGGATGGGAGGGATTTCAATGGGGTATAATGCCATAGAGTCCACCTTCCAAAGCGGCCATTCTCTCCAGGAGAACTGAACTCTGTTGCTCAGAGATAAATGTAATCCCAGGATGTCAGTAATAAATTTTATTTGCGGCTAACATGCCAGATAAAACAGAAACTGACCATACAGAATAGATGTTTACAACCAAGGCCAATAAAATTAGGAATCACCCAATTTTACACTTCCACATATTGTCAGTCACATTAGCAGTGGCCGATGTAACTGACATCACATCAAAAAAGATTGTGAGTTCCAGACTAAGGTGTCCTTTGTTTCTGCTCTATACACCTGTCACACTTCGCCTGTTCCACAGGTTTTTTTGAAGCATTATTTGCTTTCCTGGCAGACATCTGAGCAAAGTATCCTTAGGGACACGGCTAACAGTGTGTCAACAACATACCAGTTGATCTTGTTCCGTTCCGGTCTACGCTTTGTTTTTCAATTCATGATGTAGAGTTAGGTTGGTGAGATTTGGCTCAAAACCACACGAAGCCGTGAAGCTCACTGAGTAAGGTTGCCAACCTCAAGGTGGTTAATACGAAACCAGCACTCCTATGTAAAAAACAGACTGTATCAAAAACAAACAAACATAGGATGACCAAACAATTATAGTATATGCTACACAAAAAGGATATACCAATGGTGATTATTTAAGTTGCATATTTATGTCAATATGTTGAATCTCATATCCTAATAAGGTACAACAAAATCAAGGTGAATAAATCATACAAAAAGAGCTTCTAAAGCGTGTTACATACAACGGTCACTTCAATGCATAAAGTACAAGCCGACAGTGAGCCAGCAGGAAGAGTGAGCCAGCCGGAAATCAGTTCCCCTGGAGAAAATGGCTGCTTTGGCAATTGGACTCTATGGCATTGACGTCCCTCCCCAAACCCCACCCTCCTCAGGCTCCACCCCCAAAATCTACAGGTATTTCTCAACCTGGAGCTGGCAACCCTATCACTGGGTGACCTTGGCAAGCCATGCGGTGATCAAAGCCAGCCGTGAATGGGATCTCATTCAGTGGATCCATGTGGATTAGGTTTCATGTGGATTAGAGAGGGGAGGGACTTCAGTGGTGCATAATGCCAAAGGGTCCACCCTCCAAAGCAGCCATTTTCTCCAGGGGGACTAGTCTCTGTAGTCTGGAGATCAGTTGCAATTCTGGGGGATCTCCAGGCCCCACCTTAAGGTTCAGAGCCATACAGTTGGAACGCCGTCTCTTAAACTGACTGCCAACAGCCATGTTGGTTTGATTTTCTCTGTTTACAAAGAGTCGCAAAGAATAAGCATTTTGGATACTCAATCTTCTCACCTCTTCTGCTTCCAAGTAATGTTATCCCTCTTGGAGAAGGGAAGCAACATTACATTTCACTCTTTATTCAGATTACATGATTTGTTGGAGCGATAGAAATAGAGATTGTAACTAGAACTGGAAGGGACAGCAAAAATTGTGTACTTGGCCAGAAAACTGGTCTGTAAGAGATTGAAATGTGTGTTTGATACTTGAACACTCTAAGAACTGGAGGGTTTAGCTGGGGTGTCAAGGGTAGCGTTGCCAACATTTCCTGGAGATTTAGGGGTGGAGCCTGGGGAGTAGGGCTGCCAGCTCTGGGTTGGGAAATACCTGGAGATTTGGGGAGTGGAGTCTGGGGAGGGACTTCAATGCCATAGAATCCAATCGCCAAAGTGGCGATTTTCTCCAGGTGAACTGATCTCTATCGGCTGGAGATCAGTTGTAATAGCGGGAGATCTCCAGCTAGTACCTGGAGGTTGGCAACCCTACGTACGAGCCTGCTCCATTGAGGGCTGAGGTCCAGGAGAGTTGGGAGGGGGGAGGATAGGAAGTAACATAGCAGTGCTTAGGGTTTCCAACCTCCAGGTAATAGCTGGAGATCTCCCGCTATTACCAAGTGATCGCTATTACAAGTGTTAGAGATCTGTTCACCTGGAGAAAATGGCCCCTTTGGCAATTGGACTCTATGGCATTGAAGTCCCTCCCCAAACTCTGTCTTCCTCAGGCTCCGCCCCAAAACCTCCCTCCAATTGCCAAGGAATAGAAAGTCTTGGACAACTTCCTTTCCCTCATTGTCAGCCTTAAAGTTGAGTAATTCTCCTGTAGTCATTACTTTTGTCTCCTTGACGTACAGCTGTAGTCCTGCTTTGGCACTTTCTCCTTTAACTTTCAGCAGTAGTCGTTTCAAGTCTTCGCTATGTTCTGCCAGTAACGTAGTATCATCGGCATATCTCAAATTGTTAAAGTTCCTCCCTGCAATTTTCACGCCACCTTCATCTAAATCTAATCCAGTTTTCCTAATGGAGATAAATAATAAAATTAATAACATTCCATTAAGTCTCTGTTAAAGGGACAGGACACCCCCCCACACGCATCTGGCAATCGTACCTACACAAGAATCCTTTTTTTTTTTTTTAACAGCAAAAGGGAACTTGCAACTCCCATTTGTTGAACATGAACTGGCGGACATTTCCCCCTTCGTTCTCTATCTGTTGAATTTCTGCCTGCCATGCTGTTGAAAAGGCACTCAACCTATGGTGGTGCGTGTCTTATTAATGCCAGGGACTTCAGGTATTGGTACAACAAGGTATTTATTGAACTTCTACAACACAGTTCCTCCCTAGTACCTGCTTGCTCTTTCTTTTTGGGTCTAACTTCTCACTTTCTGTTTCCTGTGCAGTTGCTCCTCCCCTGTCCCAACCCTTTAATTAAGATTACATTTCACTACAGTATCATTGGCATATCTCAAATCGTTAATGTCCCCCCCCCCACAATTTTCACTCCAACTTAATCTAATACAGTTCTCCTAATGGAGGTAAATAATAATAATAATAAGAATAATAATAAATTAAGCATTTGTTAAAAGGACAGGACACCCCCCCTCCACGCAGCTGGCAATCCTATCTACACAACACTCCTTTTTTGTTTTTTTTACAGCAAAAGGGAACTTGCAATTCCCACGTGCAGAAAACCAGCTGGTGAACATTTTCCCCTTCATTCTCTCTCTGTTGAATTTCTGCCTGCCGTGTGGCTTAAAGGGCACACAAACTATGGCATTGCGGTTGCATAATTGTTCTAGCTCCCTCCCCCCCCCCTTTAAAAACAAAGTGAAAACAAGAATCTAACTTTTCCTTGGTCTTGTTTATTTATTGTGTCCCTCCCTGGGTGAATCTGCGTTCGGGAACCCGAAGTGGCGTTAGGAAAACCTACGAGACCTTAGCCCTAGAACAGTGGGGGAAATGGGAGGCATGGACAACATACTGGACAACTTGGGAAATATTAAGGGATATGTTTTGATCTAATTCAAATTGTTTGAAGTAATTAAGATACCAAAGTTAAAGATTAGATTTTTAAGATAATGATAAATGTGGGTTATTATAATGAATTAGACTATAATTATAAGTTTCTGACAGAGCTGTTCCTCAGTGGAACAGCCTTCCTTGGGAGGTGGTGGGCTCTCCTTCCTTGGAGGTTTTTAAGAAGAGGCTAGATGGCCATCTGTCAGCAATGCTGACTCTGTGAATTTAGGCAGATCATGAGAGGGAGGGCAGAAAGGTTTGCATCAATGTTTGGCTCTCGTGGCCCTTCCTTGCATGCCCAGGGTAGTGCTGATTGCCACTTTGGGGTCAGGAAGCAATTTTCCTCTAGGCCAGATTGACCAGGGATCCTGGAGGGTTGTTTTTCCCCCCATCTACTGGGCATGGAGTAGGGGGTCACTGGGGTGTGTGTATGTGAGGGGGGGGGGTAATTGTGAATTTCCTGCATTGTGCATTATAATAATATATAATTATATATATAATTGTGTATGTATATATATATATATATACACACACACACACACACACACACATATATACATATATATATATATATAAAATTATATAATTATATATATATATTTAACTTCCCGTCTCCCCTCCTCTATCCATTTAATATCTTTATTTCTCTCTTTGTAATTAAAGTCTAATTCATTATAATAACCCACATTTATCATTTTATTTCTATCTTATCGTCTATCTATCTATCTATCGGCGATAAGATAGAAATTGTTCATATTATACACTATGATTGGAATAATACAATTGAATGTGAATAAGTTTGAAAAATAATTTTTTTAAAAAATTGTTTTTTTTAAAAAAGAGACCTTAGCCCTAGAACGGTCGTTTCCCGTAACTTCCCTTCCACCCTCCCGACCCCCGTTGTCGCTTTACAACCGCAACCTCCTCTTTCCCTATCTCTATGTCTCCCCCCCCCTCCAAGAGCCGCTCTAGCCCCTAACCTTTCTCACAATGGCCAGGCCGGTCACGTGACGCGAGAGGCGCGCGTTTCCGGTCTGCCTTCCCGGCTCCGCGAGTTTTTTTCTCCCCCCCGCCCCCACCCCCACCCCCACCCAGGAAGGCTGGTTCCGCTTCCGGCGTCTCTAACCC
Source organism: Euleptes europaea (assembly GCF_029931775.1). Classification (NCBI taxonomy): domain Eukaryota; kingdom Metazoa; phylum Chordata; class Lepidosauria; order Squamata; family Sphaerodactylidae; genus Euleptes; species Euleptes europaea. The sequence goes on along the minus strand of NC_079312.1, from coordinate 176,466,720 downwards.
CGCTCTCTATGGCAGATGGACGTGCCGCCCTTATAGGCGCTGCCGGGGCTCTCCTTCGCCTGCACAGCCCCCACCCCCCTGTCCTCCCTACTAGGCCGCTCTGCCCCTCCCCCTCCCTCCGGGCGTCTATGGTTCAATTAAAGGGGCCGCTCGGCTGGCAGGGCTGCGGGATCCCGAGATGCTGCTGACGGTGAAGGCGCTTCAGGGCCGGGAATGCAGCCTGCAGGTATCCCCCCCCCCTCCCTGGCGGGCGAAGAGGTGCTGGGGCGGAAGCCTCAGGAGCCTTGCCTGAGCTCGCCTGCCCAGAGGAGCCACCAGGGGCCTATGGGGTGGGGGGAGGCTTTAGCCAGGGTTGCCAACTCCAGATTAGGGAATTCCTGAGGGTTTGGGGTGTGCAGCCTGGGGAGGGGTCCCCAGCATGGTATAAGGCCGTAGGGCCCACCCTCCAAAGCAGCCATCCTCTGCACGGTCTCTGTTCAAAACGAAGCCTTCCTTCACCCAACGCATAGTTAAATTGTGGAACTCTCTGCCCCAGGATGGGGTGACGGCGGCCAACTTGGAAGGCTTTTAGAGGGGAGTGGACATGTTCCTGGAGGAGAGGGCTATCCATGGCCACTGGTCGAAACGAATACTAGTCATGATGCATACCCGTTCTCTCCAGGATCAGAGGAGGATACACAATATATTAGGTGCTGTGGAACACAGGCAAGATAATGCTGCTGCAACTGTCTTGTTTGTGGGCTTCCTAGAGGCACCTGGTTGTCCCCTGTGTGAACAGGCCACTGGACTTGATGGGCCTTGGTCTGATCCATGGCTACTAGTAAAAATGGGTACTAGTCATGATGCGTATCTATTATCTCCAGGATCAGAGGAGCTTGCCTGTTATATAAGATGCTGTGGAACACAGGCAGGATAAATGCTGCTGCAGTCGTCTTGCTTGTGGGCTTCCTAGAGGCCGCTGGTTGGCCACCGTGTGAACAGACTGCTGGACTTGATGGGCCTTGGTCTGATCCAGCAGGGCCTTTCCTGTGCTCTTATGGAGGATGGGGCTATCCGTGGCTACTAGTCCAAGTGGATACTGGTCATGATGCATACCTATTGTCTCCAGGATCAGAGGAGCAGGCCTATTATCTTAGGTGCTTTGGAACCCAGGCAGGATAACGCTGCTGCATGATTACTCAGAAGACAGACTGGTTTTATCTTTAAAACTTATTTATGTTATTTATGTCAGCCTTGAGTCTCAGTATAAAGGGTAGACATACACAGAACGAGTCAATATAATTACAACAGGATATGACATTCAATATACAGTGTAATAGGATCGGGGTTGTAGAAACTGTAAAGGGTAGACATATCATATTAGGTGCTGTGGAACACAGGCAGGATAATGCTGCTGCTGTCGTCTTGCTTGTGGGCTTCCTGGAGGCACCTGGTTGGCCGCTGTGTGAACAGACCACTGGACTTGATGGGCCTTGGTCTGATCCAGCAGGGCTTTTCTTATGTTATTATGTTGTCTGGAGACCAAGTTGTCATTCTGGAAGGTCTCCAGGCCCCACCTGGAGGTTGGCAGCCCTGCGTTAGGTGCTGAGCCAGCGGGGGAGTTACTTATTTGGATGGGCTGCCGTAGTCTGGGAGTGTGAATCCTGGCTGTGCCTGAGACCGTGGAGAGTTCCTACTAGTAGGAGCTGATAAAATTGTGTTGATAGGTCAAGGAACTGAGTTGGTATAAGGCAGCTTCAGGCATTCACCGTATAGGACCAAGGATCCCGCACCTCTGGTTTTAGAACTACTAAGCTTTTCTTCCTCTCTCATAATACTAGAATGCGGGATCATCTGCTGAAGCTGGAGGGTAAAAGATTCAAAACAGATAAAAGGAAGTATTTTTCCACACAGCATATAAATTGTGGAACTCCCTGCCCCAGGATGTGGTGAGGGCTGCCAACTTGGAAGGCTTTAAGAGGGGTGTGGACATGTTCATGGAGTAGAGGGCTATCTATAGCTACTAGTCGAAATGGATACTAGTCGTGATGCACACTTATTCCCTCCAGGATCAGATGAGCATGCCTATTATATTAGGTGCTGTGGAGCACAGGCAGGACAATGCTGCTGCCGTCGTCTTGTTTGTGGACTTCCTAGAGGCACCCAGTTGGCCACTGTGTGAACAGACTGCTGGACTTGATTGGCCTTGGTCTGATCCAGCAGGGCTTTTCTTATGTTCTTAATGGTTGATCTAGTGCTTTTCCTACGTGCTGAAAGCATCTCATGTATGTTGTCTCGATAACACAACAACCCGGTAAGGATGAGCCTTTATTAGACTGGCTCATGTTGCTGCGACCAGGTGGCATGTCCAGAATGGTTGGTCAACGGAGCTTCCTGCTTACAGTTCATAGCTCCCGCTTTTTACAACTAAGCTGTGACCGTTCTTTCCTGAGCCTTTCTCCGGGCAAACGTTCCATGACGAGACAGCAGATCTTTACGCTGAGAAAAGCTGAACTTTGTACATTTCTGCCTTTCACGCAGCTGTTAAAGGCACAAGAACTCTGCAGCTGTCAATTAAACCAGAACAAAACATCTTACCCTGGAAAAATTGAAAACTTGTAGATATTGGGGTGGAGGAATCTCCTGTCGTTAAAAGGTGGAGATTCTTCAGGTGCATCCTCCGGGAAAGCATGGCTGAGGCGAAACCCTTCTGATAAGGGCTAAAGGCGTATCTTCTCAGGTGCATAACTCCCCCCTTCCTCCTCCCTGCTGTGTGTTCATTTGTGGGCCTAGCCCCTTGTCATCGCATCCTTTCTTCCCAGGTTTCCCCGGATGAGCGCATCTCCTCTCTCAAACGCCTGGTCTCAGAGAAACTGAATGTGCCCGTGTCCCAACAGCGTCTGCTTTTCAAAGGGAAAGCCCTGGCAGGTGGGTGACCGTGAAGTAGGTGAGTGGTGTTTGTTCCGAAGGCCACTGGGGTGAGGTGATGCTTGTTCCAAAGGCCACTGGTGGCTTCTTTCGAAGGAGGAAATATGAGTAGCTAAACAGTCCCAGGTCCCACCCCTGGCACCTCCACCCAAAGATCCCAGGAAACAGGTCTTAAGAACGTTTCAGAGGGTCGCCCCATTGCTATGTAGTAGAACACCTACATTGGAATCCAGTAGCCTTTTGAGACCACCAAGATTTTCAGAGTATGAGCTTTCGAGAGTCAGAGCTCCCTTTGTCAGATACCTTCGTCACCTTTGACTCTCGAAAGCTCTCGAAAATCTTGTTGGTCTTGAAGACTGGAGTGGAATCTAGCAGGTCTTAAGGAAGACTTTTTCTCTGTCTGAGAAGAAGAATACGAGTTGGTTTTTATATGCCGACTTTCTCTCCCACTTAAGGCAGAATCAAACCCGCTTATAATCACCTTCCCTTCCCCTCAACAGACACCCTGTGAGTTAGGTGGGGCTGAGAGAGCTCTAAGAGAACTGTGACTAGCCCAAGTTCACCCAGCTGGCTTCATGTGTAGGAGTGGGGAAACCAATCCAGTTCACCAGATTAGCGCCCACCGCTCATGTGGAGGACTGGGGAATCAAACCTGGTTCTCCAGATCAGAATCCACCACTCCAAACCACCGCTCTTAACCACTGCACCACGCTGTCTCCCTTTGCCAGTCAGAAGACCTAACATTGCGCTAGACAGGCCAGTGGGTTGAGCCAGTATAAAATAGCGTCAAAGTCACACCCACCTCCTGGCAGGCTCCGCACATTCGCAGTATATGCGTATGGATATGTTCTAGAGGCTGTGGTCTGGTATGCATGATGTATGGGTGAGTACAGCATGTGTCCAGGGATAGAGAATGCATATTTACCACAGGTGGACAGAGCACCGATGTGCAAATAAAGCTGCATGTGCGCAGGGAGGAAGTGTGTTCCTGATTACAGGGATGCAGCCGGGGTATGTGTGGCTGGTATGCTTTCTGCCGCTAGGCCGAGAACACGCCCTGGAGGGATCATGGGTAGGGCTAAGTGCGTTCACTTCCCTTTCCTGTGTACTTGCTTGGTATGTCAATATAATATGTTTACAGGGCTTCTGTATGGCTTGCAGTGATTGTGCTTGTGGTACTCCTGTGCACCAGTGGTATGGGGGAGAGGAATCTGGGACTGGTTTGGGGAATAAGAGACATTCAAAGAGTTGACCTGGACTGCCCGATCTTGTTAGGTCTCAGAAGCTAAGCAGGGTCGGCCTTGGTTAGTACTTGGATGGAAGACCACCAAGGAAGTCCAGGTTTGCCATGCAGAGTCAGGCAATGGTGAACCCTCTCTGAACTTTTTCCGACTTTGACCTGGATGGTCCAGCCTAACCCAATCTCATTAGATCTTGGAAGCTAAGCAGGGCCAGCCTTGGTCAATATTTAGATGGGAGACTACCAAGGAAGTCCAAAGTTGCTGGGCAGAGGCAGGCAATGGCAAACCACCTTTGTTTGTCTCTTGCCTGGAAAACCCTACAGGATCTCCATAAGTCGGCTGTGATATCACAAAGAAAAAAGAGAGAGAGAGGGTGTTGCATATGGGGGTGGCATGCGGACCGAGGTGGGATAAATAAGGTAGAATAGGTTGCGTGTATGTGTTTGATAGAGAGCTGGCAAGTGTTTTAGCCATGGTTTGTTTTTTTTTTTAAATTAAAGCTTTTGTCTACTTGCTCAAGCAAGTAGGGAGGCGCTGTGGCTCAGTGGTAAGAGCATCTGCTTGGCATGCACAAGGTCCCAGGTTCAATCCCTGTCCATCTCCAGTTAAAAGGGACTAGGCAAGTAGGTGATGTGAAAGACCTCCGCCTGAGACACTGGAGCGCTGCTGCCGGTCTGAGTAGATGATACTGACTTTGATGGACCAAGGGTCTGATTCAGTAGAAAGCAGCCTTATATGTGTGTGTGTGTGTGTGTGTGTTCATATATATATTTTATATATATATATATAATTTTATATATATATATATATATATATAAAAAAGCAGGCTATTTTGTTCTGTGTGCAGCCTGTTAAAAATCCTTTATGTGCAAATGGAATTTTGATCATTCCCTTTTATCTGCCCTCATACCTCCCGAATATCCCAGTGGAGAGTTCTGATGGTTGTGTGGTTTTTGTCTTGTCCGTTTGTGTGTATGATCCTCAAGCCCCTTCGTGAAAGGCTAGAATGCCCTTCCACAGGGAATGGTCACATCCCCTGGTTTGCCAGTATTCTTGCGGACTGCTGTCTAGTCCCATAAGGATGCTGCATGTTTTGGCATAGGGTAAAATGAGCAGCCAGGACAAAAAACCGGAGGAGAGGAGAACAATGTCATAAGCTCCTTTGGGTCTCCCCCTGTGGGAGAATAGCAGGGTAAAAATAGCTAAAGAAATAAAAAAAATCTATTTTGAGATAAATATGAAGTAACCGGATACCTTTGCCTTTTGGGAGTGCGTCAATGTTCTTTACTGCCTGCAAACAGCAGACGATTTTGAACTGCTTGTAAATCCGTGGCAGAAAAGAGTGTGCAGCTTTGTAAAAGATCGTTTGTGCGTGGGTTACTTGCACTCACGTTTCCCCCCCCCCCGTTCTGTCTGACGTTTCTGTCACAGAAAGCGCTACAGCCAATGTTTCCTGCTTCCTGGGAGTATTTTCTGAGCAGAAGAAAGGATTTTAAAAACGAGGCTTGGGTTTCTTCCCCACCCCATTCCTTTTAGAGAGCCCCGTTCCATTTAGAGAGCTTTTGTTTTTAAAATGCCTTTTGACACAGCACTTGGGTTTTCTCAGGGGATGGGGACTTTTCTCTCACAGTAAGCACTGCAGCCAATTACAAAGCAGTATTACAAGGGGTGGGGACTCAAATGCTGCTTGATTTGAGCTTGGAGACAGCTGGTGCATAGATTTGCAATGGGAAAGTGTGGGTCCAGCGAGCAATGAACCTCAGGTAAAACTCCCACGCATAAATGGCCACTGTTTCAATGGGGTGGCTGCTAGGATCTGGCTCTGTCATCCCTCGCCCCCTACGAGCATGCAGTTTCCCTGCGTCGGGCTCCTGGCCACTGACCCGCCTCGCTTTTCCTTCCCAGATGAGCACCGCCTCTCCGATTACTCCATTGGGCCGGAGTCCAAGCTCAACCTAGTGATCAAGCCGCCGGAGAAGGCTTCCCCTGAGGAAGCGGGCCACAAAGGGGTTCCCCCCCAGACGCCCGCTATTTGGCACACGCTGGCCCAAGTTCTGGGCAGGCATTACAGTACAGGCGACACAGAGAAAGTGCTGGAGCAGCTGCAGAAGGTGAGTTCTCAGACGGTGGTGGGAGAGTCAAGGGGGGTGAGGGGGGGTTCCCCTCGGGCTTTGCTCAAATCGCTTCCTCTATCACCTGTGCGGTGTGAAGTAAGTCTCACAAAACTCAGTGAGGATTATTCCCTGGTTCTAGACTTTTGAGTCTAGAACAGAGGTGTCGAACTCATTTGCTACAAGGGCCGGGTATGACATAGAATCATAGAGGTGGAAGGGACCACCAGGGTCATCTAGTCCAACCCCCTGCACAATGCAGGAATTCATAACTACCTTCCCCCCCCCCCACACACACACACAGTGACCAGAAGGTGTCCAAGATGCCTTCCCTCTCATCATCTGCCTAAGGTCACAGAATCAGCATTGCTGACAGATGGCAATAATTGTCCCTTGGGCGGGGCGGGCCTTGGGCACCATAAAATTAAACGCCAGGTACCGGAGATACAAACTTAACACAAGACATGGGCAAAACCAATTCATGATAGATAAAATTTTTACTTTATTTTTTACTTAAACTACAAACATGCTTAAAACAATAATACTCTTCAGGATTTTATTTTATTTAACAGTCTTTGATCATTGACACCTTGGGGGTGGGGGTTTGGCTGGCGAGCCGGCAGCGGATTCACCAGCCCAGCCCAGGAATGGTGGGGGGTGGCTGCCTCAGCAGTGGGCTCGCAAGATCGGGAGTGGGGAGAGGGGGTGGCTGCCTCTGCTTGCTCGCGGGCTGGATAAGAGCTGTCAAGGGGCCAGAACCAGCCCCCGGGCTGTATACTTGACAGCCCAGTCTAAAACATGCACAGGAGAGGTCTATCCATGGCTACTAGTAAAAATGGGTACTAGTCATGATGCGTATTTATTATCTCCAAGATCAGAGGAGCTTGCCTGTTATATAAGATGCTGTGGAACACAGGCAGGATAATGCTGCTGCAGTCGTCTTGCTTGTGGGCTTCCTAGAGGCCGCTGGTTGGCCACCATGTGAACAGACTGCTGGACTTGATGGGCCTTGGTCTGATCCAGCAGGGCTTTCCTTATGTTCTTATGGAGGAGAGGGGTATTCATGGCTACTAGTAAAAATGGTTACTAGTCATGATGTGTACCTATTCTCTCCAGGAACAGAGGAGCATGCCCATTATATTAGGTGCTATGGAACACAGGCAGGACAATGCTGCTGCAGTCGTCTTGTTTGTGGGCTTCGTAGAGGCATCTGGTTGGCCGCTGTGCCTTGGTCTGATCCAGCTGGGCTTTCCTTGTGTTCTTATTCTGTCACAGAAGCAGCTTTCCTGCTTGGGCGCTGTTTAATTTTCTCTCCCCCCACCCCTTCTCTTTCCCAGGATTATGACCGGAGCCTTCGGCTGCTGAGCTTGGATGACATTGAGCGTCTGGCCACACGTCTGCTTCACCCAGAGGTGGCGGAGGCCATAGAAATGGGCTTTCTGGATTAGCTGCCGGACTCGGGGATTGATTCCCCCCCCCCATCAGCCGCTTTGGACAGGGAGCCCCTCCAGGCAGGGCCCAAGTGGAGGGCCGAATGGGAACGATCCCTCTGGACTTCTTTTAAAGGGGAAGGGGGGCTTTAGAGCATTTGTAACCCCCTCCTCATCCATTAAAGGTGGCGACGGGTGAGCGTGGGCTGCCCGGTGTGTTGTGTTTGGCTGAAATGGGGGTCACGTTGCAGTTTGGGGAGGGGAGGATCACTTGCCTGGTGCTGAGAGATTCAGCCGCCTCAGTCGTCCGAGGCTAGTTGTATTTCCACATGGATTTTCTCTCCATCACCAAAGTCAGTCTGCTCCTTCTTGGTTTATATTTATTGCTTAAGCCAAAGGCTGTTTCCATGACAGCGTTCCCCAGAATTTGCAGGCAAGAAAAATCAAGTCGCTGTAGTAATTTTTAAGACTCATTTTGAAAACTTTAGTAACTGTGGTCTCTCCAGTGCTGCAATGTAAACTTGAAGAATAGAATAAAGCTAATCCAGGTCGTAACGCAATCGGCAGCTTTAGGTTGTATCAAGTAAACTTTTCTTCCTTATAGTTTACTTTTTCTTTTTTTTTTGCTGTCAAGTTACAGCTGACTTATATCGACCCCGTAGGGTTTTCAAGGCAAGAGACGTTTGGAGGTGGTTTGCCATTTCCTGCCTCCATTTCCTGCCCCTGGTATTCACACACAAAATCACACAAGGTTGGAAGAGACCACAAGGGCCATCCATTCCAACCCCCTGCCATGCGGGATCCCACAATCAAAGCGCTCCCGACAGATGGCCATCCAACCTCTGCTTAAAGACTTCCAAAGACGGGGACTCCACCACCCCCACCTGAGGCAGCACATACCACCGTCGAACCGCCCTCACCGTCAGAAAGTTCTTCCTAATGTTTAGGTGGAATCGCTTTTCTCTTAGTTTAAATCCATTACTCCATGTCCTAGTCTCTGGAGCAACAGAGAACAAGCTAGTTCCCTTATTAACATTGCATCCCTTCAAATATTTAAAAATGGCTATCATGTCACTCCTTAACCTTCTCTTCTCCAGACTAAACAAACCCATCTCCTTAAGTCTCTCCTCTTAGGCCATGTATTCCAGATCTTTGACCATTCTGGTCGCCCTCCTCTGGACACGCTCCAACTTGTCAACATCCTTCTTAAATTGTGGAGCCCAAAACTGGACACAGTATTCCAAGTGAGGTCTGACCAATGCAGAATACAGGGGAAGTATTATTTCCCTTGATCTAGACACAATACTCCTATTGATGCAGCCCAGAATTGCATTGGCCTTCTTAGCCGCCATATCACACTGTTGACTCATGTTCAGTTTGTGGTCCACTACGACTCCCAGATCTCTTTCACATGTACTGTTGCTAAGCAACTATCTCCCATCCTGTACCTGTGCCTTATGTTGTTTCTGCCTAGGTGAAGTACCTTACACTTCTCCCTATTGAAATCCATTTTATTGCTCATGGCCCAGCTCTCCAGTCTATCAAGGTCCTGAACTCTGACCCTGTCCTCTGGGGTATTAACTACCCCTCCCAACTTGGTGTCATCTGCAAATTTGATTATCATGTCCTCTATTCCATCCTTGGAGGTCTCTCATCTAAATACTAGCCAGGGTCAGGGCTGAGAGTATGTGACTGGCCCAAGGTTACCCGGCAAGTTTCCACGGCATGAATGGGGTTGGAATCTGGTTCTCCCAGGTGCTAGTCCGACACCTTAACCACTACACCATGCTGGCTCTCAGTTTACGGACACTTTTTCCAAAAATCGTCGACTTACTCCGAAACGTCACTCAGAGCTGTGGCAGTCTGCGAACTAGAGAATCCTTAAATCACGGAAAAACATTCGGTGTACTTCAGCTTCTCATTTTCAGTGCAATAACAGTGAAATAAGTCACTTTGTAAGTTAGTTAAAGAGTGGCTGACTGGTACCTTCAAAAAGGAAGCAAAACATATTGGTTAGCAGTTTGTTTTGCTTTGGAATGCGTCAGAGTCTCTGCGCTATACTGAATCTCTGAAGATGAACAATTCTTGTGTACCTCCTATCTGCTAGAAATACAGCTTTCTAGCAGGCCACACCTAAGGTTAGCTTGTAAGGTTGTATTTCTAGGGCGTTTTCAAAACACAGAGCCCAAGGAATCAGAGTTCCTGGAACTAAAAGAAACCAAAAATGAGGGCTGTGTGCATTTTCACAATTGTTGGCAAACCCAAATGGCTACTGCGTGCAGAATCCATTTATCCAGGATCCATAAGCTTGCCAAACCATAAGTACATAAAAAAGAGCTTAAAGGGAACACCAGGGTCATCTAGTCCAACCCCCGGCACAATGCAGGAAATTCACAACTACTCTTAAGTTCATGTGTCAATTTTTCTGTCATAGCTGTTTGCCACAGTTTGGAATACCAAGAATGCGGTGTTAAATGTTCTGCGGTTTTCCAACGTTTTGCTATTACCCTACGTTTAGTATTCTGAACGTGATACTTAGCAGTTACAGTCGCCGGTGACTTCTCTGCCCCCCCCTACACAGTTCCATCCAGGCAGCCCCACCTTCCTTTAGGGCTACTGCTCCCTGCCACAGTAGCTGCACCTGTTGGACAGCCGCCTGCCATCCAGCTGGGACCAGCGCAGGAAGCGGTGGGGGCCTTGAGAAGAGTGTTGGCTTGCTTCCTAATGTGCCGGGAAGCATTTTCTTGTCAGTGGCAAGGTGCGGAGTCAAAGACGGCTTGGTCTCGGGAGGGGGGGAAAGAATGCCAGATGGTGTTGGAAGGAAGGTGCCTTCCAGGGGGGAAGACAAAGGGGATGCTCACACTGCAAACTGCGAAGTTTCTATTTAAATCCTGTCCTATCCCACGGTTTCCATGCAGGTGGCAGTATGTTTTGTATTTGAAGGGGGAAGCTGTGAAATGCAGACTGGAGCTTTTGGGAAAGCACAAATAAAACGATCCCCCTGTCTGCACATTCCCAAAGCAAACCAACAATTCCATGTTTATAGGGTGGGGGAACGAACTGGTCGTTTCTCTTGTTAAGAACATAAGAAAGGTCGGACCCAGGCCCATCAAGTCCAGCAGTCTGTTCACCCAGTGGCCAACCAGGTGCCTCCAGGAAGCCCACAAGCAAGACGACTGCAGCAGCAGCATCCTCCTGCCTGTGTTCCACAGCACCTAATATAATAGGCAAGCTCCTCTGATCCTGGAGTGAATAGGGATGCATCATGACTAGTATCCATTTGAACTAGTAGCCATGATAGCCCCATCCTCCATAAGAACATAAGGAGAGCCCTGCTGGATCAGACCAAGGCCCATCAAGTCCAGCAGTCTGTTCACACAGTGGCCAACCGGGTTCCTCTTGGAAGCCCACAAACAAGACGGCTGCAGCAGCACCATCCTATCATAGGCAAGCTCCTCTGATCCTGGAGAGTAGGCATGCTGCATTTACGGATTTACGTATAAGCTAAACAAGCTATAGCTTAGGGCCCCACTCTCTTGGGGACCCCCAAAAAATTTAAAGGAAAAAAAAAACTGGATGTACATTTCCAAAATATAAGATAAAAAACAATTACTTTGATAAAATAACATATTTTGTTATATCCAAATGGATTTAGATACCTATTAGGTCCATAAATTACCATATAGCATATATTCAACACAAAAAACAGCGACAATTTGTTGTCGACAAAGGACAGGTGGACATATAAAGGGCCCCATTACCTTAAGTAGCTCAGGGCCTCATCAAACCTAAATCCGGCCCTGGGCCGCATGCATCATGACCAGTATCCATTTGGATTAGTCATGAAACTGCCCTTATAGCATTTAGGAAGCACAAAAATAGCTTGCAAAGTGTGTGTGGGGGATTCCTTGCCTCCGTGGCTCATGGCAGTCCAAAAAGTCTCATTCTGGCGGTCTTATTCCTCCCTATCTCTTCCCCCACTGTTGGGAGAAAAAAGCTTTTTTTATTTTGCCAGGCAAAAGAGGGAGACATTTTAGGCCTTTTTGGCTTTAAAAGTGAAAGTCTCTCCTAACAAAACCCCGCCCTCTATATCTTATATATACTCCTCCAAAACCCTTTGTTCCAAGAGGATTTGAATATCTCCTCCTCTCAAATCCACCCTAACTCTGATCTCATCTCTGTAGTCACATGTTGTTGTTTTTATACCTCCCTGTTCCAGACACGAAAAATCACCTGCTTTGTTCAGTTTAAGTTAGACAATACTGTTTTCTACTGACTTATATAAATAACCACAGCTTACAAATATAATAGAAAAATAACATTTTTCTAATATGCTAGAATTAATTTAATTAAAATCTTACACACCCCACACCACCCCCAGCAAAAAAGCATGCTATTATCCAGGGCCGGACCTAAGCTATTGAAGGCCATGGGGCCCTTTATATGTCCAGGTGTCTTTTGTCAACAAGAAATTGCAGCTGTTTTTTGTGTTGAATATATGCGATATGGTAATTTATGGACCAGATGTAATGCCCAGATATAAGGGCTGGTTTAGAACACTATGTATTCATACGCACACACATGGAAGCTTTGGGAAGTTGGCATCCGGGAGCCATGAGCCAACAAATTCTCTCTGTGCTTTGTACGGCCTCTCACCAGTAGAGAGCTCTGAATTACGTTCATCTTCAGGAATGTGGTTTCTGGTTACCGAGCTCGCAAGATCAGGCACTCACTAAGTGACGCCTTCGGCCAAGATCTATAGGTTATGGTAATTAGAGTGAAGTAGACATCTAATGTGCATTGGTGCTGTTGTGTATCAATCCGCTTGTCAGCAGCCATGGGCCTGCCCCATGCGAATGCATAAATGATCCTGACTTGCCTTTGTTTTTCGGGTGGGTTAACTCTGCATCTTATTTGTGGGTTATTTCACCCCAGGGTCTCTGTCTAGCTCACTGGTTGCCAACCGGGGGTCCGTGGACCCCTAGGGGTCCGCGAGAGCTAAATTAAGGTCCGCGAAACAAAGTTATAAACCCATAATAAATTAATATTTTCAATTAAAAGTTCTCTATTATAAAAATATATATTCAAATATTATTCTAAGTTTAATGTTTAACTAACAGTTATGATTAAAATTTATTTTCAAATTCTCAGAATTTTTATTTTGAACCTTGGGGTCCCTGCACCGAACAAAAAAGTCCTAGTGGTCCCTGGTCAACAAAAGGTTGGGAACCACTGATCTAGCTAAATAAAGAACTGTTGCTTATTTTAACCTCCTCCTAGTTGTCTTCATTGGACTCTCTAAGACAACCAGGGCACTTCACTAATAGGTATCTAAAGCCATTTGCACATAACAAAATATGTATTTTGTCAAAGGAATGGTCGAACTGAAATACAATTAAGAAGTATATTAATAGTGAAATAATTATTATTTCCTTAAAAAATTTTTTTTGGGGGGGGGGCCAAGAGAGTGGGGCCCTAAGCTATAACTTGTTTAGCTCATACGTCAATCCGGCACTGCTATTATCCCAAGTCAATAAAAGTTGCAATGGTTATATATGAGGATGGCCAGATTTCCTACACGGGAAAGATATGGAAAAGTTTAAACAAACTTGGTCAAAGGCCGCCTCATATTGGGATAAGTTGGCAAAAATGGACTTTATGGTTATAATTAACGAGTTATAGAAATTAGAGTAATTTTATACCTTTGTATTTTTAAATATTAAAAACTGATTAGACACAGCTACGGAAGTCGGGTGAAGGGTCACTGTTATTGGTGGGTAGAGGGGGAGGGGGTACCTTTCCCCCGAATATTAGAAATTTTATAATTAAGATTGTAATAAGTAAGATGTATTGATACCCTTCTGAGTTTGTATTTTGTCCTTTGTGTTTTGTGTTACTGTAATTTTTTTTCCTGTTTTTGTCCTGTTTTTTTGTTTATAATTTGTTTATAATTTTTTTCTGTTAAAAAAGATTCAATAAAAAATTAAATAAATAAATAAATTTTTTGTACTGTTTTTTTGTTTATAATTTGTTCATAATTTTTTTTCTGTTAAAAAAATTCAATAAAAAATTAAATAAATAAATAAATAAAAATTTTTGTGGGGGGGGGGCAAGAGAGCGGGGCCCTAAGCTACAGCTGGTTTAGCTCCTACGTCAATCCGGCACTGCTATTTTCCCAAGTCAATAAAAGTTGCCAAAAGTTGCACAAAGTGTTCCGCCCCGCCCCCTTTTGCTCCCTCCCCCCCTCCCGCTTGCGAAAGGGGGCGGGCCGCGGAGGCGCGGCTTCGCCTTGGCCCCGCCCCCTCCGCCCACGTGTCCTCCCTCGGGCGGGCCCACGTGGGCGGGCGTCTGCGGCATGGCGAGCGGAGGCGCCTCCGCGCCCCGGGCGGGGCTGGCGTTGTATCCGACCGGGCCAGGGGCGGCGGGGAGGGCGGGGGCGCGCGGGTGCACGTGTGAACGGTCCCCGCGGAGGTGGGTCCTCGAAGGGGAGGCGGGTTGGAGGCCTCTCTGCAAGGAGGGAGGCGGCTTTTCCCATGCAGGCACTGGAGGAGCCCCCCCCTTCTCCCCTAGGGTTGCCAACTCTGGCTGGGGAAATTCCTGGAGGTCGGGGTAGGGTGGGGTTTAGGGGCAGGAAGGAGCTCAGCAGGGATGGGGTGTCTCTCTAGGACTTTTATTTCTTCTAGTCTCTGTGGTATACCATGGGTGGGTGGGTGTTAAGCGCCGACAAGTCGCTTCCGACTCACGGCGACCCTATGAATGAAAGTCCTCCAAAATGTCCTCAGCAGGGAAAGAGGAAGACCCAACCAGAGATGGGCGGACTCAATAAAGGAAGCCACAGCCTTCAGTTTGCAAGATCTGAGCAAGGCTGTCAAAGAGAGGATTGGTATACCATACGGTCGGCTTTTCCAAGCTGTCCTTCCCTCCAGGGAAACCTCTGGGTAGTCTTAGGGTTGCCAACCTCCAGGTACTGGAGGTCTATTCAGTCTGTTCAGAACTCTTGTGGAGCAACAAGATTGTATATTTTTGTTTTGTTATTATGTATGGGCTATTTTTGTGGTGCAACAAGGTTATATACTTGGGTTTATTTTCTAAGCCTGTATAATAAGTCTGTTCAGAACTCTTGTGGAGCAGCAAGATTGCATATTTGTATATATGTTCCAACAAATTCCTACATGAACAGATTCAAAATAATATATAGACGCTATACTATTGGCTTGGTTTAATTTATTTTAGCCATAGTAGCTGCATAGTCTTGCATAACCTCCAGGTACTAGCTGGAGATCTCCTGCTATTACAACTGATCTCCAGCCGATAAGAGATCAGTTCGCCTGGAGAAAACGGCCTTTTTGGCAATTGGACTCTATGGCATTGAAGTCCCTCCCCAAACCCCTCCCTCCCCAGGCTCCGCCCCTGAAACCTCCCGCCGGTGGCAGAGAGGGACCTGGCAACCCTAGGTAGTCTGGAGATTGCTTGTAATTCCAGGAGAGCTCCAGGCACCACCTGGAGATTGGCAACCCTATCCCCCATCCTTTTAAGGGGGTGATGCACTGGGAAGGGCCCCCCCAAGATGGGGGGGTTCCCAGAATAGAGAAAGTGGGGAGGAGAGGAGTCACTTCTTCCAAGATGTTCAGTAGGGTTGCCAACCTCCAGGTGGTGGCTGGAGATCTCTCACTATTACAACTTATCTCCAGGTGACCAAGAGCAGTTCACCTGGAGAAAATGGCTGCTTTGGAAGGTGGTCTCTATAGCATTTTACCCCATTGAAGTCCCTCCCCAAACCCCGCCTCTTCAGGCTCTGTCCCCAAAATCTCTAGTTATTTCATAACCTGGAGCTGGCAACCCTAATGTTCAACCAGGTGCCAGATAAACGGGAGATCTCTCTGTATCTCACCCTTCCTCCAAAGGCGACTTCCCTGAGCACCCCCTCCTTTGTATCCTTGCAATACCCCTGTAAGGTAGGCTAGGCTGAGCGACAGCATGATTGGGTCAAGGATACCCAGGGAGCTTCGCGACGCTGTGTGGGTTTGAGCCTGGGTCTCCCAGGTCTGTAACTGTTATGGCACCCTGGGCTCCCAGGGGTGGTTCATGCTTGCCACTCTGCTAAGACTGAATGTAGGCGCCTGCCGAAATCCTTCTCCCCCCTTTTTTGCTCTACATTAATAAAATCAAGGGCCATCTAAAGGGAAGTAAGATGAAGTAGATGGGGGTGGGAGAGCTTTCACTTGGTCCCTTTGTACTTTTTATGTTCCTTATGACTGCCCCCCAACATTAGCGAGCTCAGCATTCCTTTCCCGTCGTCGCCGCTAGCCCGGATCGCCCTGGGCTCTCTCGCCCCGGATCCTGAGCCCCGCAAAGGAGGAATCAGCAAGGAGCTGAGCGTGACCGAGAACGTTTTGCACGTGTGAGTATAGTGTGCACCGTCACGGAAGCACGGTAAGGGGCTGCGGTTGGACAGATCGGGACTTTGTGCCCAATCTGGGGGAAGTTCTTCTGCGTACATGCCATTAAAATGAGATGGGAGTGTCGTGTCGGCCTAGAACCGTGGAGACACAACTTTGAATCCCTCCTCAACTGTGAAGCTCACTGGGCAATCTTGGGCCATAGAATCATAGAGTTGGAAGGGGCCATAGAGGCCATCTAGTCCAACCCTCAGCCTAGAGCATCCTTGACAAGTGTTTGTCCAGCCTCCGCTTAAAGACTGCCAGTGAGAGGGAGCTCACCACCTCCCTAGGCAACTGATTCCACTGTCGAACAACCCTTACTGTAAATAAAGTTTTCCTAATATCCAGCCGGTACCTTTCTGCCCGGAATTTAAACTCATTATTGCGAGTCCTATCCTCTGCTGCCAAGAGGAACAGCTCCCTGCCCTCCTCTAAGTAACAGCCCTTCAAATACCAAAGTCTCCTGCATTGTAACAGGAAGACCCCCAACTCTACACGTGCTCAAGTGACTGTTTCATTCCGGTTCTCCACTTTATGCTGCTAGGTTTGCCAGTCCTCCCACCTCTGACCCTCAGCATCTTATAATCATAGAATAGAATCATAGAATCATAGAGTTGGAAGGGACCACCAGGGTCATCTAGTCCAACCCCCTGCACAATGCAGGAAATTTACACTACCCTCCCCACGCACACCCCATGACCCCCACTACATCCTCAGAAGATGACCAGGATGCGTTCCCTCTCATCATTTGCTTAAGGCTATAGAACCAGCATTGCTGACAGATGGCCATCTAACCTCTTCTTAAAAACCTCCAGGGAAGGAGAGCTCACTACCTCCCGAGGAAGTCTGTTCCACCGAGGAACCTCTCTGATTGTTAGAAAATTCTTCCTAATGTCTAGACGGAAACTCTTTTGATTTAATTTCAACCCGTTGTTTCTGGTCCGACCTTCTGGGGCAACAGAAAACAACTCGGCACCTTGTTATTTTCAGCATGAGTCCTCCCAGCCCCTTCCAACTCTATGATTCTAGGTTGTGACGCTAGCCATTTATCCGTTTCCTGCAGGGGCTGGAAAGCAGAGGAGGCCCGAATCCTGCGTGTTTCCATCAGTTCTTTCTTGGAGCATCTCTCCTTGGTGGTGGAGACGATGGAGCTGTTTGGGCCCCCCGTGGCGTGAGAAGCTGGATAACCTGAGCACCAGAAAGAGATGGAATTCAAAAAGGCCTTGGTTGGACACAAAACTATTTTGGAGGTCGCAGATGTCGAAGAAAGCACTAGACAATCTAACCTGGAAGCCAGGTTGATAAGAGCAGGTGTTTCCTCTGATACTCAAGAATATTGGTGCAGCTTGGGAGCTGAAAACCTAGGGCTGCCTTAGCATAAAATAAGTACAATCTGGAGTCATCAGTACAACACATTTTCTTGTCTGTCATGAGTTTACGGTGAATTGGAATGGGTTTGTTTAAGCCAACTGATGATATTGATGAATGAGTTAAATCTACCGAGTTATGCATAAGGAAAGCCTTAATAAAGATTGTTTTTGAGACTCCTGGATTGGTGTGTGAGAGGGCTAAAGCCCCCCCCCAAATTGCCAAGCGTTGCTCAGAGAGGGAATGCTACCTGTTGTTTAGAAATAGGAAACAGGAAAACTAATTTTCATCACTGCTGCGAATAAAGCAGTACTCTGCAGCTTGTTTTTAACCAATCACTTCCAAGTTGGGTGAAGCTGACAGCTACGATCCAGCCTCCAGCCTGGCTTGTAACACCCAAGAAGAACTTGTTGCTAGATTTTTTTTTGGGAAGATTCAGACCCAGGTTCAGAATGTATTATGCACATAGTGCTTCTCTCATTTGTTCTTTGCTTGAATGTAGACACTGGGCTTGCTCAATATCAGACTACAGCAGGAAGTAGAAGAAGAGTTGGTTTTTATATGCTGACTTTCTCTACCACTTAAGGCAGAATCAAACCGGCTTACAGTCACTTTCCTTCCCCCTCCCCACAGCAGACACCCTGTGAGGTAGGTGGGGCTGAGAGTGTATGACTAGCCCAGGTCACCCAGCTGGCTTCATGTGTAGGAGCAGGGAAACAAATCCAGTTCACCAGACTAGCCTCCGCCATTCACGTCCAGGGCTTCTGATTTGCCACTGAAGCTTTGATTGGCGATCTAGATTGAAATAACATTGGCCATTTTTGCATTGTCAATTTTGATGCTCGCTCAAAGCGCTTTTTTAAAATGCGACTTTAAAAATGCCTATTCATGGTCCCGACGCAAAAGGAGAAATTCCACTCCCCCACTCGCCTGCTCCTTTGTTCCTGTTTGCAGAGCCATTAGCATGTGCATAGCTAATGCGCCTCTGTTGTTTTGCATGGTTTCTTGAGGGGGATTCTTTGAGGCAAACACCAAAGGTTGTGTTAAATGGGCTCTTTAGTAATGCGAAGCAGGTATGCGCCGGCTTCGCAGACACTTCTGAAACTCCCAGGTGAGTTTGCATAGGATTGTGATAGTACAACCGTTGTGTTTTCCTACTAGCTGAAAGCCTTGCAGCAACATGGGATTTGTAGTCTTAAAGTTGGGTAACGGCGTTCAGCACCATCCTGCCGAAACCGAATCGGTGTGAATCAAAGCAAATTCAGCCAGCCAAGAAAAGAAGCTTTGTTTTGGTTTTTTAAAATGTGATGGTACAGGTCTGTCCCAAGCTACCACTCCTCGATTGTTCTGACATGGACCAGAAATAACATGCAAACTAGCGTTGAATGCTAAACAGTGCCTCGCTCTGAAAGGTGACATCTCCAGAAAAACAGATGGTGTCGGAGGAGACAGTTTAGCATAAACAGGCTGTTTCAAGGAAATACCAGAAGAATGAGGGCTGCAGTAACACAGCACACGCTGAAATTTGTGGCATGAAATATCCTGTGTGGGTTTAGAATCAGAATCATAAGAGTTGGAAGGGACCACCAGGGTCATCTAGTCCAACCCCCTGCACAACGCAGGAAATTCACAACTACCTCCCCCCCACACACCCCAGGCAACCCCTACTCCATGCCAAGAAGATGGCCAAAGTGCCCTCCCTCTCATCATCTGCCTAAGGTCATAGAATCAGCATTGCTGACAGATGGCCATCTAGCCTCTTCTTAAAAACCTCCAGGGAAGGAGAGTTCACCGCCTCCCAAGGAAGCCTGTTCCACTGAGGAACCGCTCTGTTAGAAAGTTCTTCCTGATATCTAGACAGAAACTCTTTTGATTTAATTTCAACCCGCTGGTTCTGGTCCGACCTTCTGGGGCAACAGAAAACAACTCGGCACCCTCCTCTCTATGACAGCCCTTCAAGTATTTGATGGAAGAATTGTGGAGTAATCATGCTGGGTAGTCATAATGTAGCTGGGATACATAGAAATGTTCCATTTTTACTGTTGGGGAGAATGACTCACCCATAGCCACCGAATGGGTTTCAGGTTAGGAGATGGGTCTAAATGCGGTATTTTCTCTCTGGTGGACTCTGATCTGGAGAACCGGGTTTGATTCCCCGCTCCTCCACATGAGCGGCGGAGGCTAATCTGGTGAACCGGGTTGGTTTCCCCACTCCTCTACATGGAGCCAGCTGGGCGACCTTGGGCTAGTCACAGCTCTCTTTGAGCTCTCTCAGCCCCACCTCCCTCACAGGGTGCATCTCTTGTGGGGAGGGGAAGGTGATCGTAAGCCGGTTTGAGTCTCCCTTAAGTGGTAGAGAAAGTCGGCATATAAAAACCAACTCTTCTTCTTGTTCCATGGGGCTGCATGCGTATTCTCAGACAGAAAGGTGCTTTTCGAAGCTCCATGTAATTGTTCAGAAATTCAATTCACAAGCTTAGCCTCCTTCCCGGTTTCAACCAATGTCATTTAAAATCCAACAGGTAAAGGTAGTCCCCTGTGCAAGCACCAGGTCGTTACTGACGCATGGGGTGACGTCACATCACAACATCTACAAGGCAGACTGTTTACGTGGTGGTTTGCTATTGCCTTCCCCAGTCATGTCTACACTTTACCCCCAGCAAGCTGGGCACTCATTTTACCGACCTTGCAAGGTAGAGTCCACCTTGAGCCGCCTACCTGAAACCGACTTCCGTCAGGATCAAATTCAGGTCATGAGCAGAACTTGGACTACAGGACTGCAGCTTACCTCTCTGCACCACGGGGACTCCGGTCTTTAAAATTAATTTTTCTATATGTACGCTGCATAATTATAATATATTTAAGTACTGAGGATGTTTATAAGCTTAATATATTTGGAAGAAAGTACCGCGGAAAATGTTGTAACGCGGGCAATAGTATAAAGTGAGCTACCTCCTCACAATAATATGTATGATCTGAAATGATGATTGATTAACTGAATGAATATATGCATATAAATTATAGCACGTTGTGATGAAAAGGGTTGAAACAGGGCAAGAATCCGGACCCCTGTAAATACGCCCCGGACTGGATAGTTCGAGTGACCCCAACTCTGTATTACAAGAAAGTGCAACAAACGGGATACAGTTCCACATATGCACCTAACAACAAGGCGTTGCATTATTCACAACTTTGAATGGAAGATATATGGACTATGATCTCAAATGTTAGAAGTTTTTGGTTTGTTTAGATAAGTAACATTGTATATAAGAATTGTTTATGTTAAATTGTTCACTGCATATATATTATAGCGCTTTTTTGCAACGCTATTTTGGTCCATTACTGCTGTGCTTATAGAGTTTAAAATTAACACAGCTTTAAACCCCATTTTGCCTAATCGTTGGCCTATTTCTCCCCGAGGGAGGAAACATCGAAAATAATATCCACAGGGATAACTGGATTTCAGAGCGAGCGCTTCTCTTCTAGCTCTTTCTCTGACATGCTAATTTTCTGTATGTAGGGTGTTGTTTTTTAACAGGGAAGCAGTCGTTCACCCCCCACGGTGCAGCAGGAATTTGTGCATCTCAAGACATGGATTTACCACCGTAGAGAGAACCGTTGGCGTGGATCGAACAGTACGTGGTTTTTGTTCGAAACCAAAAGTCGCCACGAAACGTGCCACGCCTCCAATGATACGTAGAAACAGCCGCAGAGCAGGTACTCCCGAGGTGGGTGACATCGACAGGGCAATCTTAAAATAAAGTGCGTACTCCACGGTAATAATAATTGCATGGTCTCCTGGGCAGTAAACAAGGAAAGAGGCTGATGGAGTGGATTGAGACCAGGTTTTTCCAGAACAGCAGGCTGATTTCCAGAGAGGGACGAGGACCACACTGCATCATTTTGAGTTAGGTCACCTTGTAAACAAAAGACATTGAAAGCTCCCACGTATCAGCTGTTGGGTATTTGTCTGCACCGTTTGACCTAGTTCACAAGGAGCATAACTTGAACAGATGTCTCTCCAGCCCCAGGTGGATGGAAGGTACTTTCCCCACTAAAATGTGCGCCTTGGAGTGATAGTGATTCCACTTGAGAGCCAGCGTAGTGTAGAGGTTAAGAGCGGTGGTTTGGAGTGGTGGACTCTGATCTGGAGAACCGGGTTGGTTTCCCCACTCCTACACATAAAGCTGCCCTGACCTGGATGGCCCAGGCTAGCCTGATCTCGTCAGATCTCAGAAGCTAAGCAGGGTTGGCCCTGGTTAGTATTTGGATGGGTGACCACCAAGGAATACCAGGCTTGCTGTGCAGAGGAAGGCACTGGCAAACTACCTCTATTAGTCTCTTCCCATGAAAACCCCAAAAGGGGTCGCCATAAGCTGGCTGCGACTTGAAGGCACTTTACGCACACACGCACACACACACAAAGCCAGCTGGGCGACCTTGGGCTAGTCACAGTTCCCTTAGAGCTCTCTCAGCCCCACCTACCTCACAGGGTGTCTGTTGTGGGGAGGGGAAGGGAACGTGATGGCAAGCTAGTTTGATTCTTCCTTACGTGGTGGAGAAAGTCGGCATATAGAAACCAACCCCCCCCTTCTTCTTCGTGACTCCAAATTCCCCCAAATGTGAACTGGCTTTGCTTAGGTTTCAGTTCAGCAGTTCCTAAGATTCCTAAACTGAGGGCAAAGGGTGATGGTTATCTCAGTTAGGGTGGTGCCAAGATAAACGCCTCCCTCTTCTGCCTGCTTCTATGTTCCCTGTTGCATTTAAAATGCTTTTCGTAGAATCATAGAGTTGGAAGGGACCACCAGGGTCATCTAGTCCAACCCCTGCACAATGCAGGAATTTCACAACTACCTCCCCCCCACCCCCCACCCCAGTGAGCCCCACTCCATGCCCAGAAGATGGCCAAGATGCCCTCCCTCTCATGAACTGCCCAAGGTCATAGAATCAGCATTGCTGACAGTTGGCCCACCTACTTCACATGAACACATGAAGCTGCCTTTGCCAAGCAGGTGCTCTTCTACTGAGCCACAGCTCCTCCCCATTAGGCCATTGGTCCATCAAGGTGAGCATGGTCTACCCAGAATGGCAGCAGCTATCCAGGGTCTCATGCAGAGAGGACTTTGCACATCACCTACTTGCCTAGTCCTTTTCACTGGAGATGCTGAGGATCAAACCTGGGATGTGCAAAAGGTGATGTGAAAGACGTCCACCTGACACCCTGGAGAGCTGCTGCCAGCCTGTGTAGGCAATACTGACCTCGATGGACCAATGGCCTGATTCAGTAGAAGGCAGCTTCATGTGTTCAGGGGATGGTTGTCACAAAACCAACTCCCAAGGAACTGATCACCATCTTATTCGAGATACCTGGGATCCTCTGGCCTCTCCAAGAGAGGGAAGAGCATCTGACCAGCGCAACGGCCTCCCTGGCAGCTCATGGCAGGTACCTGGTCCAGTTCAAATCTCAGTCTTTAAAATGGGAGGCGCCCAGGAGCCTTCGCACATTACTTTTTTTAAAGGGTATGCCAGGGCAACAAGCACACGTTTACAGATGTGCATTCTCTATGCGTGCATGTGAGAATGACTGTAGCTTTCCGGGTCATGCTTTGGCTGGAAACTGCGCATGTTTTGGCTTTCTCTCAAGGCTATTTGGGGCTACTAGTAAAAATAGACACTAGTCATGATACATGCCCATTCTCTCCAGTCTCAGAGGAGCATGCCTATTATATTAGGTGCTGTGGAACACAGGCAGGATAAATGCTGCTGCCGTCATCTTGTTTGTGGGCTTCTTAGAGGCACCTGGTTGGCTACCATTGGCAACAGACTGATGGACTTGATGGGCCTTGGTCTGATCCAGCAGGGCTTTTCTTATGGAGGGACGGAGCTATTTATGGCTACTAGTCAAAATGGATACCAGTCATGATGCATACCCATTTTCTACAGGATCAGAGGAGCATTCCTATTATCTAAGAGGTTGTGGAGCACAGGCAGGATAATGGTGCTGCAGTTGTTTGTGGGCTTCCTAGAGGCCCCTGGTTGGCCACTGTGTGAACAGACTGCTGGACTTGATGGGCCTTGGTCTGATCCAGCAGGGCTTTCCTTATGTTCTTATGGAGGATGGGGCTATCCATGGCTACTAGCCAAAATGGATACTGGTCATGA
Organism: Euleptes europaea; assembly: GCF_029931775.1. Lineage (NCBI taxonomy): Eukaryota > Metazoa > Chordata > Lepidosauria > Squamata > Sphaerodactylidae > Euleptes > Euleptes europaea. The sequence continues at coordinate 176,443,060 of NC_079312.1, read as the reverse complement.
TGTGTACCTGTTCTCTCCAGGAACAGAGGAGCATGCCCATTTTATTAGGTGCTGTGGAACACAGGCAGGATAATGCTGTTGCAGTCGTGGGCTTCCTATAAGCACTTGGTTGGCCACTGTGTGAACAGACTGCTGGACTTGATGGGCCTCAGTCTGATCCAGCAGGGCTTCCCTTACGTTCTTATGTTCTTAAGAGGCCCACAGTTCAGAACTGAAAAGGCTGTAAAGCCCTGAGAGCTTTTAAGGAAGGGCTATGAAGGGACGTCGCCGTCAGCCTCCTAAGCAATATCCGCAGTGACATAATCTCTGTCCATCCGCACGAGCGGTGAAATGCTGTTCTGCCGGGGGGAAGCGTGTTGCTCCCTCGCTGGGAGGCTGCCCTCCCCTGATCCGCCTCCCCTCTGCTCCTCCGGCCCCAAACGCACTTTCTCCCATTCCTAAAAAGGTCCTAAGCAGGAATCTCAGAATTCCAGCCCGGTGAATCATCCCACACGGGTCTGTCGGCGGTGCCAATTTTAGCCTGCTGAAAATGTTATGCGTGCCAACGAAAGATTCCCCCCTTGCTCATTTCTGTGGGTTCTGGCATTGTTACGTCTGCAGCCCAAAAAATGCATTTTCCGTTCATCGCTTCTGCGCGCTCGTATATTACGCATTCCTAGCTACAATTTCTGGGGGGGAAGAGGCGGCAGGGTGCCAGGACTCCTGGGTTCTCTCCATTATTGGAAGATGGGGGAAGGGGAATCTAAGTGGGCCCAGGCTCTTGTTTGGGGAGGACAAACGGAGGAAGGTAGCAGGGTGACGCTTTGGCGCCGGGAACAGCGAAGGCTAAGCTCCAGTTTCGTTGAAATGCTTTTTCCATCCACCGGATGGCACCCTTCCCCACTGCATAGATTGCCACTGGCCTAGTATTTCCCCCACTTGTTTTTAAACTGGGGAAGAATTTTAGAGGTCTTGGACCCTGCCCCAAAACCAAATTGCTTTGCAAAACAGGACTCAAGGTAGGGTTGCCGGCCTCCAGATTGGGGGCTGGTGATCGCCCACTATTGCAACTGATCTCCAGGCGACAGAGATCTGCCTCCCTGGAGAAACTGGTAGGGTTGCCAGGTCCCTCTTCACCACCGGCGGGAGGTTTTTGGGGCGGAGCTTGAGGAGGGCGGGGTTTGGGGAGGGGAGGGACTTCAATGCCATAGAGTCCAGTTGCCAAAGCGGCCGTTTTCTCCAGGCGAACTGATCTGTATTGGCTGGAGATCAGTTGTAATAGCAGGAGATCGCCAGCTAATATCTGGAGGTTGCCAACCCTAGAAACTGGCCACTTTGGAAAGTGGACTCTATGGCTTTATAAGCCAGTTAAGTCCCTCCCCTCCTTAAACCCCACCCTCCTCAACCTCCACCCCCCAAAAACCTCCAGGTATTTCCCAGCACAGACTTGGCAATAGGGTTGTCAACCTCCAGGTGGTGGCTGGAGATCTCCCTTTATTACAACTGATCTTCAGCCGACAGAAATCAGTTCACCTGGAGAAAACGGCTGCTTTTGCAATTGGACTCTATGGCATTGAAGACCCTCCCCTCTCCAAACCCTGCCCTCCTCAGGCTCCACCCCCAAAATATCCAGGTATTTCCTAACCTGGAGCTGGGAACCCTACTTGGCAACCCTAACTCAAAGCCCCCTTTATATCTGCTCCCAATTGCTGCTCTTGCGTAGATTTCTTCCTTCCTGGGCAGCTATCAGTCGAGGGGTTCCCCACCACGGCCCACCCCACCCCACCTCTAAGCAGCTGTTGAAGCTCTCCTCTGGGGAGCCCTCAAGCTCTTTTCTCTTTGCAAAGGCTGGCCTCTCTGGTATAAAAAGGGGAGGGGGGTTCAGTCACATCTGGGCTCTGGAACTCCTCACCCTGAGTGGCTCTTCATTGGCCTCTGGGGATCCGGGCCAGCCGGGGCAGATGGTCAGGGAGCGCATGTCCAGGGAAGCCGGAGAAGGGATTCCCCAGAATCCCTCCAGATCTCATCTGCAACCCATTTCCTTGGGCTCGAGACCTCGCCTGCCTCTGGATTGTGAGATGGAATTGGGGTGTGGGGAGAGGAACCGAACGCCCATCCTGCCAATCTGCCAATCTGATGCACCCGATTTTTCCTCTCCTTGGGCAAACAGGAGTCTGGGCTGTTTTTTTTGGGGTGTGTGTGTGTGTGTGTGTTAATGTGTGAGGAAGTTAAAAACAGAGAAGCGCATGGTGTAGTGGTCAGAGCAGTGTTTCTCAACCTTTTTACCCTTGCAGAACACTTGAATTAATAGTAATGTCTCAGGGAACCCCCTACATAGAATCATAGATTTGAAAGGGACCACCAGGGTCATCTAGTCCAACCCCCTGCACAGTGCATGAAATTCACAACTACCTCCCCCCCACACACACCCAGTGACCCCTACACCATGCCCAGAAGATGGCCAAGATGCCCTCCCTCTCATGATCTGCTTAAGGTCATATGATTACATATGATTTACATATTATTAGCCTATTCATCACTATTTCGCGCAGAACCCCTAGCGATTTCTCGCAGAACCCTAGAGTTCCAGGGAACCCTGGTTGAGAAACGCTGGGTCAGAGAATCAGACTAGGATCGGGGGAAACCCGGGACTGAATGCCCACTCCGCTTGCTGGCTGAACTTGGGTCTGTCTCTTTCAGATTGACCCACCGCACGGATTTGTTGTCGTGAGACTAAAACGGAGGACCGAGGAATGTCTTAAGACACTTTGGGTCTCCGCTTGGGGAGAAAAGCAGGATATAAATGTGTAAACTAAAAAAGTTAATGGAGGGCTGTCCCTAGATCATATTAGCTCACCTGCAAGCAATGTCAAAGGCTCTGGGGAAACAGCTTCCTGGCCTAATCCTGAGACCCTCTCTTGTGATACAGGACTAGGGTTGCCAGGTCCCTCTTCGCCACCGGCGGGAGGTTTTTGGGGCGGAGCCTGAGGAGGGCAGGGTTTGGGGAGGGGAGGGACTTCAATGCCATACAGTCCAATTGCCAAGCGTCCATTTTCTCCAGGGGAACCGATCTCTATCGGCTGGAGATCAGTTGTAATAGCAGGAGATCTCCAGCTAGTACCCGGAGGTTGGTTTGGGGAGAAACAAGTTCCATTGGGTTTGGTTTAAAAAGTTGGATTTGTTTGGGGAGGGTCCATGGTTCAGTGGTAGAGCATCTGCTTGGCTTGCAGAAGGTCCCAGGTTCAATCCCCGGCATCTCCAGTTCAAGGGACTAGGCAGGTAGATGATGTGAAAGACCCCTGCCTGAGACCTTGGAGAGCCGCTGCCGGTCTGAGCAGACAATACTGACTTTGATGGACCAAGGGTTTCAGTATAAGGCATCTTCGTATGTTCATGTGTTTGGGGGGAGCTGTGGGGGGGACAACACTATTTCCATTCTTTGCTTGATAGGCAGAGGTTGCAGGTAAGCATAATGATGAAAGCAAAATACAACCAAATCCACACGGTATGTTTTGTTCGGCCCTAATAAATAGGAAAGCATTACTTGGCTTTCGTTTCTGGTGTCTTTGTTTGGAGAGCTGTTATGCCCATGGGGTCTGGTGGCCATCCCTGGTCCACCAAACCGATCTCACAAAATAGCGATAGAAGTAGGGTTGCCAACCGCCAGGTGGTGCCTGGAGTTCTCCCGGAATTACAACTGATCTCCAGGCGAGAAAGATCAGTTTCCTTGGAGAAAATGGCTGCTCTGGAGGGTGGACTCTACGGCATTATACCTCGCTGCACTCCTACAGCGTGATGTAGTGGTTAAGAGCGGTGGTTTGGAGCGGTAGACTCGGATCTGGAGAACCAGGTTTGATTCCCCCCTCCTCCACATGAGTGGCGGAGGCTAATCTGGTGAACTGGATTTGTTTCCCCGCTCCTACGCATTAGGCCAGCTGGGTGAGCTTGGGCTAGTCACAGCTCTCTCAGCCCCACCTATCTCACAGGGTGTCTGTTGTGGGGAGGGGAAGGGAAAATGACCGTAAGCCAATTTGATTCTTCCTTAAGGGGTAGAGAAAGTCGGCGTATAAAAACCAACTTCTTCTTCTCCCAAACCCTGCCCTCCCCAGGTCCCACCCCCCCAAATCCACAGGAATTTCCCAAGCCAGATTCGGCAGCCCTCGGTTGTCCTGGTGCTGAGCTCTTACCTCACCCCATAGATCCTCTATCCCTTTCCAGTAGTGAGGATCTGGTCCAGGCATCCAGATCCCCCCCTCCCCATCTCTGCCTCTCCCCCATCTTAAGATGCAGTTGGCATCGGATGCCAGTTCCGGATGCGATTAATGCTCTAAAAGCCCCTCGATCGTAATTAATCTTTATGAGGCTGCTCTGAACTTCTATCCGATTCGTATTATAATTTCCCCTCCTCTCTACCCAGAGGTGGCGGGTGGGGGGGAGGGCGTCAGGGAGGAAGATTTACAAGCAGAGAGAGGCGGCTGGGTGGGGCACAGCTGCCTGAGGCCTAGGCCTTGCCGGGTTTTAAATTAGAGAGGAGTGTTAAACAGGGATGCGGGTTCCCGAGGGCCACACCCTGCAGGGGCAGAGGAAGGCGGGGAGGCGCTGTGCTTCCGGTGGGAGGGCATCTAGAAATCCGCCCCCCCTTGTTTGGCTTTGACCAGCTGGTACTGGATCTATGGGTAATAGGGTTGCCAACCTCCAGGTACTAGCTGGAGATCTCCTGCTATTACAACTGATCTCCGGCCAATAGAGATCAGTTCCCCTGGCAAAAAGGGCCGCTTTGGCCATTGGACTTTACAGCATTGAAGTCCCTCGCCTCCCCAAACCCGCCCCTCTTTAGACTCTGCCCCCAAAACCTCCCACCGGTGGCAAAGAGGGACCTGGCAACCCTAATGTGTAAAGGCAAATGAGTACAGTTGAACACATGAGGTTGCCTTCTACTGAATCAGACCCTCGGTCCATCAGTAGGGTTGCCAACCTCCAGGTGGTGGCTGGAGATCTCCCGCTATTACAACTGATCTCCAGCCGATAGAGATCAGTTCCCCTGGCGAAAATGGCCGCTTTGGCAATTGGATATATGGCATTGAAGTCCCTCCCCTCTCCAAATCCTGCCCCTCTCAGGCTCCACCCCAAAAGTCTCCAGGTAGTTCCCAACTCGGAGCTGGCAACCCTATCCATCAAAGTCAGTATTGTCTACTCAGACCGGCAGCGGCTCTCCAGGGTCTCAGGCAGAGGTCTTTCACGTCACCTCCTGCCTGGTCCTTTTAGCTGGAGATGCCAGGGATTGAACCTGGGACCTTCTGCATGCCAAACAGATGCTCTACCACTGAGCCACAGCCCCTCTCCATGGCTCTCCCGGGTCTCAGGCAGGGGTCTTTCACATCACCTACTTGCCGTCCCTTTAACTGGTGATGCTGAGGATTGAACCTGGGACCTTTTGTATGCCAAGCAGATGCTCTACCACTGAGCCACAGCCCCTCCCCTAGGTTTGCCACCTTTGGGTTGGGAAATACCTGGAAATTTTGGGGGTGGGGCCTGAGGAGGCCAGGGTTTGGGGAGGGGAGGCTCCACCCCCTACATCTCCAGGAATTTCTCAACCCGGAGTTGGCAACCCTCTACTACACGTTGAGGTGCGGAACCTGCGGAGTGCGGACGTCTCAGCGCCCACAAGGGCATGCTCTTGCTGCACAGATTGCTTCCTCCTGCCGCCCCCCCCAGCTCTGGCTTCCCCCCCCCCAACCCTATAGCTGTAGCACCAAGCAACAAGTTCCAGGCAGGATTATTAACAGCTGCGCCGCTCCGCTCCAGCCGCTGCCCCCGAGCCTCTTCTCAGACAGGGAAGCAATTAACAATGTTAAAGGCTTTATTAATGGCGCTGGGAGCCCACAAGGTGAGGCCTAATGAAGCAGGAGAGCGTGGCAGGCAGCGGCTGGCTACGGGGCGGCACGGCTGGAAGAGGCTGGGGTCAGCGGTGGCTTTCCTCTGCACGTCACCCCTTGCCACACAAGGGCCCCCGAGAGTCTCGGAGGAAGGAGATGCAACTAGGGCTGCCAGCCTCCAGGTACTTAGCAAAAAGAAGCACCTAATACTAAGTCATTGTACTTACCTCCAAAGGGCTTTCCAGGTTGAAATTGACCATCTGTATGAGTAGCTTGTTAGCTACCCTTTATCCTTGTATATACTTTGCTGCATGTATCTCTATTATTGTTGGCTTCTTGCACTTGTATATAATAATATTGCACTTTGGCATAAATAGTGTGAGCTGAATACTATTTTTTCACACAGCCTCCAGGTACTAGCTGGAGATCTCCTGCTATTACAACCGATCTCCAGCCGATAGGCATCAGTTCACCTGGAGAAAATGGCAGCTTTGGCCATTGGACTCTATGGCATTGACGTCCCTCCTCTCCCCAAATCCTGCCCTCTGCAGGCTCTGTCCCCAAAACCTCCCGCCGATGGAGATAGGGTTGCCAGGTACCTCTTTGCCACCGGTGGGAGATTTTTGGGGCGGAGCCTGAGGAGGGCGGGGTTTGAGAAGGGGAGGGGCTTCAATGCCAAAGAGTTCAATTGCCAAAGCGGCAATTTTTCTCCAGGTGATCTGATATCTATTGGCTGGAGATCAGCTGGATTAGCAGGAGATTTCCTGCTACTACCTGGCAGTTAAAATCCAAAAAACACACAGAGTCTGGTTTAAATTTAAACCCCAATATACAAGGTAACAATTATATTACTACAATCACCACACATGTAGAAAAAACACCAACAATAATGAGAGACTATTATTTCCTATAACAGGTAAGTATAGTATAACATGCAACATTTTAACAAAGTAATGATCTTAATTATGTCCAAAGTATGTCTTTTGTTTTCTTAAGACATATATAAGATCATTACTTTGTTAAAATATTGTTATGTTATACTATACTTACCTGTTAGCATATTTAGGAAATAAAAGTATACTTAGGAAATAATAGTCTCTCATTATTGTTGGTGTTTTTTCTACATGTGTGGATTGTTACCTTGTATATTGGGGTTTATATTTAAACCAGACTCTGTGTGTTTTTTGGATTGTAACTTCATTGTACACAGAAGTATCTATATTTGCTTCCTACCTGGCAGTTGGCAACCCTAGGTGGCGAAGAGGTACCTGGCAACCCTATTGCCAAGGGTATGTTCAAGTAAGCAGGCACCAAGCACCACAAAGGTTAAAAAAAAACCCAACCCAGCTATTACAGCTAGGGTTGCCAACCTCCAGGTACTAGCTGGAGATCTCCTGCTATTATAACTGATCTCCATCCAAAAGAGATCAGTTCACCTGGAGAAAATGGCTGCTTTGGCAATTGGACTCTATGGCATTGAAGTCCCTGCCCTCTTCAAACCCCGCCCTCCTCAGGCTCCGCCCCCAAAACCTCCCACCGGTGTTGAAGATGGACCTGGCAACCCTAATTACAACTGATCTCCAGCCAACAGAGATCAGTTCCCCTGGAGAAAACGGCCGCTTTGGCCATTGGACTCTATGGCATTGAAGTCCCTCCCCTGCCTAAACCCCACCTTTTTCAGGCTCTGTCCCCGAAATCTCCCACCGGTGGCGAAGAGGGACCTGGCAACCCTAGATACAATCCGTTGCAAGCCATGAGGAAAATCTGGGTCGCCAACTCGGTGCCATTGCAAGCCATGTTGCCAACTCTGGGTTTGGAAACACCTGGTGATTTGAGGGTGGAGCCTGGGCGAGTGGGATTGGGGGAGGGGGGAGGTCCTCGGTAAGGACCTGCCATGCAGTCCACCTTCCAAGCAGCCATTTTCTCCAGAAGGGGAAGAAATAGGGTTGCCAACCTCCAGGTGGTAGTTGGAGATTTCCCACTATTACAACTGATCTCCAGGCGGCATAACTCTGTCGAAAATGGCTGCTTTGGAAGGGATACTCTATGGCACTATACCTCATTGAAGTCTCTTCCTTCCTCAAATCCAACCTGGAGTTGGCAACCCTGAAACCCCTCCCCAAATTCCCCCCTTCACAGGCACTGCCCCCAAATCTCCTGATCAGATCTAGCTCTCACTGGAAGGCCAGGAAACATGTGTGTGAAGTGCTGTCAAGTTGCAGCCGACTTACGGCAACCCAGTGGGGTTTTCAAGGCAAGAGACTAACAGAGGTGGTTTGCTATTGCCTTCCTCTGCACAGCAACCCTGGTATTCCTTGGTTGCCTCCCATCCAAGTACTAACCAGGGACGACCCTGCTTAGCTTCTGAGATCTGACGAGGCTGGGCTAGCCAGGGCCATCCAGGTCAGAGAGGAGAACTGGAAAACTGGGTTTGATTCCCTGCTCCTCCAGATGAAGCCAGCTGGGTGACCTTGGGCTAGTCACAGCTCTCTTAATGCTCTCTCAGCCCCACCTACCTCACAGGGTGTCTATTGTGGGGAGGGGAAGGGAAGGTGATTGTAAGCCGGTTTGATTCTTCCCTAAGTGGCAGAGAAAGTCGGCATATAAAAACCAACTCTTCTTCTTCTTCCTCTGCGAAGCAACCCTGGTATTCCTTGGTGGTCTCCCACCCAAGTCCTAGCCAGGACCGACCCTGCTAAACTTCTGAGATCTGACAAGATCAGGCTAGCCTCAGCCATCCAGGTCAGGGCCATGTGACATGGTCCTTTGTGAATAAGTCAAATCCAAAATGTGGTAGAGAGAATCAAGAAGAAGAAGAAGAGTTGGTTTTTATATGCTGACTTTCTCTACCACTTAAGGAAGAATCAAACCGGCTTACAATCACCTTCCCTTCCCCTCCCCACAACAGACACCCTGGGAGGTAGGTGGGGCTGAGAGAGTGTGACTAGCCCAAGGCCACCCAGCTGGCTTTATGTGGAGGAGCGGGGAATCAAATCCAGTTCACCAGATTAGCCTCCGCCGCTCGTGTGGAGGAGCAGGGGAATCAAACCCGGTCGGTCCACCAGATTAGAGTCCGCCACTCACGTGGAGGGGTGGGGAATCAAACCCGGTTCTCCAGATTAGAGTCTATCGCTTAAACCACCGCTCTTAACCACTACACCACGCTGGCTCTCCCAGACATCGTCCCAGAAGCCCCCCCCCCCAGATATCTTCTTAATTCTTGACTGAATTAAGCAAGCGAACATGGGTATTTTTTTTGACGGCAGTCCTTGCGCTGTACCATTCTGTCTCCTTCTGTAATGACCACTTATGGCGACACAGCCAAATGGCACGCTCATGCCGTTGGCGCGACGTCCGCGTGGCGCTCTCGAGACGGCCACAGCTCATTTCAGACGCCAGCCAGTCTTTACCCCCTGAAGCAAATCACATGTGCCTTTGTGGCAGATGTGTTCCCCGTACAACAGAAGCCCCTGGGGTCTGCAGGGGGGAACGTTCCCGTGTCGCTCCGACGGGTGTCGACACGAGGAGAAAGTGTGAACAGGAAATACCGCGCGGCCACGAACATATGTGCGTGGCGATGCTCCTCCATATGTGAAAACGAGGGAGGCCCGCATTTGGCCACGATGAATTGGAGACAGGAGCGAAAGCCGCCTGAAAGGAAAGCGGACTTTGGCTGCTCTTTCCGAAACATCTGTCGCTTCCTGCCCATTGCCAAACTCTGTTACCCTTCTCCTCCGGTGGATCCCGGGATACAGAATAAACTAGAGGCCTAAAGCCGTGGATTTGGCCGGCTATGGTCACACGTAGCTCTCCTTGCTGTACATTCCTTCTTTCAGTTCCTTCTCCTCTCAGCTGCTTCCTTCTCCTTTCCCCCCCCTCAACTTTCTGGATGGCTCCCAACTCCTCTTTTAAACACACCTGCTTCCCCTGGCTGACTGCCTTTGTAGGCCCCTTTCTCGAAGGCCCTGACGTCTTCTACGCCTCCGCCTTTCCTGCCTAGGCTCTGCCTTGCTGTTCTGTAGCATCTTCTCCAGGTGGGTTGCCAACCTGGAGATCTCCTGGAATGACAACTGATCCCCCCCCCCCAATGACAGAGACCAGCTCCCCTGGAGCAAAAGGCTGCTTTGGAGGGTGGGCTGCACAGCGTCACATCCCTGCTGAGCTCCCTCCTCAACCCACATCCCCAAACTTCCAGGAACGCCACAATCCACTGTGGCTCAGTGGTACAGCCTCTGCTTTGCATTCAGAAGGTCCCAGGTTCAATCCCTGGCATCTCCAGGTAAAGGGACTAGGCAAGTAGGTGATGGGAAAGACCCCTGCCTGAGACCCTGGAGAGCCGCTGCCGGTCTGAGTAGACCATAGAAGAAGAAGAGTTGGTTTTTATATGCCGACTTTTTCTCCCACTTAAGGGAGACTCAAACCGGCTTACCATCACCTTCCCTTCCCCTCCCCACAACAGACACCCTGTGAGGTAGGTGAGGCTGAGAGAGCTCTAGCAGAACTGTAACTTGCCCAAGGTGACCCAGTTGGCTTCGTGTGTAGGAGTGGGGAAACAAATCCGGTTCACCAGATTAGCCTCCGCCGCTCGTGTGGAGGAGTGGGGAATCAAACCCGGTTCTCCAGATCAGACTCCACTGCTCCAAACCACCGCTCTTAACCACTACACCATGCTGGCTCTTGATGGACCAATACTGACTTTGATGGACAACGGTCTGATTCAGTATAAGGCAGCTTCATGTGTTCATCAGTGGCCTCTTGATGGCAGCTGGAGACACATCTACCTCCCTTCCCCTCTCCCCTTTAATATCAGATCAGAGAGGGACTGTGGCTTAGGGTTGCCAACCTCCAGGTGGTAACAGTCATGTACAAAAGGTGCAATTTATATAAGCTACTGAAGTGAAAACATGTACAATATTGTACTCAACAAGGTAACCACACAACAAACTAACAATCAATATGTACAATATATATTTTGAGGCGGAGCCTGAGGAGGGCGGGGTTTGAGGAGGGGAGGGACTTCAATTCCATAGAGTCCAATTGCCAAAGCGGCCATTTTCTCCAGGAGAACTGATCTCCATCGGCTGGAGGTCAGTTGTAATAGCAGGCGATCTCCAGCTAGTACCTGGAGGTTGGCAACCCTACATCCGCTACACCTGAGGCGGTTAAAGGATCATAATGTGGTGTAATATCCTCCTTAAGTGCTCACTCTACAATAGGGTCCCATCTAAGTTCATAGACCCGTTACTTGCTGATAGGGAATGGTTACCTACAAAATGTAAGGTTTCCCACCTTATGATCACACAGGATCCAATAATTATTGACTCAGCGGCAAAGTTTTTTCAGCTCGTAATTAGAGAACTCGATTGTTACTCTGCACCATATAACGGTTAAGTCAGGACTGAATAACCAAGTAACTGTTTTAGTGGGGTTTGTATGTTCTTATAAAAATGATTTTATAGTACTTTTCTCGTATGATATCTGCATGCCCTTCATACCACGATTTTACTGTAAACTCCACTGTACGATCTCCCGTTTAATGCCAATGAAGGCTTTCCTATCGGTTAAATAATGTGAAGTAATATTAACACATGTTTCCACTTTGTAGGACACCGAGACCGCTTCTCCCCCCCCTCCCCCAGCTGAAAAAGCAGCAATTAAAGGGATTAAAACAAATAAATGGATCGGCAATTCAGGACACGCCGGCCGCCCCGCCATAACCGCTTCCATATGATTTCTTGCCTTCCAGCCGCCTCCTGTTCTGTTCGCAGTTGCCAATCCCCCCCGCCCCCCGGACGCAAGAGTCTGTCTTCGTTTTGTCCATCTCACTGCGGCGCGGCGTTTGATCGTTCCGGGCCTGGATCGCTCTTGCGGTAGCCAAGCTCTTTGCTGGCTCAGGTCTGGATTCCTACCGGGTCTCCGAATTGGGCCGCTGCGCTGTGGTCGTGGTAATCTGACCCTCTGTGAGGTTTGGATTGCTATTCGCAGGCCAAAAGGGAACACTGGTTTTCCATTTGGGGTAGGGTTGCCAACCTCCAGGTCCTAGCTGGAGATCGCCTGCTATTACAACTGATCTCCAGCTGATATAAATCAGGTCCTCTGGAGAATGTGGCCACTTTGGCAATTGGACTCTATGGCATTGAAGTCAGGGTTGCCAGGTCCCTCTTTACCACCAGCGGGAGATTTTGGGGGCGCGGCCTGAGGAGGGCGGGGTTTGGAAAGGGGAGGGACTTCAATGCCATAGAGTCCAATGGACCAAGCAGCCATTTTCTCCAGGTGAACTGATCTCTTATCGGCTGGAGATCAGTTGTAATAGCAGGAGATCTCCAGCTATTACTTGGAGGTTGTACATATTGTACATACATATTTGGAGGATACATTCCCTTAACTTCCAATTGACTGCATAAGCACACGGAAGAAATCAACGCTTGAGAAAATTCTCCATGAAATGGGAATTTACCGGAAGCCCATTGCGTACATCATCTGTGCTCCGTTGCTTTTTGTATAATTATTATGTATGGAATTATATGAATGTGAGCCTTTGCCCCATTTGTAGCACTTTAACGCTTTGCGTACTTATATACTTTCGTCTTCCTTTCAACTGCGGTTTGTATTTTGAGGCTTGTCCTCATAATATATATTTTTCAATATCTTTCACTGTGTAATATCTTATTGCCTTTAATTAGGTCTTTTGCATTTCAAATTACTTGGAGGTTGGCAACCCTAATTGAAGTCTCTCCCAAACCTGCCCTCTTCAGGCTCTGTCCCAAAAATCTCCAGGTATTTCCCAATTAGGGTTGCCAGGTCCCTTTTTGCCACCGGCGGGAGGTTTTTGGGGCAGAGCCAGAGGAGGGCGGGGTTTGGGGAGGGACTCCAATGCCATAGAGTCCAATTGCCAAAGAGGCCATTTTCTCCAGGGGGAACCGATCTCTATCGGCTGGAGATCAGTTGTAATAGCAGGAGATCTCCAGCTAGCACCTGGAGGTTGCCAACCCTATTCCCAACCCGGGGCTGGCAACCCTAATTTGGGGTCAATTCCGAGCCATGTTTGCTGTGTCCAGGAAGAGAGAAATGCTAGCAACGTCAGAGGCGGTTTCAGCGGTGGCCCATTTTAATCCACTCAAAAAAAATTGGACTTCTGTCCCCTCCCTGAACCGGGGGAGGCCTTAACCACCTCTCCTACAGTGAGCTGGATCTGAAGGAGAGCCGACACCCTCCTTTCCTCCCCCCCCCCAGTCTTATTCTGAGATCATTGCTTAACCCACCCCCTTCTCAGAATTTATATCTTGGCTCTTTTTTTCTCCCTGGACTTTTTTGAGACAGAAACAATAAAATTTCATTTACGAGGCCATTAGCGGCGGCTGGCGGGTGAAATCACCAACTTGGGGAGGGGGGGAGGGGGAACGTGGCCGCGACAGGCCCCCGGGTGGGATTGATGCGCCCCCTCCCCGTTTTTCTGCTCTTGATAAAATGTTATGTGGCGCTGCCAGCCACTAATGGACATCGGCGGCTGACGATGGCATGAATCACACGCCGTGGCAGTTCGGGAAACGCCGTAACCGTGCCGCAAAACCGACCCCAACCCCCCACTACTAGGAATTGGGGAGGGGGGAGAGAAGCCGAACTGGGCAGCTGTATTAAGGAAAGTGCTGTTTGGAACACTGGCTAGATTACAGGGAAAGCATTCATAATCCTTTCTCCAAGGTCTTCCGTCTCCTGTTCCCACCGTACCGGCAGCTGCCCCTTCTTTAACACCTATCACACCTGATGCGATCATACGCATCTGCAGGGTTGCCAATTTCCAGGTGGCGCCGCACAAAAACCAAGCAACTTAGGCTGTATACTTCTGCATGAGAAAGTGTATTCCAAATATTTCAAAATCAGCAGTTATCTTTAATAATACATACAAATCAAAGAATCCCACTATGTGGAACAAAGTCAAATTTGACAAAAATTCATTATATATTATGATGAATTTGGCGCAAAGTGGTAAGCTGCAGTACTGCAGTCCAAGCTCTGCTCACGACCTGAGTTCGATCCTGACGGAAGTCGGTTTCAGGGAGCTGGCTCAAGGTCGACTCAGCCTTCCATCCTTCCGAGGTTGGTAAAATGAGTACACAGCGTGCTGGGGGGAAAGGGAAAATGACTGGGGAAGGCACTGGCAAACCACCCCGCAAACAAAGTCTGCCTAGGAAACGTCAGGATGTGACATCATCCCATGGGTCAGGAAGGACCCGGTGCTTGCACAGGGGACCTTTATCTTACCTTTAATACACTTACATATAATCGACAAACAGGTAAGTAACCTGATCCTATACTACAAACAAATGTCCACAGAAGGTATCTTCATTATTATTTTCAGTTGTTGTGTTGCTCAGTTTTAGTGTGGCATCAACAATGTGTGCAACTATAGTTCCACCCTTTTTGTGTGTACTGCACAACCTCCAGGTGGTGGCTGGAGATCTCCAGCTATTACAACTGATCTACAGCTGATAGAGATCCGTTCACCTGGAGAACATGGCTGCTTTGGCAATTGGACTCTATGGCATTGAAGTCCCTCCCCGCTCCAAACCCCACCCTCCTCAGACTCTGCCCCAAAAACTTCCCCCGGTTGCAAAGAGGGATCTGGCAACCCTAGTTCCAAGCCCAGGAAACCCTGGCTGTCCTCTCCATCTCCTTCTTTTTAGCTTTCCAGTACCGAGGACTCTCTATGGTGGATCCTGGGCCCTAGTGAAAGCATGCCCACTCTCTTTTCTCTGCCCCCTCCTGTCCCGGCTGCCACCACGTGACCCCAGCAGATGGGAGCAAGCAGCGAGCCGGACCCCCTCTCTGCCCCTGCCCGCTACCCCCGTCTGTGCCTGCTGGTTATTAATTATTCATCCCCCTCTGCGGGCAAGCAGCACACACAAGGTTAATGGATGGAAGCAGCGGTGGGATTCCCGACGCCCCACAGCCCACATAAACCATTGCCAGGGAGTAAGGTCAACAGGAGGTTGGTGCTAAGCAGATGGAGGGGGGGGGGAAAGAGTCCAGTGTGCTGTATTGATGGGAAAGCCCCTTAATATTGGAGGAAGCTCCCGCAAATTGAGCAAAAACGTAGCCAGGGCCTTTGCAGAAAGCATGAAGGAAACACAATGGCCATTTATGCATGGCAGGTTTTGCCTTAGATTTGCCGCTGTGTAGATGCACGTTTCCCCCATACAAATTCTTAAAACTCAAAAACAAGTCCCCATGTAGAGTTTTGTGGATTCAGATTAGGAAAATGTGCATCTAGAGAGCGGCAAATCCAAGGCAAAACCTCCCATGCATAAATGGCTAATAATAACAATAATAATAATAATAATGTTCCTCCTCCTCCTTCTTCTGTTAGAAAATTCTTCCTAATAGACAGAAACTCTTTTGATTTAATTTCAACCCGTTGGTTCTGCTCCGACCTTCTGGGGCAACAGAAAACAACTCGGCACCCTCCTCTCTATGACAGTCCTCAAGGACTTGAAGATGGTTATCATCTCCCCTCTCAGTCTTCTCCTCTTCAGGCTAAACATACCCAGCTCCTTCAACCATTCCTCATAGGACCTGGTCTCCAGACCCCTCACCATCTTTGTTGCCCTCCTCTGGACACGTTCCAGCTTGCCGACCTCCTTCTTAAATTGTGGCGCCTTAAACTGAACACAATACTCTAGGTGAGGTCTAGATCTCAGAAGCTAAGCAGGGTCAGCCTAGACCACAGCCTCGGCTTGGGGTAAGGCAAGGTTTGGTTCTGCCCCAAAGCAGAAGGTATTCCCCGACAGTGCCGAAAATAACTTCAAAGGGCCATAATAAGGGATCTGGGTGGGGGGAACTTGTCAGTGATGGAGAGGAAACACCAGAGCAAGAATTTGCATTCTCTCATCTCGGAGGATTATAGCATGGATGATCTGCAGCCTGGGGAGAGGGAAGACGGGACACAACGCTTGAAGAGGAAAGGCCTTCCCCAAAAAGGCGAGCCAAGAGCGGAGGCGAAGCCAAGAATTGCCATGGCCAGAGTTGGGGAGGGGGAGCTGAGATGGAAGGGCTGGCTATGCTACGGCCAGCTCCAGCCGCCGGTTGTCGGAGGAACGAGTTTAATGGGACCGGGCATTTCATTTCCCTGAGTGGCCCTTTGAAGGCTGCGCTGTCAAGACTGATGGATCCAGATTGAATTAGCTGGGGAGGGGAGGCGCACGCCAGGTTTGAAGCTCTCCCCCCCATCTCTCTCAGGACTTTTAAACCCCTCCCGGGGGGGGGGAAGCAGCAGAAGCAGACGGTCCATTCTGTCGCCACCCAGTCGCTGTACTCAGGTTATGGAGGAAGATCCCCATTATCCTGTAGAGAAATGGAATAGGGCCACTTTAACCCTTCCCTCTCTGCTCAGAAGCTGGTCTGGTCGGGGGCCATATTGAGAATGCGGAGAGGGGTCATAGAATCATAGTTGGAAGGGAGCCACCAGGGTCATCTAGTCCAACCCCCTGCACAATGCAGGACATTCACAACTACCTTCCCCCCCAGTGACCCCTACACGCCCAGAAGATGGCCAAAGTGCCCCCCCTCTCATCATCTGCTTGCGGTCGTAGAATCAGCATTGCTGACAGATGGCCATCTAGCCTCTGCTTAAAAACCTCCAGGGGAGGAGAGCCCACCACCTCCCGAGGAAGCCTGTTCCACCGAGGAACCGCTCTGTTAGAAAGTTCTTCCTAATGTCTGGACGGAAATTCTTCTGATTTAATATCAACCCGTTGGTTGTGGTCCGACCTTCTGGGGCAACAGAAAACAACTCGGCACCCTCCTATGACAGCCCTTCATGTACCTGAAGATGGTTATCATATCACCTCTCAGACTTCTCCTCTTCAGGCTAAACATACCCAGCTCCTTCAACCTTTCCTCATAGGGTCATCCCAAGGTATTGCCTCCCTTCAAAATGGCCAAACCACTCCATTAGTACAGTGACTGCCTTCCCCCCACCACCTTATTTTTAAGCATCCCTTCAAGGGGACGGATTTGGCCCAAAGGCTACTACTGGCTAATCCCGTTTCAAACTGATGATTTATGGGAAGGTGGGTATAGCCATTTTTAATGGGTGGGGGGATCTGTCTCTCCAGCTCCCATTAATTAATGCAGGGGTCCCCAACATGGTGTCCACTAACTCCTTTCCCGGAGCCACCCAGCGTTTTTAGAAAGTGAGTGGGGTAGGGTTGCCAACCTCCAGGTACGAGCTGGAGATCTCCTGCTATTACAACAGATCTCCAGACGACAGAGATCAGTTCACCTGGAGAAAACAGCCGCTTTGGCCATTGGACTCTATGGCATCGAAGCCCCTCCCCTCCCCAAACCCTGCCCTCCTCAGGCTCCACCCCCAAAACTTCCCACCGATGGCAAAGAGGGACCTGACAACCCTAGGTTGGGGCCAGGTGGGGTGCCCTCGCTGTATTATTGTCCCTTCAGGACGTTTCTTTCTCCATCCGTTCTCTTCCTACTTCCCTTGTTTCCCCTGACAGTTAAAACTCTTCACAGTGGGTAGCCGTGTTAGTCTGTCTGCAGTAGTAGAAAAGAGCAAGAGTCCAGTAGCACCTTAAAGACTAACAAAAATATTTTCTGGCAGGGTATGAGCTTTCGTGAGCTACAGCTCACTTCTTCAGATACAGCTAGAATGTGAATCTCTGTAAACTCTGTAAAACTCTGTAAACCAAATCCATGCTTAGAAGATGCAAACAATGCGCCCTTCCCTCCTTCCCAGCTATCCAACATCCCGTAGCGGCTGCTAATGAGACCCCTGATGTGCCCATGACTTATTTATAGAGCGCAGAAAAGCTGCCACCAAATCTTCCCTTTCATCTTGCCGTTGCCTCCCCTCCTGGGCACGGCTGGCTTGCCTCGCTCCCACATCAAAACCCCACACATGCGCACACCAGCCCTCCGCCCTCCAGCCGCTGCAAATGCCTAGGGGAGCCCAGAATGCATTCTTCGGCACAGACCCTGGCCTCATTCTTAAAACGCCAGGAGTTTCAAACTCTCAAGGCCGAAGAAAGTATTCCGACAACCTCCTCCCCGAGAGGAAGAGCGCACCAACGGCTCACAACTCCAAGCGCACCAAACTTTGTGATAAATTCGCGCCTTAAAATGCCGAGGGAAGGTTTGATGCTATGTTGAGCGCTTCTACGACACAATCCAGAGGCTTAAAAGATAGGGTTGCCAACCTCCAGTTGGTGGCTGGAGATCTCCCACTATTACAACTGATCTCCAGCCGACAGAGATCAGTTCACCTGGAGAAAATGGCCCCTTTGGCAATTGGACTCTATGGCATTGAAGTCCCTCCCCTCCCCAAACCCCGCCCTCCTCAGGCTCTGCCCCCAAAATCTCCAGGTATTTCCCAACCTGGAGCTGGCAACCCTATTAAAAGATGGTAGAGAACACATGAACACATGAAGCTGCCTTCTACTGAAGCAGACCCTTGGTCCATCAAAGTCAGTATTGTCTACTCAGACTGGCAGCAGCTCTCCAGGGTCTCAGGCAGGGGCCTTTCACATCACCTACTTGCCTAGTCCCTTTAACTGGAGATGCTGGGGATTGAACCTGGGACCTTCTGCATGCTAAGCAGATGCTCTACCACTGAGCCACGGCCCCTCCCCTGAGTGAAGCAAGATTCCTTCACATCCAGGCTCAAAATATTCATGTTTGAACAAAGCACAGATTGTAGCCCAGACGATTACCAGTATGGAAGCAGAGGGTTATAGTTAGGCTTGCCAACTGCTCATAGGGTGCGGGCAAAAGCCCGCCAATGCACCAATCTGCCCGCTGACCCTCAGCTGGTCGGCGGGCAAAAGAGGGCCAGGCCAAGGGAGAGGCGTGCAACGCCCCGATGTGGACACTCTAGCAATCTCCGCCGAAACTCCATGAAAACCATAAACTCTCTATGGAAACCATAGAGTTTTGGCGGAGATTGCTAGAGTGTCGCCATCGCTTCTGGCGAAGTGAAATTGGTATGTCACATGGGTCGCACGCACGCCCCTGCAAAGCTCCCACCTGTGGAGCAGAGGGACCTGGCAACCTTACTAATAGTTATTCCATAATGAACATGCATTACCATGTGTAGGTAAGGTTAGCAACCAACTGACCTAGGTTTGCCAATCTCCAGGTACTAGCTGGAGAGCTCCTGCTATTACAACTGATCTCCAGCCAATAAGAGATCAGTTCACCTGGAGAAAATGGCTGCTTTGGCAATTGGACTCTATGGCATTGAAGTCCCTCCCCTCCTCAAACTCTGCCCTGCTCAGGCTCCACCCAAAAATCTCCTGCCGGTAGTGAAGATGGACCTGGCAACCCTAAACTGACCAGTTGGGGAAAAATCCCCAACATGGCTTGTTGTACTTTGCTTCCAGTGAGCTGCCCAGTTAAGTAAGATACAGGGCTGTTTTTTTTAGCTGTACACATAGGTGTATACACCACTCCTATGCTCCACCCTTAGACCTACAACAAACTGCTGGACTCTTTTCTCCATGTCTCTTATGAACATAAGAAGAGCCCTATTGGATCAGACCCGTGGTCCATCTAGACCAGCATCCTGTCTCACACGGTGGCCAACCAGTTCCTCTGGAGGTCCAACAACCATGTCTTAGAGGCCGAGGCCTTCAGAAGAACGTAAGAGCCCTGCTGGATCAGACCAGTGGTCCACCTAGTCCAGCATCCTGTCTCACATAGCTGCCAACCAGTTCCTATGGAGGTTCAGCAATCATGTCATGGAGGCCGAGGCCTTCATAAGAAACTAAGAGCCCTGCTGGATCAGACCAGTGGTCCACCTCGTCCAGCATCTTGTCTCACACTGTGGCCAACCAGTTCCTCTGGAGGTCCAACAACCATGTCATAGAGGCCAAGACCTTCTTAAGAACGTAAGATCAGATCAGTGGTCCACCCAGTCCAGCATCTTGTCTCACATAGCTGCCAACCAGTTCCTCTGGAGGTTCAGCAATCATGTCATGGAGGCCGAGGCCTTCATAAGAACCTAAGAGCCCTGCTGGATCAGACCAGTGGTCCACCTAGTCCAGTGGTCGGCAAACTCATTAGTCAACAGAGCCAAATATCAACAGTACAACGATTGAGATTTCTTTTGAGAGCCACCTAAACAAATAAAGGGAGAAGAAAGAGGGGGCAGGAAATCAGCTTGCTTTCCCCATCATTTTCCCCACCCTGCAGTTATTTATGGAGCCGACTCTATGCCTCCGGAGTGATCTCGTGCAAATCGCACCCCATCACCGCCGCTATCTCCCCCCAACCCCACCCAATGGGTGCCCTACTCTGAACTCAGGGAGGGATTCCCCCCCCCCGCGCCCCACTGCCGCCGCCCTTCCCTCCTTCCCGGGTTGGCTGGGCGAGGCGGCGGCGGTGGGAGCCCACGGGGCGCGCAGCCCGCTCCTGCCCAGCGCGAGGCGGAGCCTGCCTCTCCCCCCACCTTGCAGCAGCAGCCTGGGCGGCTGGCCACCACCTCTCCCCACTGCCTCCGATCCCTCCCCGCCGGTGGGGGGGGGAGAGAGAGAAAGAAAGAGAGAGAGAGAGAGAGGAGGGGAGGCCGGGGGAGGGGGCACCGCCTCTCGCTCGCCTGCTGGCTCCTCCCGCCTGGGGCGCACTGGAGCCCGGCAGGAGCACAGCACCTCTGCCTGGCTGGGCACGGGGATGCAGAGGAGCTGCTCAGCCAACCGACGGGGGGTGGGGAGGCTGGGAGCCGCACTCAAGGGGCCAAAGAGCCGCATGCGGCTCGGGAGCCGCGGTTTGCTGACCACTGACCTAGTCCAGCATCTTGTCTCACACTGTGGCCAACCAGTTCATCTGGAGGTCCAACAACCATGTCATAGAGGCCAAGGCCTTCTTAAGAACGTAAGATCAGATCAGTGGTCCACCCAGTCCAGCATCTTGTCTCGCACAGTTGCCAGCCAGTTCCTCTGGAGGTCCAACAAACATGTCATAGAGGCAGAGGCCTTCATAAAAACATTAACGCCCTGCTAGATCAGACCAGTGGTGCACCTAGTCCAGTATCTTGTCTCACAGTGGCCAGCCAGTTCCTCTGGAGGTCCAACAAACATGTCATGGAGGCCAAGGCCTTCAGAAGAGCGTAAGAGCCCTGCTGGATCAGATCAGTGGTCCACCTAGTCCAGCATCCTGTCTCACACTGTGGCCAACCCTCTGGAGGTCCAACAACCATGTCATAGAGGCTGAGGCCTTCATAAGAATGTAAGAGCCCTGCTGGATCAGACCAGTGGTCCACCTAGTCCAGCATCCTGTCTCACACAGCGGCCAACCAGTTCCTCTGGCGGTCCAACAACAGGGCATAGAGGCCGAGGCCTTCCCCTGATGTTGCGTCTTTGCACCGGTTGACTGCCTCTGAATGTGGAGGTTCCCTTTTGTCACCATGGCTACTAGCCACTGATAGACCTATCTTCCATGAATCTGTCTAATCCCCTTTTAAAGCCATCTATGCCTGCGGCCATCACTACATCCTCTGGCAGAGAATCCCACATTCATTACTTAAAGAAGTGTTTCACCCAGGTGGCAGAATTTTAGGTTTCCAGAATAGCAAACTTCTGTTTGACCCTATGTAGAAATAGTGAACGGAAGGAGAAAAAACCTGCGTCAACTTGGAAGGAGGCAGGGAGGGGCACCCATTCCAGTAGGATTTCTCTCTTGTGAGGTTGTTCCTGCTCCTCCCTACCCATCCAGGACATCACGAAGAACCAATTATTTTCCAGGCTTTTATTTAGCAAAAGAAAAATTAATTATAAAATGAACCGATAAAAAGCCCACGCAGCTGCAGGGAGGTCCCCCTCCACTCCAAATTCCTTAGCCCCAATGGGGGGGGGGTCTTTTTTGGGAGGAGTGGGGGGCGATCCAAATCCCTCCAGACCACAGTGCAAATATTTACACAGACTCGAAGGATGGGGGGGGGGGAGATGGAGGACTTTTTACACTGAAATCTCTACACCCGGGGAATGGAATCATTTACAGCCAATAATCTTAACGAGATGCGATAATAAATTAATGAGTAAGGCACTGCACCCCATGAGGGCACAACAGGTGGGGTCGGGGGGGTGAGCGGGGGGGGGGTGAGGGTGTCAGGTAAGGATTAAAAATATCCAGTCGCCATGGTTACCAAAACAGAACGAGGGCAAATTCCACCAGCTACCAACAAAGGAGTGGGGGATTAGGGAACGGGCCTTATGATTGGGAGAAGGGGGGGGTCCACAAACATTTTTTTGGGGGGGGTGAGGGATCTCAATTTAGCTGCCAGCTTGGAGGAGGGAGGGGCGGTTCCCCGGCTGCACCCCCAACCCCGCCGCTCCCTCTAGGTTGCCCCTCCGAGTTCAGATGCAGAGGAAAGGTTATTGCTTCCGGGCTGACGGTTGGGGAGCGCCCCCCTCTTTCGGCCGTCCCGGGATTTCCGCCTCCAAGGGCAAAGGCTACACATCTCTTGCCCTTACGGGAGTTTCAAAGGTCAAGTCGGTCATTCCGGCCAGGGCCACGAGTGGGGGCTGGAGGTAGAGAGTCCTTTCGGGGTGCATCGAAGTCTGTTTGCGCCCCTCCCCGCCCCGCGCCCCCCCACTCTCCCCAGCAATCTCAGCTGTTCCCAGAAACCAGAGTGATGACTTGTTCGAGCTTCTGCCTCAATTTGTGTTTCCGGCAAGCGGCGTCCCGTTCCAACGCTGTCAGGATCTGGCGGGCGGGCAGGAAACGGGTTGGGAATACCGGGGTGGGGGGATCCAGGAGGAAGGAGAGGAAAAGAGAGAGGCAGAGAAAAAGAGAAAAGGTCAGGAGGGTTAAAGCCTCAAATTCCCAGGAGCGAAGACGGAGTACGATCTGGGCTCTGGGATGGAGAAACGCCTGGCGGAACTGGAACGGTAAGTTGGGGTGGGTATACCGAGGCAGGGAGGGATCAAAAATGGGTCACGGGGTCCATCTCGTCACCTTGAGGCAGTCTTAAGCTGGAGACAGACAGTGGCGTTTGAAGAACCCGCACAGCCGCTGGACAGACTTCACTTCCCGCGATGTTCAGACAATTTTTTTTTTATCCTCCTGCCGTTGCCTCAGCCAAAAAGGTTTTTTTTTTTTGGAAACAAAATTTAAAAAAAATTCCCAGAGCTGTTTACCCAGAGGTGGAAGTGGGAAACGTATCAAGTAGCCCTCAATTTTCTGGGCAAGGAACAAAACATCATTAGCTTATTTCCTCTAGAACACTGGTTCCCAACCAGGGGTCCGCGAGAACTAAATTAAGGTCCGCGAAACAAAGTTATAAACCCATAATAAATTAATATTTTCAATTAAAAGTTCTCTATTATAAAAATATATATTCAAATATTATTCTAAGTTTAATGTTTAACTAACAGTTATGATTAAAGCTTATTTTCAAATTCTCGGAATTTTTATTTTGAACCTTGGGGTCCCTGCACCGAACAAAAATGTCCTAGTGGTCCCTGGTCAAAAAAAGGTTGGGAACCACTGCTCTAGAATGTGAAGTTGGTCAGGTTTATGGAGCAAAAGGCTAAGGAGAAGGAAATTGGAGAGGGGGGGATATGGCTGTCTCGTATTCGGCATAGTACCTTCTCAGGATTGTAAACCACCCCTTGGCTACAGAGGTGCAGGGCTATGATACAAATGAGAGCAGAACGGAAAGACATTGGTGCTGGGGGGTGGTTAGATAGTGGGTGGGATCCAGTGATCCCTCAATGTAAGGCACTGACAGTTGCAGATCTTCCCTGCTTTCTCTTCCCCGCCCAAAGCAATTTTGGACTGTGGGGAAATGGATTCCTTGGGTCACGGGCTCAAAGGTCTGCTGCGAGGAGGGGGAAGAAAGCAAAACTGCCCTTCTCGTCTCTTCTATCAGAGAGGGTTGTGCACATCAAAAAATTGTTGATTAATTTCAGGTGCCCATTTAATTAATTTCAGATCCGCCTGCTTTTTCATCATCCTGAATTCTGAGGACTCTCCTCACCGTTTTGGGATTTTTTTCGGTGCTCGAAAATTTGAGAACATTTTTATAACTGTTCCCCCAGAGGCATCTGGAACAGGGAAGGAGTAGAAGCAGGTCTCACTAAAGATCCGTTTGGTGGTGTCTCCCGCCCCCCTTTTAAATTTTAAAAGGCCATTCTTTTCTATGGGAAGACCCGGCCTCCAATATCCCAGGCCAGGTCTACCCCAATAGAAAATAAAGCCCCTTTAAATTTGCTGGTTGTGGACTGTAATAAATACTTTGCTTGAAGCCCCTTTAAATTTTGAAGGGGTTGGAAACATTGACTAACAGCTGATCAGATAGACCTGGCCCCGCTGTCAGGTGTACTGCTCAAGGGAAAAAAATGGGTCCATTATTTCCTGTGGGAGGTGTACCTGATTGGCCGCTAGTCAACATCTCCAATCCTTTTAAATTTTCAAGGGCCATTATTTTCTATGGGGGTAGACCTGGCATCCGACTGGTCAGACAACTAACATACCAACTAACAGTTGTTCAGCAGACCACCTTCCTCTTTCCTCCTCTTGGTGCTCAAACCCAAAACACTCCCAAAATTCCAGGAGACAAATCTTCGTCACTCCCAGAATTAAGGAGTGTTTTCGGTCACATTTTGGACATCCCTGAGTTGACCCAAAAGAGCGAATCCTCGGTTTATTTATTTTTGGCTCGTGTATATCTGGAGTGCACACCCCTATATCTGAGGAGCTCCTTTCATGGAAGAGAGAGAAGGATTGTTGGATCGAGTCCACTGTCGTCTTCTTGCCATGGTATTTTGGGGTTGTCCTCCCTCCCACGGGGAACTATACACCAGGGTCCGAGTTAGGGTCTGTGGAGAGCAAGTGACTGATTCACTAATTCTTATCAAATGAACAGGTGGTAACATCTCTCAAGCATTTTTTTGGGATGGCTGGATGCTGAGCAAGAAGAGTGATGGGGGACCGAACTGAACAAATGACTCACCTCGTCACGGTACCTTCCCACATAGTTGTAGAGCTCCCCCAGGGCACCTAGCGTGTTAAATTCGCCCGCATGCTGTCGTGACTGTTCCACCAGGTAGGCATCCATGTCCTGGTCGCTGATGGAGGCCATCTTGGCAATGTCCCGGTAGTACCTAGGAAAAAGACCCAGTCACTGCTTGGGAAATCTCTTCGGCTAAAAAAAAGATCAACTTAGTAGAGAGAGCTGGATTCGAGTCCCGTAGCACCTTAGAGACTTTTCAGGGTACAAGCTTTCCTGAGTCATAGTTATCTTCGTCTGACAAAATTCTTGTTGGTTTCTAAGGTGCTACTGGACTTAAATCTAGATGTTCTACTACAGATCAACATGGCTACCCCTCTAAACCAAACTTAGTAGAGAGAGGGGCCAAATCCAGATCCTGCATTCCCTCATTATACAACCCAAGCTTCAGATAAGAATATCATGCTATTATAAGACATTACAGATGAGATTTAGAAGAGTTGGTTTTTATATGACAATTTTCTCTACCTTTTAAGGAGAATCAAACCAGCTTACAACTGCATAAGAACATAAGAAAGGCCATGCTGGATCAGACCAAGGTCCATCAAGTCCAGAAGTCTGTTCATATAGTGGCCAACCAGGTGCCTCTAGGAAGCTCACAAACAAGACAACTGCAGCAGCGTTATCCTGCCTGTGCTCCACACCAGCCAATATAACGGGCATGCTCCTCTGATCCTGGAGAGAATATGTATGCATCATGACTAGTATCCATTTTTACTAGTAGCCATGAATACCCCTCTCCTCCATGAACATGTTGCCTTCCCTACTTCTCCCCACAACAGACACCTTGTGAAGTAGGTGAGGCTGAGAGAGTTGGGAGAGAACTGTGACTAGCCCAAGGTCACCCAGCTGGCTTCATGTAGAGGAGTGGGGAAACCAACCTGGTTCACCAGATTAGAGTCCACCACTCATGTGGAGGAATAGGGAATCAAACCCAGTTCTCCAGATTAAAGTCTGCTGCTCGCGTGGAGGAGTGGGAAAACAAACCCGTTTCTCCACATTAGAATCCGCTGCTCTTAACCAGTCCACCATGCTGGGAAATGTTTTCACCATGTTTCCCATAGGGGCCTCACTGGAGGGGGAGGCGGCAGACCCCAGCTCCATCCTTACCAGTTCCATGCCTGCTGACCCCTGCAAACAGACCTTCTCCCTCTGCTCCTCAATGTTGCGCGCTGGAGCGACTCACCTCTCCACCCAGCCTTTGTACACAGGAATGTCCTTGGCATAGAGCAGCTTGGTGGACGGAGAGTCCTTGCCCAGGCGGTGCTCGGAGGTTGAGCATGAGTCCATGAAGGTCTGGGCCACCACAGAGAGGCAGGCGTCCGTGATGCTGCTCTTGTGGATATCGAAGACGAACTGCGGGTTCTTGATAACGTTCACCCAAAACCGCAAGGGCAGGCTGGAGGAGAGAAAGGGGAGATGTAAGAGACAGGCTTCCGAAGACCCTCCTTCATGTACCACAGCCAACGTTGGACATCCTGGGAAACCGAAAATGACAGAGCACAGCAGAGACCTTGAGAGGGTTGCCAGGTCTCCCCTCTCCTCGGGAGGGAGGTTTGTGGGGCTGAGATGGGGCAGGGATTGGGCGCCCACAGATGCGTCAATCGGATTATGTCGCTTTTGGTTTACATCCGGAAGCGCCACATCGCGATGGGCTGTTTTACCACTCAAACACCCCCAAAACGCTGGGGTTTTGGGATTTTGAGTGGTAAAATGGCCCATTGCAATGCGGCGCTTCTGGGTGTAAACCAGAAGTGACACAATCGCTCCCCAAACCCCGCCTCCCACAGGCTCTGCCCTAAAAACCTCCCGCCAGTGGCAAAGAGGGACCTGGCAACCCTAATCCGCCCTTTGGCCTCAGTTTCCATCTGCTGATCAGCTGAGCATCGGCAAGGAAGGGCTACAATCGGCTGGAGGTCTCCCACCATGAGGGGGCAAATGGGAACCTTATCTAGGGGGTACTGGGCTGTGGACATGGAGCCAAAGCCAGAGGCGTCTCACCAATTGCTTTTCCACGTGTGTCGAACGTCTGGGTCCCCAATCTGCCTCCGCTCCGCTTGCTCGTCCAGGAAGTCAAACATGTACTTGATGGGCAGAGGGAGAGCGCTGGCCCGGTGCGCCGTGCTGAACACCGTCTCAAACAGGTCGTCCACAAACTTTTGCAATGTGCCCTGGAGATCAGGGGACAGCAGTTTTTAATCCCTTTAATACTTCTATTTGGAAGAGGCGGAGAGATCCGGTGACGATCAAGGGGGCCTACCTAGGCTCTTCCAGACCCCACCCAGTATTTTTTTGAATATTTTTTTCTATTTATTTATATAACAACCGAAAACACACATACAAACATAAAACATACGCTCCCTCCCCATACATAATGATTACTCCATATCTAAAACAAGATCCTCGTCAACTTCTACGCTGGAGCGGAGATAGGGCATTTTATAATGTGAGTAAAGTGCCATCAAGTCGCAGCCGACTTATGGCGACCCCTTTTGGGGTTTTCATGGCAAGAGACTATTAGAGGTGGTTTGCCAGTGCCTTCCTCTGCACAGCAACCCTGGTATTCCTTGGTGGTCTCCCATCCAAATACTAACCAAGGGCTGACCCTGCTTAGCTTCTGAGTTCTGACGAGATCAGGCTAGCCTGGGCCATCCAGGTCAGGGCCATTTTATAACACCCACTCTTAAACAATAGATCTTGAAAATGATTAAATCTTTAACATAACGGAAACAAACACACTTATACTCAAACTTGCATATAATCTAGCTACCTTAAAGGTAAAGGTAAAGGTCCCCTGTGCAAGCACCAGGTGATTCCTGACCCATGGGGTGACGTCACATCACGACGTTTCCTAGGCAGACTATGTTTATGGGGTGGTTTGCCAGTGCCTTCCCCAGTCATCTTCCCTTTACCCACAGCAAGCTGGGTACTCACTTTACCGACCTTGGAAGGATGGAAGGTGGAGTCGACCTTGAGCCGGCTACCTGAATCTGACTCCCGTCGGGATCGAACTCAGGTCGGGAGCAGAGCTTGGACTGCAGTACTGCAGCTTACCACTCTGCGCCACGGGGCTCCTAGCTACCTTACGCCACTATATTATATTGTATTGTATTGAATACTAAAACTGTTCATCAAGCCTGTTAGCCAATATATCGAAACAGTACATATTTATACCCCTCTACTAACTCCACCCGGTATTGAATGGCATGAGAGAAGCCTGTTCCTTGGGATAGCGGCACCTAATATCAGCATCGTTTGCCCCAAGTTAGGAGGATGGGAGCGAGTGGTAGGCTTTGATTTAAGGGGTCCGCCCCCCACAAAATCGGCCCCATCACCAAAAAGGACCTGACTCAAATGAAAGATCAGTGAACGACCCTAGGAAAGAACACTGTGTGACCAGAGAAGTTCAGCATGTGCATGTTCATTCAGGGAGACATGGATCCTTTAGAGCATTGAAAGTACCCTATCTCAATATTCCTAACTACCACCCTGTAAGGTACTATCCAGCCCTTCAGGAAGTCCAGGGTTGCCACATAGAGGCAGGCAATGGCAAACCACCTCTGAACGTCTCTGGCCTTGACCTGGATGGCCCAGACTAGCCCGATCTCATCTGATCTCGAAAGCTAAGCAGAATCGGCCCTGGTTAGTATTTGTATGGGAGACCACCAAGGAATACCAGGGTTGCTACCCAGAGGCAGGCAATGGCAAAACACCTCTGAACGTCTCTGGCCTTGACCTGGATGGCCCAGACTAGCCCGATCTCATCTGATCTCGAAAGCTAAGCAGAATCGGCCCTGGTTAGTATTTGTATGGGAGACCACCAAGGAATACCAGGGTTGCTACCCAGAGGCAGGCAATGGCAAAACACCTCTGAACGTCTCTGGCCTTGACCTGGATGGCCCAGACTAGCCCGATCTCATCTGATCTCGAAAGCTAAGCAGAATCGGCCCTGGTTAGTATTTGTATGGGAGACCACCAAGGAATACCAGGGTTGCTACCCAGAGGCAGGCAATGGCAAAACACCTCTGTTCATCTCTTGCCATGACCTGGATGGCCCAGGTAGCCTGATCTCATCAGATCTCAGAAGCTAAGCAAGGCTGGCCCTGGTTAGTACTTGGATGGGGGACCACCAAGGAATACTGGGGTCGCTATGCAGAGGCAGGTAATGGCAAACCATTAAGTCTCTTGCCTCGAAAACTCTACTGGGTTGCCATAAGTTGGCTGTGACTTGACGGCACTTGACACATACAATCTTAAAGAGGGACCATATAAATGTTTTAAATCAGTATTTTCCAAACTTTTCGGGCCTCCGCCCCCTCGGTTCCACAAATTTAACCCCAGCACCCCCTACCCTACCCTACCCTACCCTACCCTACCCTACCCTATAAAAAGCATTATTCAAAAAAGGGGCTTTCATGACCCACTAAAGAAGATAATAACAATAAAATTTCAAAAACAGTAACAATTAATTGCACATCTATTCAAAAGCCATTCAAAAAATTTTAGTTGAAATTTATTCAGCAAAACTGATGAGCGTGATCCGGAGGTACCAGCTCTTCAAAGTCTGGGAAAAAATTCTGATAGTTTCCACCAAATTTGCCAGCATGGTGCCATAGCTAGATCTATTGTAAATTAGCAAACAACACAGTTGAAGGGGCCCACCTCTAGCGCCCCCCTGATGCCCCCTTGCCTCTTAGTATCCTCCCTAGGTACTCCCACCGCCCCCAGAGGGTGGTACTGCCACTGTTGGGAACCACTGTTTGGGAACCACTGTTTTATATCAACAAACTGCAATGAGAGAAGAGTGGCTTTGGTTAGCTCCTCCAAGCAAGGTCATTACGTGCAGAGGCACAATTTGAACCCAGGATCTGCAGCACAACCCTACACCAGGATCACCAAATACTGCTAAATAAATTACAAACAATGGATAACATTAAAAGCGGTCAACGGCAGATACTGGAGGAACACACAATTCAGACTTCAAGCTTCCTCTGCATTTCTTCCTCACTAGCCGATAATTTAGGGCTCCAATTTTGCCAGATGCTTCGGCAACTATGCCATTCCAGGTTGCATCGATGAAGTATGGGAACTGGACTTAAGAGTTCAGCCGGGAGAGACACAAAGGCGGGATAAGGCTAGCCACAGGGTCCCCCCATTGGAAGAGCCAATGCTCCTGACCCGGCCACACAAACAGGCTGTGGTTTGAAGCACACCCTGCTCAAGGCCACAAGTTCAGACCACCTATGTGAAGAGCTGACTGAGCGCAAAAGCAGAAACAAGGAACAAAAAAACAGCAAACATCTCTTTGCATACTGAGGGTGAGATTTACAAGGTGTGTAAAAGACCTAGGAAGAAATAACAGAAGAAGAAGAAGAAGAGGAGGAAGAGGAAGAGGAAGAGGAAGAATAGGAAGAGGAGGAGGAGGAGGAGGAGGAGGAGGAGGAGGAGGAGGAGGAGGAGGAAGAGATGGTTTTTATATGCCGGCTTTCTCTACCACTTAAGGAAGAATCATACTGGCTTACAACCACCTTCCCTTCCCCTCCCTTGTGAGGTAGGTGGGGCTGAGAGAGTGTGACTAGCCCAAATGAATCCAGTTCCCCAGATTAGTCTCCACCGCTCATGTGGAGGAGTGGGGAATCAAACCCGGTTCTCCAGATCAGAGTCCACAACTCCAAACCACCGATCTTAACCACTAACACCACGCTGGCTCCCAAGAGTACAGAAAAGTCGGAGGAGGTAGGGAGAGCAGGTTGACAAAATCTCACAATTACTATGTCCCCTGACAGCCACCCTACATGCTCCACTCTGTTTGTGGGTCTGTCCTGGGTCTTGTCAAGCAGATATGTTCTAAGAGTTCCTTACTGGAATTTAAGATTTTCAGGGACATGGGGGATCAATTGGGATCGGGACCACAGAGTATAAGGAAAGTGGCTTAAGCCAGCCTCCCCCTCCCCCATGATCGAAATGGCCCCCCGGGAGTAGGATTGCCAGCTCTGTGTTTGGAAATTCCTGGAGATTTGGAAGTGGAGCTTGAGGAGGGCAGGGTTTGGGGAAGGGAGGAATCTCAGCGGGGTGTAATGCCAGAGAATCTACACATGAACACATGAAGCTGCCTTCTACTGAATCAGACCCTTGGTCCATCAAAGCCAGTACTGTCTACTCAGACCGGCAGCGGCTCTCCAGGGTCTCAGTCTTTCACATCACCTACTTGACTATTCCCTTTAACTGGAGATGC
Source organism: Euleptes europaea (assembly GCF_029931775.1). Taxonomy (NCBI): domain Eukaryota; kingdom Metazoa; phylum Chordata; class Lepidosauria; order Squamata; family Sphaerodactylidae; genus Euleptes; species Euleptes europaea. The sequence goes on along the minus strand of NC_079312.1, from coordinate 176,411,952 downwards.
CGGGGATTGAACCTGGGACCTTCTGCATGCCAAGCAGATGCTCTACAAACTGAGCCACAGCCCTCCCAAAGGAGTCATTTTCTCTACAGGGGAACTGATCTCTTGTCACCTGGAGATCGGTTGTAATTCTGGGAGATCTCAAGGCCTCATCTGGAGGCTGGCAACCCTACCCGACAGTCACTGTTTGCCCCGTTGGGGAAATTAATGTGTAACCCATCAGTAGATGTGAAAGCCCATTAGCAGACATAAGTTCCTCCAATAAGGCAAACTGTGGCTCCCTGGGGCCATTTCGGTTTGGGAAAATGGGGTGGGTGGGATGCTCGAGCCCCCTTCTCCCCATGTGCTGTGGGGCCCTGATCTGAGTCAGGCCCCACATGCCTGAGAACCTAAGTTTCAACAGGTAACACACAGAGCCTGGCTGTTACGGTGCAGCCATAAATAGTATAATGGGGTAGTTAAGGCCCTGAGGAACGGCATCAATTAATGTAGCAGAGCAGGAACCGCACCATTAGTTTAAACATTAAGGAAAATACCATCCTGGGACCTGAAGAAGAGGGAGGTTGTATAACTTTTTCTCTTGGAAGTTTTCGCAAAAAGATATATCGGTTTAGGGACCGGACGTCCTACCTGCCTACAAGCAGGAGGGTTACAACTAGCGCGTCTTCCAGTTTTAGGGCTCCGTCCCCTTCCCGCCATACCTTGGTGGCGAGCAGGCGGGTGAGGTAAATCTCAGACACCATCTTGCTACCCCGTTCCGCTTCCTTGGGGTCTCCCAGATGTTCGTGATTCTTGACCAGGTGCCACAAGCGGGTGCCCGAATCTTGGTCCGGCGTGAGGATGGGGGCCCGCGAGCGCAGGCTCTCCGGGCTGCTGGACGTGCGCAGCAAACTCTCTGAGAAGAAGAAGAAGAAGAAGAAGAAGAAGAAGAGGAAGAAGTTGGTTTTTATATGCTGACTTTCTCTACCACTTAAGGAAGAATCAAACCGGCTTACAATCGCCTTCCCTTCCCCTCCCCACAACAGACACCCTGTGAGGTAGGTGAGGCTGAGGGAGTTCAGAGAGAACTGTGACCAGCCCAAGGTCACCCAGCAGGCTTCATGTGAACACACAAAGCTGCCTGATACTGAACCAGACCCTCGGTCCATCAAAGGCAGTATTGTCTACTCAGACTGGCAGCAGCTCCCCAGGGTCTCAGGCAGGGGTCTTTCCCATCGCCTACTTGCCTGGTCCCTTTAACTGGAGATGCCGGGGATTGAACTTGGGACCTTCTGCATGCCAAGCAGGTGCTCTACCACTGAGCCACAGCCCTTCCCCATGCGGAGGAGTGGGGAATTGAACCTGGTTCTCCGGATTAGAGTCTTAACCCCGAGATCGCTCACCTCAACCTTCGGAACCACAAAGCCTGCCTTTCTGTGTGCCCACCCTCCATGTAATCGTGATTCTGCCGCAGAAGCAGTCTCCTCACCTATATTTATTCATAAAGCCAGAGGCCTTTGCGCCCGTATCCAGCTTGGCAGTTCCAGGACCCCTCCCTCTCCCAAAATATCCCCCCTCTTCCCCCCCCCTCCAACCACAGATCCGCAAAACGGGAGTAGCTGTAAAATTACAGGCATTCCACGCTTGGAATAGCCATGATAATTACGGCCAGGGCAGGGCGGTGTTGGCCGAAAGCTCAGGGAAGGGAACCTGGAACGTGGCAGCGGCTTTCCCTAAAGGGCTAACCGAGGCGGTGTGAGAATGCCCACGGGCTCAGCCGCGACGGAGCAGGCCACAGAAGGTCAGTGCGGAGGTTTGGGGTAGAGGGGTCACTTCACGTGTGAAGAAGAAGCTGGCTCACAAAACCGGATCTACCCTTGCAACAAGATCACACTGTCTCCATGGACTGTGGGGAGCGAAGTCATGTTTACGGGCGGCGCCAACATTTCATCTGCACAAGGTTACATTCCCAGATTGTGAGGGCTCAGAAATCACAAGAACATAAGAAAGGCCCTGCTGGATCAGACCCAGGGCCATCAAGTCCAGCAGTCTGTTCACACAGAGGTCAACCACGTGCCTCTAGGAAGCCCACAAGCAAGACGACTGCAGCAGCATTGTCCTGCTTGCGTTCCACAGCACCCAATATAATAGGCATGCTCCTCTGATCCTGGAGAGTATAGGTGTGCATCATGACTAGTATTCCTTTTGACTAGTAGCCATGGATAGCCCCGTCCTCCAAAAGAACATAAGGAAAGCCCTGCTGGATCAGACCAAGGCCCATCAAGTCCAGCAGCCTGTTCACACAGCGACCAACTAGGTGCCTCTAGGAAGCCCACAAACATGATGACTGCAGCAGCACCATCCTGCCTGTGTTCCACAGCACCTAATATAAAAGACATGCTCCTCTGAGACTGGAGAGAATAGGCATGCATCATGTCTAGTATCCATTTTTACTAGTAGCCATGAATACCCCTCTCCTCCATGAACATGTCCCCTCTTCAAGCCTTCCAAGTTGGCGGCCATCACCACATCCTGGGGCAGGGAGTTCCACAATTTAACTATGCCTTGTGTGGAGAAATACTTCCTTTTATCTGTTTTGAATCTCTCACCCTCCAGCTTCAGCAGATGACCCCGCGTTCTGGCATTATGAGAGAGGGAGAAAAGTCAGTTGGAACCTGGACTGGTGCCTTTAGAAGAGAGCCAACAGAACAGGGGGGGAAAAAGAGCAGACACCAATTCTGTGTGGACTGTGGAAATCAGACCAAAGTAGCAAGGCCAAATAACCATCCTCTATACATCACGTGAGCCAGTATGGTGTAGTGGTTAGTGTCAGCCTAGGATCTGGAAGACCCAGGTTCTAATCCCTACTCTGCCTTGGAAGCTTGCTGGGTAACCTTGGGCCAGTCACACATTCTCAGCCTAGCCTACTTCACAGGGTTGTTGTTGTGAGGATACAATGGAGGACAGGCGGATGATGTAAGCCACATTCGGGGAAAAAGATGGGGTATAAATGAAGCAAATAAATAAATAGGATAAATAAGGTGGAATCTTGACCAGCGGCTTCAGAAGAAGAGTCAGAGCATGGGGGAAAAGACCAGAGACCAATTCTCTGTCGACTGTGGAAATCAGATCAAAATAGCAAGACCAAATACCATCCTCTACATATCATTCTGATCACATGGGCTGTGGGAATACCGTGATTCTGTGGGAGCACAATGAAAACACAAGCATGCAGTGCTGGGCACAGAATCCAGCTTCCCTTTCATTTAAAAACTCCCAAACTACAAAGAGCTACAAACTAGAGCCAGCCTGGTGTAGTGGTTAAGAGTGGCAGGGTTCTAACTTGGAGAACTGGGTTCACATGAACACATGAAGCTACCTTCTACTGAATCAGACCCTGGGTCCATCAATGTCAGTATTGTCTACTCAGACCGGCAGCGGCTCTCCAGGGTCTCAGGCAGGGGTCTTTCACATCTCCTATTTGCCTGCTCCCTTTAACTGGGGGTGCTGGGGATTGAACCTGGGACCTTCTGCATGCCAAGCAGATGCTCCACCACTGAGCTGCAGCCCCTCCCCACACCTCCACATGAAGCCTGCTGGGTGACCTTGAGTCAGTCACAGTTCTCTCAGAAGTTTCTCTGCCCACGCAGAGGCAGGCAATGGCAAACCACCTCCGAACAGTCTCTTGCCTTTAAAACCCCAAGGGGTCGCCATAAGTTGGCTGTGACTTACGGCATTTTACACACACACACACACACACACACACACACACACACACACACACACACACACTACAAAGACGTTCTTGAAAGGAAATGCTCGCCCTGAGGAGCTCTCTTTTCCTTTCCTCCTGACTCGATGACACGGAAATTATGCAAAACAGGAAAATGCAGAATTATGCAAAGATTAAGAGAAACTACAGAAATCTGCATAATTCATACATGCTTCAAACTGCAGCTTTATGCAGAATCTGGTTCTCCCAAGCACAGAACTGTGTGTGTGTGGGGGAACCCAAGACAAAACATGCAGGGATGGAGCAAGACAAATCTTATTAACTATGGAAGAGCATGACTCTGCAAAATAAATCGACCTGGCTTTAAGCTCTTTGCACAGTGTCGTGTTACTTGGTCAAAGAGGAAAAGGAACGGCACAGCACTCCTTCGCTCAAAGTGGCCAGCGGAAAAGGATGGTGGAGCACCCGGAGGGCTGCTGCTGCTTACCATAGCGGCTCAGCGAATGGGTGAAAGTGAAAGAGCTGGCGATATTGTAGCCCAAAGCCTGCCGGGGAACTAGGGCCACTGATGAGCCGTCCGTTACCTGCAGGACCAGAAGAGAAAACATTGGTCAGGGTGGAGGGGGAGAAAGAAAATGAGCAATGCCAATTAAGTAATAACACACAGCAAGAAGGAGGAGAAGCAGCAAAAGAAGAAGAAACAGAAGAAGCAGAAGAAGGAGAAGCAGCAGCCCCAGCAGAAGGAGGAGGAGGAGGAGAAGGAGAAGAATGAGAAGAAGGGTTGGTTTTTACATGCCGATTTTCTCCACCTTTTTAAAGAGAATCACACCGGTTTACAATCTCCTTCCCTTCCCCTCCCCACAACAGACACCCTGTGAGGTAGGTGAGGCTGAGAGACCTCTAACAGAGCTGTGACTAGCCCAAGGTCACCCAGCTGGCCTCATGTGGAGGAGCAGGGAATCAAACCCGGTTCACCAGATTAGAGTCCGCCGCTCATGTGGCGGAGTGGGCAATCAAACCCAGCTCTCCAGATTAGAGTCAAAGCTCCCTTTATCAGATACAACAATCTGACGAAGAGAGCTTTGACTCTTGAAAGCTTACACCCTGAATACTTTGTTGGTTTCTAACCTGCTCCTGGAATCAAATCTCGCTTGTCCTTTCGATTGCTGGCAGTATTCCCATTTCCTCCCACCTGCAACAATAGGGAGTAGCTATCCAGTTCTGAGCTGCTCTCCATTTTACAAGGGCCCCAGCCTATAGGACAGTTCACCTGGCCCTGAGATTGGTGGGAAGGAAGTTACCTGATAGTGCCCGAGGGTGTTGAGCCGTTTCCAGTCCCCCTCGATCTTGCTGGTGGCGTCTTCGTCTTGCAGGACTGTCCGCCCACCGTTACCCTGACACCACTCTGGGACGAACGGGAAAGTCAGTGAGGAGAAAGCAGATCTGTAGCCCCCACACCGCCTCCAACCCGCAATGCTGATACAACAAGCCCACCTCCAAGTAGCCAAACTGTGCTCCCAGCCCCCCTGTTTCCCCCCCATGTTCTTGCCTTCATACCAAGCTCCATGTCCTCGGCACGAGGCCGCTGTGAATAGGGCACCCCTCGGTACACGGTGTCCAGCAGCTTCTCTTTCGCTTGGGTCACCGAGTCACAGTTCAACACCTTGACGGGCACCGCAGGGCCGCCAGGGGGCTCCGGTGGGGTACAGAGAAGAGTCTAGGAGAAAGACAGTTTCAGAGGGTGTCGATGTTGGTCTGCAGTAGAAGAAATAGGGCGCTTTTCATACACGCTGAATAATGCACTTTCAATCCACTTTCAGTGCACTTTGCAGCTGGATTTTACTGAATGAAATGGCAAAATCCACTTGCAAATGATTGTTCAAGTGCATTGAAAGTGGATTGCAAGTGAAGTATTCAGTATATGTGAAATAATGCACTTTCAATCTACTTTCAGTGCACTTTGCAGCTGGATTTTACTGAATGAAATGGCAAAATCCACTTGCAAACGATCGTTAAAATGCATTGAAAGTGGATTGAAAGTGAATTATTCAGTATACGTGAAAATGCATTTTCAATCTACTTTCAATGCAGATTGAAGCTGGATTTTACTGTGTGAAATGGCAAAATCCGCTTGCAATCGTTAAAGTGCATTGAAAGCGGACTGAAAGTGCATTATTCAGTATATGTGAAATAATGCACTTTCAATCCACTTTCAATTCAATGCACCTGTATTTGACTGTGTGAAATGGCAAAATCCACTTGCAAACGATCGTTAAAGTGCATTGAAAGTGGATTGAAAGTGTATTATTCAGTATGTGTGAAAGCGCAGTTAGATTCGAGTCCAGGAGCACCTTAGAGACCAACAAGATTTTGGAGGTATCAGTTTTCAAGAGTCAAAGCCTGGTATCTGACACAAGGAGTTTTGACTCTCGAAAGCTTGTATCCCCAAAGTCTTGATGGTCTCTAACGGTGCTACTGGACCCGAATCTAGGAGAGACAGCCTCATCTTTTCACCCACTGTGTTAACTGAGGTTCTCACATCTCTCAGAGTTTAATTCACCCAGGGTTACATGTAGACACTTGTCTTTTCTGGACATACACAGGTATCTCCTCTCACTCCCGCTGACACCCCAGTTCAAGCCAAACAGAACCAAAATCAAACCAGATAATCTCTGCAGTTAATACTCCAGGTGTGTGTGTGAGGGGACATGTAGACATTTGTCTTTTCTGGACAGGCATAGGTATCTCCTCTCACTCCCGCTGACACCCCACTTCAAACCAAAGAGAACCAAAGTCAAACCAGAGAATCTCTGCAGTTAATACTCCAGGTGTGTGTGAGAGAGGATAATTTTGCAAACCCAGCAGAACCAATGACAATGTACTGATACCCAGCAGAACCCAGGGCCACTCCGGCAGTGCAAGATCAACAGGACTAATGTCAAACCAGAGAAGAATAAATCCAAGCAGTGAGCAGTGAGCAACACTGTATAAACAGAAAGGGAACACAAAGCAACTCTTGCAAGGAAAAAAAAATACCCTCTTGAAACTGACAAAGAAACTTGAAACTGACAGAAGCAGCCTGGCAAGCCCATAATTCCCCAAGACACAAAAACAAAGGGAAGGGGGGGGGAGAATGAAAAAAATAGTCCCCTGGAGCCTGCAAACTCTTGCTCCTGATCTTCCCAGTAAATTCTGTATATTTCTGGGATTTTTCAAGACCATTTTTTCGGTTTCCCGAAAAATCTGGGATATATTTGAGAGGCTGCGAATATACCCGAAAAATACTGATAAGGTCTTTTTCGGCTCAGGTGTATCTGAATGCACACCCCTATATAAAACACATACAAAACCCAAAATTTTAAAATCACAACTCAGGACGGCTAGTAAACTTAACCAAATGCAGTCCTAAAAACAGATGGTTCCAGTTCAGGCTTAAACAGGTCCCACTACTGCTTTTCCAAGAGTAAGGCCTCCACTTGGTGGGAAGTTAGGTTGCTTCGTTCTCCAGATCTGGTGACATGGAGTCCTCCAAACCATCGAGACGGCAAAGCCAGACTGGCCTCCACAAGAGATCCCTTCTCATAGCTGCCTTTACAGGACATGAACTGTTAGATTTCCAGCATGGCAAAGAGGTGAAATGACCCTCCCAGCCTCCCCGTTCCTTGGCTCACCAAGGTCTTGTAATCGATCTGCTGGCGAATGAGCTTGTCCTCACTCAGAGAGTAGCGTGCCTCGCCCGTGATGGAGTCTATTGGTCCCTTCTCCATTTGCTGCTTAATGGCACAGAAAAGCATGAACAGAGGTTCTCCGGCGCACTCCTGAAGGGACAGAAAGGCACAGGATGGTAGGCAGGGGACCGCTCCAGAATTCTTGCTCCTATACCCCCAACCACCCAGCCAGGCAGAGACCCTGGAATCCCTCAGTGCCATCCCAAAGCAGAACAGTTAGCCCCCTGAAACTATCCTAAGCCTAGATTTCTGAAACATGGCTACCCTTTGAAATGATCATAAGTGGAGATTTCTGAAACATGGCTACCTGCTGAAACTATCCTAAGTGGAGATTTCTGAAACACAGCTCCCCTCTTAAACTATCCTAAGCGGAGTTTCTGAAACACGGCTACCCACTGAAATGATCCGAAGCGGAGGTTTCTGAACATAAGAAAGGCCCTGCTGGATCAGACCAAGGTCCATCAAGTCCAGCAGTCTGTTCACACAGGGGCCAACCAGGTGCCTCTAGGAAGCCCACAAACAAGATGACTGCAGCAGCATTTATCCTGCTTGTGTTCCAAAGCACCTAATAGGCATGCTCCTCTGATCCTGGAGAGAATGGGTATGCATCATGACTAGCATAAATTTTGACTAGTAGCCATGGATAGCCCCATCCTCCACAAGAACAAAAGAAAAGCCCTGCTGGATCAGACCCAGGCCTATCAAGTCCAGCAGTCTGTTCACACATAGGCCAACCAGGGGCCTCTAGGAAGCCAGAAACAAGACGACTGCAGCAGCACCATCCTGCCTGTGTTCCACAGCACCCAAGATAATAGGCAAGCTCCTCTGATACTAGAGAGAATAGGTATGCAGCATGACTAGTATCCATTTTAACTAATTGCCATGAATACCCCTTTCCTCCATGAATATGTCCACTCCCCTCTTAAAGCCTTCCAAGTTGGCAGCCATCACCACATCCTGGGGCAGGGAGTTCCACAATTTAACTATGCGTTGTGTGAAAAATATATTTTTATCTGTTTTGAATCTGTCACCCTCCAGCTTCAACAGATAACCCAGCATTCTAGTATTATGGGAGAGGGAGAAAAACGTCTCCCTGTCCACTCTCTCCAAACCATGCATAATTTTATAGTCCTCTATCATGTCTCCCCTTAGCCGCCTTCTTTCCAAGCTAAACAGCCCTAAGAGTTTTAACCCCTCCTCATAGGGCAGTTGCTCTAGTCCCCTAATCATTTTGGTTGCTCTTTTCTGCACCTTCTTGAGCTGAAACACGGCTACCCTTTGAAATGATCATAAGCGGAGATTTCTGAAACACGGCTACCTGCTGAATCTATCCTAAGCGGAGTTTATGATACATGGCTACCATCTTAAACTACCCTAAGCAGAGTTACACTCTTTTAACAGTGCACTGACTTCAACGGACTTTGAAGGGTGCCCCTCAGCTGAGGATGGCACCGTTACACTCTTGCTTCCCTGACCATTTAAAGATTCTCGTTCTCGGGCAGAGTGAGGGCGAGGTTCCCCGAGGGCTTGCTCCGTCACACTCTCACCTTGAGGAACCTGTGCAGCAGAAAAGTAAACCAATTGGTCAACATTTTTTCAGCCACCGACTCCGTCCTGGGAAAAGAGAGAACAGCTGGGTCACGCATGGGAAACGGGAGGAGGGCCCTGCCGAATATTCACACTCTGCCTTGGGACACATCATCAGGAAGAGACGAATGGGATAAATCTGGGAATCTCTCTCTGTCCCATGGACTACAAATTTACCCAACCCTCTCCTATGTCCCACCAATATGGCTTGTAATGGAGACCCTTAAGATTTCCCAGGGATCTATGGGCCTTGTTGCAGGAGAGAGAGGAGAAGGAAGGGAAGCAATCTGAATGAGGCCCACTAGACTGGACCCTTTCTGGGGAAGGGCTTGGACCAGAATCCTTTGAGTCTTTTACTAGGTTGGTCCCTGTAATTGATTTATGCCGTTACTCTGCTTTTTGGCAGTAAAATCAGCAATGGCAGAAGAAACGGGGAACTAAAAATGGCAACCGATGGGGCTACAACCTAAAGTCCTAAACCACCAAAGACCTAAGTAAATAAATGAGCTTTTAAGGCCTTCCTAAGAGGGCTGGACTTCCTATGCTTGAAACATTGTACAATGGATGGCCCAGGTGAGCTTGATCTGGTCAGATTGTGGAAGCTAAGGAGGGTCGGCCCGGGTGAGTACATGGATGGGAGACCTCCAAGAAATACCAGAGTCATGACGAGGAGGCAGGCAATGGCAAACCACCTCTGAACGTCTCTTGCCTTGAAAACCCTACAGAGGTTGCCATAAGTCATCTGCGACTTGACGGCACTTTTCTACCACCACCAACTCCGTTGAAACCAGGCTAACCTGATCTGGTCAGATCTTGGAAGCTAAGCTGGGTTGGCCCTGGTTAGTACTTGGATAGGAAGAAGAAGAAGAAGAAGAGTTGCTTTTTATATGCCGACTTTCTCTACCACTTAAGGAAGAATCAAACCGGCTGACAATCGCCTTGCCTTGCCTTCCCTTCCCAACAACAGACAACCCTGTGAGGTAGGTGGGGCTGAGAGTGTGTGACTAGCCCAAGGTCACCCAGCTGGCTTCATGCAGAGGAGTGGGGAAACAAATCCAGTTCACCAGATTAGCCTCTGCTGCTCATGTGGAGGAGTGGGGAATCAAACCCGGTTCTCCAGAACAGAGTCCACCGCTCCACCAAGCAAGTCCAGAGTTGCTACGCAGAGGCAAGCAATGGCAAACCAGCTCTGAACATCTCTTGCCTTGAAAACCCTATGGGGTTGCCATAAGTCAGCTGTGACTTGATGGTACTTTCCACCACCACCAACTCTGTTGAAACCAGGCTAACCTGATCTGGGCAGATCTTGGAAGCTAAAACGGGTCGGCCCTGGTTAGTACTTGGATAGGAGGCCACCAAGCAAGTCCAGCGTTGCTACGCAGAGGCAGGCAACAGCAAACCACCTCTGCATGTCTCCTGCCTGGAAAACCCTACAGGTCACTGTAAGTTGGCTGTGACGCGACAGCACTTTTCACCACCACGTTGTGACTCCTGAACCAAAGATGGAGTGGGTCTCTGGGGACCTGAGACCACAGCTCCTGCTTACTCCAGTAGGGTTTGTGAAGAACTCCTTCCAGGTGGGATGGGGCCCCGCTAATCAGATCCGTTTGGCTCTCGCTCTACCGTGTCCAGCGGAGCCCGCAGTAAAGCCGCCTAAGCAAACCTACATTTATCCCGGTGCCAAAACAAGTTTCGAAAGGGTAGTGTCCCGCAAGGCCTCTCACCGGCGGAGTAAGAGCTTCGGGTGTGCCCGGTTCTGCAAGTTCTTCTCAATGAGGTCGGCCAGCAGCTGCTTCAGCACCCCGGTGGCGTAGTCCAGCCTGCCCTGAAGGGCCACCATCGTCAGGGAGGCGACGGCGCCTCGGTCCCTCATGGAGAAGGCCCGCTGGCCCTCCAGCGTGTGGATGAACGTCAGCAGGAAGGGCCGCGTATGCAGCAGCTGCCCAAAGAGACGCAGCCCTTTCTCCGTGCTCGGGGGCGTCTGCGCAGGAGCCGAAGAAGAGAAAACCGGGTCACCCAACCGGGGAATGCGGACAGAGTTCAGACAGGCCAAATACATGGCAGATTCCCGGCAAGAACCCAGCCCTTAAAACTAGGGTTGCCAACCTCTAGGTACTAGCTGGAGATCTTCCACTATTGCAACTGATCTCCAGCCAATAGAGATCAGTTCACCTGGAGAAAGTGGCCGCTTTGGCAATTGGACTCTATGGCATTGAAGTCCTTCAATTCCCCAAACCCCGCCCTCCTCAGGCTCTGCCCCAAAAACCTCCCGCCGGTGGTGAAGAGGGATCTGGCAACCCTACCTAACACCCAGAGAGGCAGTGACCCACTGCAGGGGGGTTGTAGAGACAGCGCCATGCCCCTTTCCTCCTCAGCCCCCACAGGGTTGGCATCCACCCAGCCCTCTGGGGAGAGGAGGTGGATCAGAAGGGCCGAAGCTCAGTGGTAGAGCATCTGCTTGGCACGCAGAAGGTCCCAGGTTCAATCCCCAGCATCTCCAGTTAAAGGGACTAAGCAAGCAGGTGATGGGAAAGACCTCTACCGGAGACCCTGGAGAGCTGCTGCCGGTCTCAGTAGACAATACTGACTTTGATGGACCAAGGGTCTGATTCAGTTTAAGGCAGCTTCACATGTTCATGTGTTCAAGGAGAAGAAGAAAAATAGTTGGTTTTTATATGTCGATTTTCTCTACCTTTTAAGGAGAATCAAACCGGCTTACAATCTCCTTCCCTTCCTCCCCCCACAACAGGCACCTTGTGAGGTAGGCGGGGCTGAAAGAGTTCGGAGAGAACTGTGACTAGCCCAAGATCACCCAGCTGGCTTCATGAGTAGAAGTGGGGAAACCAACCCGGATCACCGGATGAGAGTCCGCCGCTCAGGTGGAGGAGTGGGCCATCAAACCCGGTTCTCCAGATCAGAGTTCACCACTCTCAAACCACTACACCCCGCTGGCTCTAAGGGTGGTGCCCTCTCTGCCTGAGGCCAAAGCAAGGCACCTCAGCCAAACTGGGACCCGCTGGGGCGTGATGGCTGGGGCCAGGAATCCGACACCTACTCTTTAAAAGAGTGCTGGTTTAGAGGAGGGGCAGCAGCAGCAGCATTTGAGGAAGAAAATGTAAGGGTAAAAGGTAAAGGTCCCCTGTGCAAGCATCGGGTCATTCCTGACCCATGAGGTGACGTCACATCCCGACGTTTCCAAGTCAGACTTTGTTTACGGGGTGGTTTGCCAGTGCCTTCCCCAGTTGTCTTTCCTTTCCCCCCAGCAAGCTGGGTACTCATTTTACAGACCTCAGAAGGATGGAAGGCTGAGTCAACCTTGAACCGGCTACCTGAAACCGACTCCTGTCGGGATCGAACTCAGGTCGTGAGCAGAGATTGGACTGCAGTACTGCAGCTTCCCACTCTGCGCCACGGGAAGACCCCACAAAAAAATCAGAATGAAGCACCCAATCGCATGGAGGAAGAGAAGGTACCAAAGAGGACTGGAGTGGGGGGGGGGAAGTGACACTAAAGAGCTGGCAATGGCCAGAGTCTGTAACATGCAGAAACTCCAGGGCTCTGAAGTTACTCTGGAACTCAAGTCATAAGGACATAAGAAAAGCTCTGCTGGATCAGGCCAAGGCCCATCAAGTCCAGCAGTCTGTTCACACAGTAGCCAACCAGGTGCCTCTGGGAAGCCCACAAACAAGACGACTGCAGCAGCTTTATCTCGCCTCCATTTCACAGAACCTAATAGAATAGGCCTGCTCCTCTGATCCTGGAGAGAATAGGTATGCATGATGACTAGTATCCATTTTGACTAGTAGCCATGGATAGCCCTCTCCTCCATGAACATGTCCACTCCCCTCTTAAAGCCTTCCAAGTTGGCAGCCATCACCACATCCTGGGGCAGGGAGTTCCAAAACGTAACTATGGGTTTTGTGAAGAAATACTTCCTTTTATCTGTTTTGGATCTCTCACTCTCCTGCTTCAGCAGATGACCCCACGTTCTGGTATTATGAGAGAGGGAGAAAAGCTTCTCCCTGTCCACTCTCTCCATACCATGCATACCATATCACACCAAGTCATCATCAACTTCATGCCTCTGAACTACCTTCCAATCGCTCATCTTCCCTTCCTCTCAAGCGTAAAGCAATAATTTCTGCTAGGCTTCACATCCACAACCACTCACACTGGTCTCCTGCAGGGCCGGGTGTTCGTCAACCCCCGGGAAAAGCACCCGCCGCGCGTACGTCCGATAGTCCAGGAAGGGGATCTTCACTCCATCCATGTTGTTCGTCAGCTCGTTAATGTCGGTCTGCAGCTCGGCAAAAGCTGGAGGAGGACGGAAGGCAGGCTGTCAAAAGCCTCAGAGGCGCGCCACCGTAGGTGAAGCACGGGAGAACCAAAAAATTCAGTGTGCATGTGTGTGCACGTGCAAACACACATGCACCCTTCCAGTAGCCTGGCCCCTTTCCCCAAAAGGTCACCTCGGGTGCAACAAAGCAGCTCTTTTGCGGAGGAACTGGCATACAATCAGCACGCGGCTCATGTCGCTTGATAACCGCACACGCACGTATTTTGGCAGGCCGTGTGGACATGTGGCGGACATGTGCTGGGAAGCCTTCTTGGCCAAAGACAGCTCACTCAAAGGGGATCCAGTTTCTCAGGAATCCCTAGAGGCGATCCCTTTTTGCCATTAGATGCCCTAATTCGGCACAACTGGGGCCGAGCCAGAGTCCTACATACGCAACCTTTACTTGGCGCCCGCTGAACCTTTAGCGGTGCGAAGCATGGTGTCTTTTAGGGGGGGAAGCGGCAGTTCTGTCATGCCGAAAAAGTTATTCCTTGCTCTGGGAACTAGACCTGATGCAAGTAGACAACCGTAAAACAGCTTGCCTCTCAAGAAAGGCCAAAAACCAAAAAAAAAAAACCCACAACCGTGCCGTACAACAAGATCAGTAACAAAATCCCAGCAGCGGGGGCCCAAAACACCACTATTAATGTAACAGTACAATAATCTATATTGATGGTACAATAGAAATGTACACTAAGCAGTGGAATAACAATATACACTATACTATACAGTGCAACAATGACAATAATAGAGATTTAAAGGACTTGGACATAGCCGAAGATTATTTTATTCTGGTGGCCCGTTTTTCCCTTTTTATCCCAAGTAGGCAAGTAGGTGATGTGAAAGACCTCTGCCTGAGACCCTGGAGAGCCATGAAGAGGGGTCGTGGCACAGTGGTAGAGCATCTGCTTGGCATGCAGAAGGTCCCAGGTTCAATCCCCAGCATCTCCAGGTAAAGGGACTAGGCAAGTAGGTGATGGGAAAGACCCCTGGCTAAGACCCTGGAGAGCCGCTGCCGGTCTGAGGAGACAATACTGACTTTGATGGAGCACAGGTCTGATTCAGTATAAGGCAGCTTCCTGTGTTCCTGTGTCCAAGCTGTGATCTTAGTGATCAAATTGACAGAGTAATCTACAAAAAAATTTAAAGTAGAACAGCTGGACAGGATTCCTGTAAAGTCCTGGTGGAGTCCTTGGCGGGTGCTGGCAATTTGCAAGAATGCGGTCCGCAGTAGGTTAGGACTAGATTGCATGGAGCGCAAACGTCTGATGAAGACAGTGCGAAACAGGACTTTACCAGAATCCTGTCCAGCAGTTCTACTTTAAATCTTTTTTGTCGATTACTCTGTCAATTTGATCACTAAGGTGGTCCTTCGCAGCTTGGACAAGATGAGCTTTGGCTGTGTCCCAGTCCTTTAAATCTCAACGAAGGCCAGCATAATCACAATAGAGGGTATCTTTACTCCCAAGAGTTGTGACCAGGCCGACGCCAGCCCTCTTCAGGGGTCCAAAGAGGAGACCGACATTTAAAAAAAACAAACGCTGATGCACCCAAGAAACATTAATTGGTTTCAGGTGCTGAAGCAACGTCCTCTCATCGCTTCGTTCACTTCCGAAAGGCATCCATTACGGTGTGGTATAGTGGTTAGAGTGTTGGACTAGGATTTGAGAGACCCAGGTTCAAATTCTGCCATGGACATGTACTAGGTGACTATTGGCTAATGTTTAATCATAAATGTAAAAAAAAAATCCTTTTGCTAACTGGCTACAAATATAAAATATACCTAACCTACCTTACAGGGTAAGGTAAGAGTTGCTCTAATAGTGAGGCCAGATGTAGCACAAGCAGGCAGAAGCTTTAATGCAAGGTCTGACCGAATAATAGCAATCAGACTTTATGGAAAGCCTATCAACATAACCATAATTCGAGTTGACATCCCAACTACCGATGCTGATGAGGAAGAAGTTGAAAGTTTTTACGCAAGTGTTCAGGAAGAAACTGATCAGACACCTAAACAAGATGTGCTGATAATTATAGGTGACTGGAAAGCAAAAGTAGGAAACAAAGGAGAATCAAATATTATTGAAAGATTTGGGCTAGGAGTATGGAATGATGCAGGAGAGCAACTCACAGAATTCTGTGAAGACAACAATTTGTTCATTGCAAACACATGTTTCAAGCAACCAAACAGATGATTGTATAGATGGAAATCATTGGATGGTCAATACAGAAATCAAATGATTTTCATAATCGGAAGCAGAAGATGGAGAAGTTCTATTCTCTCTGCTAAAACAAGACCAGGAGCTGACTCTGGTACACACCATAAATTGTTAATATCGAAAATCAGAATAAAGCTAAAGAAAAACATCAAAACATTCATTGTGCCAAAATACAATCTACACAACATTCTTGAAGAGTTTAAAACCATGTAAAGAACAGATTTGCATTACTAAGTTCCAGTGAATGTGAACCAGAAGAACTATGGGTTGAAACCAGCGATACTATCAAGGAAGGATGCACAAAGACTATTCCTGTAGCCAAAAGAAATGAAAAGCCTTGATGGATAACTTATGAAACTCTTATAATTGAGAAGCAAAAGGTGACAGACTTAGAATCAGAATCAGAAGTTTAAATGCAGCGTTCCAGCAACTTGCATGTAGAGACAAAGAGAACTATTATAATAACCAGAGGAAAGAAACAGAAGAGAACAACACGAAAGGAACAAGAGATCTGTTCCACAAGATCAAAAAAATCAAAAGGAAATTTAAAGCACAGTTAGGCATGCTGAAAGAGCAACCGTGGACCATCAAAAAGACAAATCAGTGGGTTCTAGATCAAATCAAGCCTGAACTTTCTCTAGAAGCAAAAATGACCAAACTGAGGCTATTGTACTTTGGTCACGTTATGAGAAGACAAGACTCACTGGAAAAGACAATCATGCTAGGAAAAGTTGAAAGCAGCACGAAAAGAGGAAGACCCAACATAAGATGGATCGACTCAATCAAGGAAGCCGCGGCCCTCAGTTTGCAACGCCTGAGCAAGGCTTTTAATAACAGGATGTTTTGGAAGTCATTAATTCATAGGGTCGCCATACGCCAGAAGCAACTTGACAGCACTTAACACATATACCTTACAGGGCGGCTGTCGCAAAGGTAAAATGGAGGACGACAGAATGATGTTGTAAGCCATTTGGGAGACAAGCGGGGTACAAGTATTTTAAAATGAACAAATTAATAACAAACAAACATTCTCCCATCCCCTCAATACCTTCCTTGCATTCCAGGGCCACACGAGACTCCAAGTTGTCCATCTGCAACTGCAGGCGTTTCAACGTCCGGTCGGCGTCCCGCGTCTTCCGCTTATAGGCCACCAACACCCCGATAATGGCCCCCAGAAGCAAGCTACCTCCGGCGCCTAACCCGACCAGAGCTGGCAGAGGCAGGGCCGCCTCAGGGTAGATGTGTAAGGTCCCAGGGGAGAAGGACAGGCCCCCCACCAAGATCTGCAAGGAGAAGAGCAAGAGATTAACCCTGCTGTAAGACTGCAAGGGCCCTGACCTGGATGGCCCAGGCTAGCCTGATCTCGTCAGATCTCAGAAGCTAAGCAGGGTCAGCCCTGGTTAGTATTTGGATGGGAGACCACCAAGGAATACCAGGGTTGCTGTGCAGAGGAAGGCACTGGCAAACCACCTCTATTAGTCTCTTGCCATGAAAACACCAAAAGGGGTCGCCATAAGTCGGCTGCGACTTGACGGCACTTTTCACACACACACACAAGACTGTAAGGACACCCCTGATGGATGATCCCAAGGGCCCAACGTTCAGTTTCCAACAGTGGCCGGGAAGACTCCTTTGGCAACGCCCCAACCTGGGACAGACAACAACAGTCCTATCCCTGATGTTTGTCTCCAAATGGTAATTGAAGGTACAGTGCCTCTGAGCATGGAGGTTCTACATAATTTAGAAAACCATCAAGCTTGTTTGGGGCTTAATCAGGGGCACTTGTTTTGGAGACACATGAACACATGAAGCTGCCTTACACTGAATCAGACCCTTGGTCCATCAAAGTCAGTATTGTCTACTCAGACTGGCAGCAGCTCTCTAGGTTCTCAGGCAGAGGTCTTTCACATAATCTCCTGCCTGGTCCTTTTAACTGGAGATACTGGGGATTGAATCTGGGACCTTCTGCATGCAAAGCAGAAGCTCTTCCACTGAGCCACAGCCCCTCCCCCTTTCATTCCCACCCTCCAGATGTTTGGGGTGCTTCACTTTACAATGTGGTCCCCCATTGTTGGGAACTGTGCACCCACAGTCAAGTCTAGATTATCTTGCCAAAAAACAAGGACCTGCTTTCCCTCAGGGCGCTTCTCATGTTCCCATTTACAAGCTACAACCCCACAAGAGGGCAAGCCGCCATTGTCTAGATGAGTCCCTCCCCAGAGCACTGGCAATGCTCCCTGGAATGCGCGAACTCATCCTGTCCTCTTGAGCATGTCCTCTATGCCCACACTGCTGGTTAGTAATTCATAAGCTCAGACGAGCTTTCGTATTGGTGAGATGCAATGCCTTAGACTCAGCTGAGACACAAGGGCGATACAGTAAAATTATTGCAGAAGAACAAAAATGCCCCTTTTGTCCGGATCAAATAGACTCCCTAGCCCACATTGTTTTAGCATGTCCACAAAATAATATTGCACGAAATAAAGATAGCACTCCCTGGATAAAACAGCTAAAGGCACTTTCTGAGAAGCGGATACTGCGTTATCTGCTGTCAAACAGGTAGGTCAATTGCGTGAGAGACGCGGCAACTTTTCTCTTTATAGTGTCAAGGAAAAATTAAATTTCATTTCCCCTTTTTACACTGTGAAGTGGTTGACAGTGGCTGTTAAATCTAAGGAAAGGAACTGCCTCTGTATGTTGGACGTACCATGACCGGCTGCTCCCCAGTTTGGCTTGGTGAGTCGCACAGCAGTTGCGTCTCAGAGACCGTGAGGGTGCAGGGCTCCCCACCAATCAGAACCGTGTAGTTGAGCCGCGAGCTGCCCGACGCTGCCGGGATCAGGTTCCTGCCCTGAGAGACACGGGGAAGATACAAGAGAGACAGCGAGAAGTTAAATGTAGGCAGATCGTGAGAGGGAGGGCAGGAAGGGATGAGTCAGTGCTCAGTAGGGCTGTTGAAAAAAAATTTTGGTACAGTTTGGCTTCGGCAAAATTCGGCCCTTTTAAATTCGGGCCGTGCTGAAGTCCAAACTGCCCCGCTTCGGATCCCTGAAATTCGGGCGAGATCCGGAGTTCGGGGGGAAATTCGCCCCCCCCCCCCCGCGGGCCTTCACGGGGCTTCCCTGAAGGCGCGCGGGGTAGTGGTGGTGGAACAGATTTGTGCCTCCCGGCCGGGAGGCACACATCTGTTTAAAGAGCCCCCCGCGCGCCTTCAGGGAAGCCCCCTGAAGGCGCGCAGGGGTGGTGGAACGGGTGTGCGGGGGGAGCCGAACCCAAAATTGCCGAATTTATTCGCTGAACCCCCAAGTCGGCGAATTCGGCTCTACCTGTTTCCCGCCTTTTTTGAATTCGGTTCGTCCCAAACCGGAAACCGCCAAATCGGGGGAAATTCAGCGGTTTTTCGGTTTGGAACGAACCGAATCGACAGCCCTAGTGCTCAGCTCTCGTGGCCCTTTCTTACACGCCCAGGGTAATGCCCATCGCCACTTTGGGGTCAGGAAGGAATTTTCCTCCAGGCCAGACAAAAGGAAACACTGCTTTACGCAGCGAGTGATTCAAATGTCGCCTCTGACTCATGGCAACCCTATGAAACAATGTCCTCTAAAACATCCTATCTTTAACAGCCTTGCTCAGGTCTTGCAAACTGAGGGCCGTGGCTTCCTTTATAGAGTCCACCCATCTCTTGTTGGGTCTTCCTCTTTTCTTGCTGCCTTCCACTTTTCCTAGCATGACTCTGGTCTTCTCATAATGTGACCAAAGTATGATAGCCTCAGCTTAGTCATTTTAGCTTCTAGGGTCAGTTCAGGCTTGATTTCATCTAGAACTCACTGATTTGTTTTTTTGGCAGTCCACGATATCCGTAACACTCTCCTCCAACACCACATTTCAAAGGAATCTACTTTCTTCCTATCAGCTTCATTGTCCAGCTTTCACATCTATACATAGTAATAGGGAATACGATGGCATGAATTAACTTAATCTTCGTTGCCAGTGACACACCCTTGCACTTAAGAACTTTTTCTAGCTCCTTCATGGCTGCCCTTCCCAGTCTCAACCTCCTTCTGATTTCTTGGCTGCAGTCTCCCTTTCAGTTGATGATGGAGCAAAGGAATAGAAAGTCTTCAACACTTTCAATTTCCTCATTGTCAACCTTAGAGTAATTCTCCTGCAGTCATTACTTTTGTCTTCTTGATGTTCAGCTGTAGTCCTGCTTTGGCATTTTCTTTTTTAACTTTCAGCAGTAGTTGTTTTAAGTCTTTGCTATTTTCTGCCAGTAATGTAGTATCATTGGCATATCTCAAATTGTTAATGTTCTTCCCCTCCAATTTTCACTCTACCTTCATCTAAATCTAATCCAGATTTCCTAATTATATGTTCTGCATACAGATTGAAGAGATAGGGAGATAAAATACATCCTTGTTTAACACCTTTGCCCATTGGAAACCATTCTGTTTCTCCATATTCTCTCCTAACCATGGTCTCTTGTCCAGAGTACAGGTTGCGCACCAAAATGATCAGAAGTTGTGGCACACCCATTTCCTTTAAAACCAGCCATAGCTTTTCGTGATCCACACAGTTAAAAGCTTTGCTCTAATCTATGAAACACAAGCTGATTTTCTTCTGAAATTCTCTCGTATGCTCCAGTAACCAATGTAAATTTGCAATATGATCTCTAGTGCCTCTTCCTTTTCTGAATCCAGCTTGAACATCAGGTATTTTTCATTCCATATATGGTAACAGTCTTTGTGTTAGATTTTGAGCATCATGTTACTTGCGTAAGAAATTAATGCGATGGTCCGATAGTTGCTGCAATCTTTGACGTCTCCTTTTTTGGGAATTGGAATGTAAATTGATCGTTTCCAGTCTGTGGACCATTGTCTTGTTTTCACTCATTAACATATATGCTTTTAAAAGAAACACTGCTCCACATCTTGGATACTGTGCAACGAGAATGAACGAAGTATAAAGAGGATGAACAAAACTGGGTGTGTCACTGTGACGATGCAGGTATGGGAAATTGCATTGGCCTGCCACCAGTGAAAAGGTGTAACATAGGCTTCTGAGAAGGTATCTGCTCCGACATTTCTCTTATAAAGTCCTAAACATACTCTGTACTTTAAAAAAAAAAATGTACAAAAGTAAATCCAGCTTTGTACCAACAAAACTGTACCATGCGTTCACTATAAATAAGCTGGGAACCTTCAACGAATCATAAAAGGGGGATAATTTGGAAATTGCCCCACTCTTCCCTCAGAGTTTGCAACCAGCAGATTGGCTAATGATGACAAGAAAGCCATCTCGAAACTGATTTACAAAGAATCCAAACTGTCTTAGATTCACTGAAAGACAAGAAGGGAAGATATCTGATTCTGTTAATCCAAGGTGCCAACGGTAGAATCGCAAATGTGTATGCGCCAAATAATGCAAAAGAAAAGTTCTTTATCGAATTCTTTAGTAAACTCCAAGACTTCCATCAAGGGGAAATTATTGTTGTTGGTGATATGAATGGAGTCATGGATAGTAAGCAAGACAAATCGGGCAGAGTCAAAGGCAGTAACCTTCCAATGATTATTTTCCAATTTTTGAAGGACTGGAGTTTGTTAGATGCTTTAAAAAAAAAAGCACTCTAAAACACCTGCAGCCAGCCATAAAGCAGGCTCCAAGAAGTATCCCAGAATGAAATCCCGATCTTGATTTGGAGTGGACAGTCACATCCCTGACTTTGGAAAGTTTATTACAGCTACACTTGAAACACCCCTGACCCAAACGGCTCCAGTACCTTGAGGACCACGTGGGATCCGGGTTTAATCTCCAGGATGCCGCTGGGACCGAATGGCTCGAAACTGGGATCGGGGTAGTAGGTGAAGGCCGAGCGGTTCAGAGTACGGACAGCGGCCACGTCGTCCAAGAAGAAGCCGAACTCGTCAGGGTTGGCACCCGCAAGGGGCAAGGCCTGCTCCCCTGGCACAATGCCCGGCGCCTTGCACAGCATCACGGAGTCGTTCAGCACCTGGCAACTCTGTTGGGAGGGAAAGATATTTTATTATTTATTTCACTCATTTTACATCCGCCCTTCCCCAGTCAAGTCAGAAAAGGGTGGCTAACAATATATAAATCCAGGAAATATCAGACTTGCAACAATCTACAATTTGCAATATGGCCTACAATTTGAAAATCATAAAAGCCAGCGTGGTGTAGTGGTTAGGAGCGGTGGACTAATCTGGAGAACCGGGTTTGATTCCCCATTCCTCCACATGAGTGGCAGGCTCTAATCTGGTGAACGGGGTTGGTTTCCCCACTCCTCCACATGAAGCCTGCTGGGTGACCTGGGCTAGTCACAGTTCTCTCCAAACTCTCTCAGCCCCACCTACCTCACAAGTTGTCTGTTGTGGGGAGAGGAAGGGAAGGCGATTGTAAACTGGTTTGAGATTCTTTAAAGGTAGAGAAAATCGGGTTATAAAAACCAACTCTTCTTCTTCTACCAATCAAGTAAAATTTATATCCCATTCTATGATTTTATGGCGCCCTAAAAATATGTCCTAAATACCCCACCACCTAAAAGACAAATAATTCCACATGGTGGCAAGACAAGATGGCATAGGCAATTCCCTAGGACGGGCCGTGGCTCAGTGGCAGAGCATCTGCTTGGCATGCAGAAAGTCCCAGGTTCAATCCCCGGCATCCCCAGTTAAAGGGGCTAGGCGAGCAGGTGATGGGAAAGACTTCTGCCTGAGACTCTGGAGAGCCGCTGCCAGTCTGAGTAGACAATACTGACTTTGATGGACCAAGGGTCTGATTCAGTAGAAGGAAGGGTCATATATTCATGTGTTGGGGAGGGGCTGTGGCTCAGTGGTAGAGCATCTGCTTGGCATGCAGAAGGTCCCAGGTTCAGTCCCCAGCACCTCCAGTTAAAGGGACTAGGCAAGTAGGTGATGGGAAGGACCTCTGCCTGAGACCCTGGAGAGCCACTGCCGGTCAGAGTAGACAATAATGACTTTGACGGACCAAGGGTCTGATTCAGTATAAGGGAGCTTCATGCATTCATATGTTCAATCAACTAAGATTTCTTTCACCAAGTGGCAGCTTTTCTTAACAGAGAGCGGGGGGATGTTGGCGGAAAGAGCCCCAATGGGGCAGGGTGACAACTTTGGCTTTTCAGCACTTCGTGTCCATTTTTGGCTACAGCTCCTCCTTCCTCCTCCCCTGCAGAGATACAATGCACCTTCAATTCCCACTCATTAGACCCGCCACTCTCCATGGGAAACTCACATTGATTGTTTCAATCCCCCCATAGGATGCTCGAACCCGCGGCTCCTGGATTGTCTGTAGGTGAGCCCCACTCACTGTGAGACTGGTACTGCCGCTGTATGGAGAGGAGAAAGGGACAAAAATCCAGGAACACGACTATGTTTAACAATAATGTTGATATTGGGCGGTAGATTAATTTGAACGTGAACAATAGCTATTGATAGAGAAAGTAATAATAATGAAGGGTAGACTATACAGGTGGTTTATCAGAAGTCTAAATTAGCAATGTGTAATTTGATCAACTTTAAACGTAAACAGTGACAAAATAATAATCAAAGATTTATTAAATAGTTATGTCATGCGTAGTCAAGAATGACAGCCTTCGATTTAAAGTATACAGATCTTCTATAATGTACTCTTTTAACAATGATATATTATAGCCCAGATGTTGTTAAGGCTACAAATATATGGCTCCCTTTAGAAGGCATGATATGTATGGGTTTGTATGTATGAATTTTCTTTTTCTTTCATTAAAAATTTATGCGGGGAAATCCATGAACATGGGGGTAACGATCTGCAGGGAGAAAACTTTGCCAGAGAAGAAACATCTCTGGCTTTGTGCACGCCACATCAAGTCTGTCTGCCTTTGTCTCATGGTGGCAGCTACCAGGTGAGTTCCCATGACAAAAACATCCAGGGACACAGCTGAACACGGAAGATAAAAGGGGTCCTTTGCAAAGAAGTTGAGGAAGAAGTTGGAAATGTGGCACTTCCTGCATTTCACAGCTGCAGTTTACAAGCATTTGTACTTCATCTTAGCACTACAGGTATCCAGGTGGAGCTGAAATATCCTCACCCTTCTGTTGTTATCATGAGTCAATCCTGTGCATCTGCGTGAGCACGCATTATGCAAAATACGTATACACATCCTTCTATATCTCTTCCCATCTGTCTCCATGCTCTTTAACTTGCAACATGTTACACAGGACTATCTACTAATGATTTCTAATTATAGTATATTTGTCTGTGGAAGAGAGGGAAGTATGTATGTATATAGCACATGCATCAACAAAGGGAACAGAGGGAAGTAATCTAAGCTGTAAAAAAGAGAAGGATCACCGATGGCCAAGAGTTAGAAACCAGTTCATTTGCTCATTTAAAATGTTTATAGATCCCCCTTTCTCCCAAGCATTTCAGGACCCAAGTTGAGTAAAAACAATATTTTAAAATATAGAAAAACAACAGATAAACAAGACATTAAAAACCAATCTAAAAAACACCTTGGGTTGTTGGGTTGTCCTACCAGCCTCTCCACTGGGGACAGAAGGAGCAATGTCCCCTTTGAGCTCCACAGATCTCATGCTGGGGATCAACAAGAGACATGGACAAAAAAATCACAGGATCAGGGCTGGAGCGAGAAGGGGAATCAGGTGAGATCAAGCAGAAATAGTGGCAGGATCCAGCCCTTTACGCCCCACTAGCAAGATAGTCCACAGGCCTGCCTTCTTAAATGGCTAGTTAGGATGGACAGCAGATTTTAATTGCTGTTTAGGGGCAGAGGGGTGGAATTAGCTTCAGGGTCTTTGTCAACAAACACCAAGAGTGGGGGAGAGGAGCCGTCATGACACACCCACGCAGCCAGACCATCCGGTGGGAACGACAGATGCTCTGCATGGAAGCATCATAACGGGGTTACCTTGAAACCACAGGGCAATGACAGGCCTGTTCCTTACTTGGCAATGCTCCAGGCAGGCTCTACCACCGTGATGACCGGGTCGGGGCTGTAGCGGAAGAAGACAGTGCTGTTGCCGCTGATGTTAGCCAGGTCGATGCGAAGGCTAATGTTGGTGGGGCCCGGGCCCACCGCTGAGGGGGGAGACAGGCAGACAATCTCCCCTGCGCTGCGTCTTGGGAAGAACAAGGGTGGGTGGAGCAGGAAGGAAGGAGAGTTAAAATCACTGTCCTGAAAAGGGCAGTGCATAATTTCACCCCCAAAATGACATAATCTCCCTGCCAAAGACCTCCCCACCCACCCCCTCTACTCCAGGGGTCCCCAACGTGGTTCCCGTGGGCACCACGGCACCCACTGACATCTTTTCTGGTGCCCACTAAGTGTTTTTAGGAAGTGGGTGGGGCCAGGTAGGGCTTTTGTCCAGCAAGGCTTCTGATTGGCTGTGCAGATTTTTAAAAAAAATGTTGCTTTGGCAGCAGCTGCCACCACCTTGTGAGGTAGGTGGGGCTCAGAGAGTTGGGAGAGAACTGTGACTGGCCAAGATCACCCAGCTGGCTTCGTGCGGAGGAGTGGGAAAACCAACCCAGTTCACCAGATTAGCATCCGCTGCTCATGAGGAGGAGTGGGGAATAGAACCCAGTTCTCCATGTTAGAGTCCACCGCTCTTAACCACTATACCACACTGATGTAGGTGATGTAGAAGACCCCTGCCTGAGACCCTGGAGAGCCGCTGACAGTCTGGGTAGACAATACTGACCTTGATTGACCAAGGGCCTGATTCAGTACAAGGCAGCTTCATGTAGATTCATGTATGAAGCACTGTTTTAGAGGAGGGGCCATGGTTCAGTGGTCGAGCATCTGCTCGGCATGCAGAAGGTCCCAGGTTCAATCCCCGGCATCTCCAGTTAAAAGATCTGGCAGTAGGTGATGTGAAAGACCCCTGCCTGAGACCCTGCAGGGCCGCTGCCAGTCTGAGTAGACAATGCTGACCTTGATGGACCGATGGTCTGACTCAGTATAAGGCAGCTTCATACATAATATATAAAAAGTAACACCAACTGCTTTCTTGCAATTTAATCTTGTGGGTGCACCTTTGCTGTCTGGACCCTTGTGCTTTTCTTCTCACCCCACCAGTCATCAAAATCAGAATGCAGGCCCTAAAAGTACCTGACCAGCCGACACGGAGCTCCCCGGATCGCGACACTGACGTTGCTCCCGGCATCCAGGTGGGTTCCTAGGAGGGTGATTCTTGTCCCACCCGAGGCAGGGCCTCGCTCTGGATCCACCCCATGAAAACTGGGGTTCTGCAGGGGGGAACAGGAAGAAATCGATAACGGATCACCTCCTAAGGCACACCGTTCAAGCAGATGCGTCACACTTTCACTCTCCCAGAAGTGGACTAACTAATGTTGGAGGGGGAGGGTAGACCCCAAAGACTTTTCTCCTCCCCAAACCCACTCAAATGCCCTCTGGTAATTGCTGTAAATATTTTAAGTATGTTTCATATCAAGAGCCCCGTGGCGCAGAGTGGTAAGCTGCAGCACCGCAGTCAAAAGCTCTGCTCACGACCTGAGTTCGATCCCGTCAGAAGTCAGTTTCAGGTAGCCGGCTCTAGGTTGACTCCGCCTTCCATCCTTCCGAGGTCGGTCAAATGAGTACCCAGCTTGCTGGGGGTAAAGGGAAAATGACTGGGGAAGGCACTGGCAAACCACCCCATAAAACAAAAGTCTGCCTAGGAAATGTCGGGATGTGACATCACCCCATGGGTCAGTAGTGACCTGGTGCTTGCACAGGGGACTACCTTTACCTTTAGATCGAATCAATCCTCAATTCTCCCTACAAACTAAAATGACTAAACTGAGGCTGCCGTACTTTGGTCACATTATGAGAAGACAAGAGTCACTGAAAATGACAGTTATGCTGGGAAATGCGGAAGGCAGCAGGAAAAGAGGAAGACCCAACAAGAGATGGGTGGACTCTATAAAGGAAGCCACGGCCCTCAATTTGCAAGACCAGAGGAAGGCTGTTAAAGATGGGACATTTTGGAGGACATTAATTCAGAGGGTTGCCGTTAAGTCAGAAGCAACTTGACGGCACTTCATACACACACACACACACACAATATGAAATCCACCCAGAGCTCAAATCACCACAAAAGAGAAGGGTGCCTCCGACTGGGTCCGGTAATCAGCACTGCAGTCACCCACGCAGAGTTCCACGGGACCAGGGGGAGGGTCGGGCAACAGTGACGGCTCCAATTCACACACCAGCCTGTGGGGAGGGAGAGGAGAAGAAGAAGGAAGGAGAAGAAGAAGGACGAAGAAGAAGGAAGAGGAAGAAAGAAGAGGAAGAAGGAAGAGGAAGAAGGAAGAGGAAGGAGAAGGAAGAAGAAAAAAGAAGGAAGAAGGAAGAAGAGGAAGGAGGAAGAAGAAGAAAGAAGGAAGGAAGAAAGAAGAAGAGTTGGTTTTTATATGCTGACTTGCTCTACCACTTAAGGGAGAATCAAACCTTCCCTTCCCCTCCCCACAACTGACACCCTGTGAGGTAGGTGAGGCTGAGCGAGCTCTAAGAGAGCTGTGATTTGCCCAAGGTCGCCCAGCTGGCTTCATGTGTAGGAGTGGGGAAACCAACCTGGTTCACGAGATTAGCCTCCGCAGCTCATGTGCAGGAGTGGGGGAATCCAACCCGGTTCTCCAGATCAGACTCCACCACTCCAAACCACCGCTCTTAACCCCTCACCATGCTGGCCACCCCTCCCACCCCACGGCTCTTCACGCCTGTTCCCAACAACACCCTCCGTCCCACGTTTCCTTGTCTCAGATGAGGCAGTTCACCGCATCTCCCCAAGGATGACCCTCAGGTGGGCCACGGTTCAGTTTCACCATGCCCCCCCCCCACAATGTCATCTTCCTGCTCCAGACTGGACAAATCTGCGACCAGATTGATGCACGGCAGCTCCTTTGGAAGCACTGCTGGCCATGGCAACCTTTGGACATGGCCATTGCCCCTGTTTTGGGTTGCTTCCTTCTTGTGGGTCTGTGTCCTTGCAGGGTCAGGAGCATCATCCTGTTCCAGAGACGCAGCTGAGTTAGCCTGCCGCAACCGGAATAACGAAAGAGTCCTTGTGGCACGTTGGAAGACGTTTGTTTGGTTTGGTTTGGTGTTCCCTCAGTGATCCCTTCTTCCTAACTGATATTTTAATTGCTGTTTTTATGTCTCATACATATTTAACTGTGGTTAATTGTTTCAATGATGGTCGTTTATGCATGGGAGTTTCACCTGAGGTTCGTTGCTGCCTGGACCCACACTTTCCCGTTGGGAATCTCTGCACCAGCCATCTCTAAGCTCAAACCAAGTCCCCGCCCCTTGAAATGCTGCTTTGTAACTGGCTTACTTTGTAGTGCTTACTGTGAGAGAAAATCCACCCCCCAGACCCAATTGCCAAATAAAAAAGCATTTTTAAGAAGAAAAAACAAAAAATGGAGCAATGTGAAAGGGGTGGGTGGAGAAATCCAAGCCTTGGTTTTAGAAAGCCTTTATTCTGCTCAGAAAGAGCTCCCAGGAAGCATTTGAATTCCCGCCTCTTTACATGCTGCTTTGTGATTGGCTGTGGGAGAAACCAAGCTTGCATGTCCTGCGATTTGCCTTATGCATGGAGATTTCACCCGGGCTGAGATGGAAGGAGAGGGAAGAATCGGGTTAACAGAGGAACGGGAAGTCCCGGGATTTGTGAGGGCCGGCAGCGAGGTCATCTCTAATGGAGGGAAAACTCATGCAGAACTCCAAGGAACAACTGAGATAGACCAGGGGCGAATGTGAGTGAAAGTATCCACGCATAAATGACTGATGTGTTATTTTTTTGGGGGGGGCGGCTGATTTTAATGGTCTTAAAGGGCGACTTTATCACATACATTTTAAATTGGTAGCTGCCTCGGTGGCCCTTGTAAGGGCAGAAAGGTGGGATACACACTTTTGCAAATCATATACACAAACTGTATACAACACTCTTTCTAGAAATTTCTGCTTCTTCCTTTGCTCCCGATTCCGTCACTCCCTCGACCGCTCCCCACGGCACCACCGTCCCGCTTCTTGGCCTGCCCCTGCCCCCCGCCCAGCCTGCACCCACCTCTCGGCACTGACATATTCAGCAGGAAGGGAACTACAGCGCACGCCAGCCACGCGCACCCCCACCTCGTGGAAATGAAGCCCCAGGTTCTCGCCCCAAATTGTCACCCGTGTGCCCCCTTCCTTGGGGCCAGTCAGTGGTGACACCTGCAGAAAGAAGAGGGAGGGAGGGAGAAAGAAGAAGAAATGGCATTTGTGTGAAGTGTAAGGACCCACACTGAGAAAGCACCATGTGCACATGGGATCCCGTTTTGATATGTCCAGATCCCCAGGAGGTGGGCTGTACACCCACAGGCTACTATGGGAACATGATGCACATCTTTGAGGTGGGAGAAGTGGATGTGGGACAGATACAATCCCATACTCCCCAA
Organism: Euleptes europaea; assembly: GCF_029931775.1. NCBI lineage: Eukaryota > Metazoa > Chordata > Lepidosauria > Squamata > Sphaerodactylidae > Euleptes > Euleptes europaea. Next base: position 176,382,897 of record NC_079312.1, on the reverse strand, counting down.
CATGTAAGCTTGCCCTTAATATGCAATGCCCATCTAGAGTTCCAGTACGGAAATGCAAATGTGCCCCGTTTGCAGCCATATCTGCAGGGACGTAAGTGGCCAGGTGGAGATGCTGCCTTGGGATTTTCTTGCATACAGAAAAAAATACGTCTATGACACTGAATGTGACAAATCATGCACCATCATGTGGGGTTTTTTTTGAGTTTTATTGTTTGGTTTTATTAATGACTATATTTAAGAAGGATGTTGACAAGTTGGAGCGTGTCCAGAATGGTCAAAGGTCTGGAATCCATGCCCTATGAGGAGAGACTTAGGGAGTTGGGTTTGTTTAGTCTGGAGAAGAGAAGGTTGAGGGGAGACATGATAGCCATGTTTAAATATTTGAAGGGATGTCATGTTGATGAGGGAACTAGCTTGTTCTCTGTTGTTCCGGAGACTAGGACACGGAGTAATGGATTTAAACTAATAGAAAAGCGATTCCACCTAAATGTTAAGAAGAACTTTCTGACGGTGAGGGCTGTTCGACGGTGGAATGTGCTGCCTTGGAGGTTGGTGGAGTCCCCGTCTTTGGAGGTCTTTAATAAGAGGCTGGATGGCCATCTGTCAGGAGTGCTTTGATTGTGGGATCCTGCATGGCGGAGGGAGGGTTGGGGTCACTGGGGGTGTGTGGGGGAGGTAGTTGTTAATTTCCTGCATTGTGCAGGGGGTTGGACTAGATGACCCTGGTGGTCTCTCCCAACTCTATTATTCTATTATATGTATTGAATGTTTTTGTGCTTTTAAATGATGTTACCCGCCCTGAGCCAGTTTGCTGGGGAGGGCGGGTTATAAGTCTGAAAAAAATAAAATGAATAAAATAAACCAATAAAATTATATAATTTCAAAAAGGTGATTTATAAAGGATAAAATTGTGGAACCTTGTTGCATAGTTTGGACATCATTATTTTGATATTAAAGTATATGAGGATTTGAATATTGTGCATTGTATGGACATAAGTAGTTTGAATATTATGTTATATGTGGAATTATAAATCGCCTTTTTGAAATTATATAATTTGTTACATTCAGTGGCATAGTGATATTTTTTTCTGTTTACATGTGCTTTTGGTACCACTCCCCTTTTGGGATCTTCTTGGGCAGGGCTTTTCTCTGGGGTAGGATCTTCCCCTCTACTCCAGAAGAAGAAGAGTTGGTTTTTATATGCCGACTTTCTCTACCACTTAAAGGAGACTCAAACCAGCTGACAATCACCTTCCCTCCCCCTCCCCACAACAGACACCCTGTGAGGTAGGTGGGGCTGAGAGAGCTCTAAGAGAACTGTAACTTGCCCAAGGTCGCCCAGCTGGCTTAGTGTGGAGGAGCGGGGAAACAAATCCAGTTCACCAGATTAGCCTCCGCTGCTCATGTGGAGGAGTGGGTTATCAAACCCCGGGTCTCCAGATCAGACTCCATCGCTCCAAACCACCGCTCTTAACCACTACACCACGCTGGCTCTCCAGAGATGGAAAGACCAGGAAGCAACTGTACAGAGTGAGAAACGGGCTGGCCAGGGTTTTTCTTACCTGGGTGATGCGGGGGTGGGCACAGCGGGCCCCCCTTCGGCCAGGCGGCACCCAATTCTGCCGGGGAGCAGGGCAGTGAGGGCGCAGGAGGCAGCGACGCTCAGGGACGCACCAGCCACACTCGTAACGGGGGTCGGACTTGAGGCAGAGCCCGCAGCTAGAACGCTGGGCTGAACATTTGTACAGGAGAGCTGGGGAGAGGGAAGGAGCAGGCTTGGTGATAAAAACATTAGGACCCACACACCCCGCCAACGCCTTTCCTGGTGCTAGCCAAGTGTTTCAGGACCTACATTTTGGGGACCCTGAAGCTTGAACTGTTATGGGAGCCCCTTCGCAACCAGCCACGAGGTCTGGTTAACCGCTATTATCTTCTTCAGTGGGCTTGTTCTATGGCAGATGTATTGGTTCCTTCTCTGATAGAGAGGTAGAAGGTCACCAGAGGGGGCTCGTTAGGATAAAGAGGTGAAAATCTGATTTTGGGGGTTAAAATGCACAAGCGAGACGAGTGCAGCCTGAATCGAGAATTCGGATGTCTTTTTTATGGTTCCGATTGGCTCTAGCCTAAGGGCTGAGTTATAGAACTATTAAGTCGTGCGCCAACGAAGGATTCGAGGATCCTGCTGCCAAAATGTAGGCAATGAGTAGATTCTGGCGAGTTCAGCAAGCCCATACAGCTGGGGGTTCAGGCGCTGCAAGCTCCCCGAGGACATTTTGAAATCTGACCAATTACAGGGACATTTTGAGGCCATATGAAGCGGGTTTATTAGAGCATCTTGTAAGGTCAGTATTAAGTACTTCAACCCATTGGCTCATGATTCTGTCACTAAAATAGCCTTATTTTAATAAACACTTAAAAAAAAACTCCATCTATTTTACTGAAAAATTCACTCATTTAAAAAAAAATTGCTTCAAGGCCCCTCTGGGATTAGTCCCCACCTGTAAGGGACCTGGATTGTCTGGCTGGTCCAATCTCATTAGATCTCAGAAGGGAAGCAAAGTTGGCCTCGGTTAGTATTTGGTTGGGAGACGGCCAAGGAATACTAGCATCGCTATGCAGAGGCAGGCAACGGCAAACCACCTCTGTTTGTTTCTGCCCTGACTAGGATGGCTCAGGCTAACCCGATCTCGTCAGATCTTGGAAGATAAGCTGGGCTTAGGCCGTGGTTAGTATCTGGGAGACCACTAAGGAAGTCTGGGGTTGCTATGTGGAGGCAGGCAACGGCAAACCAGGGAACGTCTCTTGCCTCGAAAAACCCACGAGGGGTCACTATAAGTCGGCTGCAACTGGATGGCGCTTCCCACTCCCACCACCCCTCATGCAGAAAACTGATCTTCCGTAATCCCCACGGCAAAAGAAAGACAGAATCAGAAATCGAGTGTAAGGCTCCTCCTTATCACAGATGGGCAGGAGAAACCTAAGGGTGGTACCTTTGAACCCGGGCGGCTTGTCGATGGCAAAGTCTCCGTCCCAAATGACATCGAAGTCCAGCGGCAGCTCCCCCACTTGCTCTCCCTCGTACCAATACTGAGGAAAGAGATGGGTCACCGGTTAGGAAAAGGCAGAGTAGGAATACCCTTCTATGGACAGAATGGCCAAGCACTTGAAAACCACCCACTCAACAGTCATTAGCTACGTCTGCCAACGACCCCTCACCTCGGATCTCCCCCCTTCCGCTACCGATCCAGGGCTGCACAGTGGTGAGACCGTGGGACTCGGATCTGCGAGACCCAAGTTCAAATCCTAACCTGCCTAACAGGGCTGTTGTGAGAGTAAAAGGGGGACGGGACAACCTCATAAGGACACAAGAAAGGCCATGCCGGATCAGGCCAAGGCCCATCAGGTCCAGCAGCCTCTTCACACAGTGGCCAACCAGGTGCCTCTAGGAAGCCTGAAGCACCTGAAGCACCATCCTGTCAAGACACCTGAAGCACCATCCTGTCTGCATTCGACAGCACCTAATATAATAGGCATGCTCCCCTGAGACTAGAGAGGATAGGTATGCATCAGGACTAGTATCCATTTTGACTAGTAGCCATGAATAGCCCCCTCCTCCATGAACATGTCCACTCCCCCCTTAAACCCTTCCAAGTTGGCAGCCACCCCCACATCCTGGGGCAGGGGGTTCCACAATTTCACTATGCGTTGTGTGAAGAAAATACTTCCTCGCATGCTTCCCAGAGCACCTGGAAGGAAAGGCAGGCTAAAAATGTACTAGGTAGATATAAACACCACGGTAGTGGCTCGCTCCAACCTAAGTATTAACGAGAGCTCCTCCAGATCGTAGATGAAAAGGAAACATATGCTAATTTATTCAACTCAGAACGGCTTGAGAGTTTACAAACTCCTTCGTAGTTGCCCCTTCTTTTATATCTGAAGTGGTTCCTGGGCTCTCAGCATGCCAGGTGGCCTCCAAAGGGATACACAGACTATTGCCATGGAAAAGGCACATACGTCTCCATGAATCTCATTATATATTGTACAGCATGGTGTGGTGGTTAAGAGCGGTGGACGCTAATCTGGGGAACCGGGTTCTATTCCCCACTCCTCCACATGAAGCCCTGGGGCCAGTCACAGTTCTCTCCGAACTCTCTCAGCCCCACCTGCCTCACAGTCTGTTGTGCGGGAAGGAGGAAGAGGAGGAGGAGGAGGAGGAGAGTTGGTTTTTATACGCCGACTTTCTCTACCACTTAAGGAAGAATCAAACTGGCCTTCCCCTCCCCACAACTGACACCCAGTGAGGTAGGTGGGGCTGAGAGAGCTGTGACTAGCCCAAGGTCACCCAGCTGGCTTCATGTGTAGGAGTGGGGAAACAAATCCAGTTCACCAGATTAGCCTCTGCCACTCATGCGGAGGAGTGGGGAATCAAACCCGGTTCTCCAGATCAGAATCCACCGCTCCAAACCACCGCTGTTAACCACTATACCACGCTGGCTCTCAGGAAGGGAAGGAGATTGTTAAGCCACTTCGAGACTCTTAAAGGTAGAGAAAAGTGGGGTATAAAAACCTACTCTTCTTCTTATTTATCTTACACACACACACATAAATAGCTGTTGGGAGGTGAGAGGAAGGGGAAAGTCCAGTTCTTTCCTAACCAGTCTCTATGCCCCTCCACTTCTTTCCCAATCGATTCCTGAGGCTGCCACGTGGTGACTGAGTAGCGGGGAAAGGCGTAGGGTTGCCAACCTCAAGGGGAGGCCTGGCGTTCTCCTGGAATTACAGCTGATCTCCAGATGTCAGAAATCAGCTCCCTTGGAGGAAAGGGCAGCTTTGGAGGGCTCATTCTACAGCGTGTCCCAGCTTTCTCCCCTCTATAAATCCCACCGTCTCCAGGCACTTTCCCCAAATCTCCAGGAATTTCCCAAACCGGATTTGTCAACCTTAGGAAAATGGGAGCCCTGCACCCTTCGCCCAGTTTGTGCAATTGTAGAAAGTGCAAGTCACAAGAACACATGAAGCTGCCTTAAACTGAATCAGAGTATTGTCTACTCAGACCGGCAGCGGCTCTCCAGGGTCTCAGGCAGGGGTCTTTTGCATCACCTACTTGCCTGGGTTCTTTAACTGGAGATGCCAGGGACTGAACCTGGGACCTTCTGCATGCCAAGCAGAGGCTCTGCCACTGAGCCACAGCCTCTCTCCATGGCTCTCCAGGGTCTCAGGCAGGGGTCTTTCACATCACCAACTTGCCTAGTCCCTTGAACTGGAGATGCCGGGGACTGAACCTGGGACCTTCTGCATGCCAAGCAGAGGCTCTGCCACTGAGCCACAGCCTCTCTCCATGGCTCTAGGCAGGGGTCTTTCACATCACCTACTTGCCTAGTCCCTTTAACTGGAGATGCCAGGGATCGAACCTGGGACCTTCTGCATGCCAAGCAGAGGCTCTGCCACTGAGCCATGCTTCCCCGAATACCCATTAAGCTGCCTTCTAATGACTCAGACCCTTGGTCCATCAAAGTCAGTATTGTCTACTGAGACCGACAGTGGCTCTCCGGGGTCTCAGACAGAAGTCTTTCACATCACCTACTTGCCTAGTCCCTTTAACTGGAGATGCTGGGGACTGAACCAGGGACCTTCTGCATGCCGAGCAGATGCTCAAACAATGAGCCACAGTCCCTCCCCCTAAACTTCTCCTATATCCACCTACTCATACACTCATGTCATCTTCGGAGGCCTTGATTTGGTTGCCCCCATCATCTGAGGCTAGACGAAAGACCCGAGGAAGGGCTTTCTCCATCATGGCACCAAAACTTTGGAACTCCCTCCCCAGGGAGATTTGCCAGTCTCCCTCTATTGGTGTCTTTCGCCAGCAGGCGAAGACTTTCTTTGCTTCGTCTGGCATACCCTCAATAACAGTGACCGGCCCTCCTTCCTGGTCCCAGTGTTGTTTATGTGTTTTTAATTGAATCTGCTTTATAATTTGAAACGTATTTTTAATTGCCCGAGTGTTTTAATGATTTTTACGTCTGCCGCCTCGGGGGCCCTTATCGGGCGGGAAAGCGGCGCGAGAATGTTTTAAGTAACGAAAGAAATATAAATAAACTCCCCGCTTCCCTAGGGGCCGCCCTGCTGGGACCATTCGTCGCCTTTTGGGAGGATGCATTCTTTGCTGCGTCTCCTTCTGAATTTGTAATCTGCCTTCCCCTGGGCCGCGACCGCAAGATCCCTGTTCTGCCAAACCAACCATCTGTGTTGCATGCTACTTTCATTTCAGGGAATGCAAACAGCGGGGCTTTTCTTGACTTAAGGGCGCTCGCTTTGATCAAGCTGGAAAACAAACAATGGCTTCCCCCCCCCCCTCCTAAAATATGGCGGTCGGGATTACAGACTTGCAGAGGATTTGAGCTGTAGCTGTTCAAGAACGACGGTTAGGGTTGCCAACCTCCAGGTACTAGCCGGAGATCTCCTGCTATTACAACTGGCCTCCAGCCGATAGAGATCGGTTCCCCTGGAGAAAATGGATGCCCATTGGACTCTATGGCATCGAAGTCCCTCCCCTCCCCAAACACACCCTCCTTAGGCTCCGCCCCCAAAACTTCATGTCTCCCCTTAGTCGCCTTCTGTCCAAGCTAAACAGCCCTAAGCGTTTTAACCGCTCCCCATAGGGCAGTTGCTCTAGCCCCCTGATCGTCGTTTTGGTTGCTCTTTTCTGCACCTTCTCAAGCTCTGCAATATCCTTTTTTAGGTATGGTGACCAGAACTGTACACAGTATTCCAAGTGTGGTCTCACCATAGACCTGTACATTTGCGTCAGCAACTGGTGACCCCAAAACCGCATCTATGCGCCACCACCCTCTTGCCAACCCAGAGACAGAGAAAGAGGTAGCTGAGGGGAAAGGGTCGTGCCGAAAATGCCACCACGGCAGGAGCAGAGCAGGGATCCTGGCCCAGCACGGCTCTCCAGCAAGGATCTCCACCGTCATACATGTACGGCGAGTCTCCCCCCACCCCACTGCGCCGCATGCATTCATTTGCGCCGGTATCGACAAGTCAGTAGTGCCCGACATTTGGCAGAGGATGGCGGGTGGCTTTTTGACACATCCCCTCCCATTATCTCCTTTCCAGCCGCCTCGATTGCCAGCCGGAACGATTTGCACAGCCTGCAAAAATCTGACACACACACCCCCACACCGCCACTCCCTCCTTTCGGAGCCGATGCATCATTTCTCACATCATTAATGCATGTTGAAAGTAAACAAGCGCTCCCAGATCTCCAGACACGGGTGCTGCTTATTTCTAGACCAGCTAAGCCCCTTTAAGCCTTTCTTGAAAGCGACGGGGGAATCCTACATTCCATTCTGTTCCGTCAGGACCCCAAGCACCCGTTAGCATGTGGGTTTCAGCTCAAGAAATGTTAACTTTACGCCCATTAAGACCTGCCCAATTTTTAACGTATCAAGATCTCCTGAAATAGGAAGGTATAAAAATGTTCACTTAAAGACTATGAGGAAGTTAAAGACTCACTGACTTGGTTCCAGTACCACCAAATTGATTCGGTTTTTCAACAAGATGTGAAAACAGGATTTTCCTAAAACCAAATCAACCTTACAGAAACTTTTACTGGATACAAATGATCATCGAATATCTAAAATGTATAAACTACTGTTAGAACTTTATTGTGAACAAGCTCGAATAAAACCAACTATGATTAGCTGGGCGCAAATGTTGGGCCGTGATATAATGTTACAAAAATGGGAAAGGCTATGGACAAGAGATCTGAAACTTATATCTTCGCAATTGTTAAGAGAAAATATAAATAAAATGATGTATAAATGGTATTTAACACCGAAGAAACTAGCAAAATCATTTCCCACAATGTCACCAAACTGTTGGAAATGTAATAAAGAAGGTGGAACATTTCATCATATTTGGTGGACCTGTGAAAAAGCTAAGGAATTTTGGGAGATGATATACAATGAAATAAGGTTGATTTTACACCAAAATATTCCCAAAACACCTGAAATGATGCTATTGATCATGATACCAGACACCATTCTTACTTATCAGACTTTATTAATATATGCCACCACGACTGCACGGGTGATATATGCAGCTAAATGGAAGACGGATGAGATACCGACTAGAAAAGACTGGATAAATAAAATGCTGGAATTAACAGAGATGGCGAAACGTACGGCTTTAATAAATCAGAATGATAATGTATAATTTATGGGGGAATGGGAGGCGTGGAGAAATTATTATGAAAATTACTTCTTAATGAGACCGTTTAAAGGATACTCTTTGATTTAATCTCTCACGTATACTTTGTATTATGAACATAATAAGATATATAATGAATATCAGATATGATAAATAAACATTTATATATTCATTAAACAATATGGGGATTAGTTTAAATAGCAAAAGTATGTACACTTTATTTGTAGGTGGAAGAGGGTGAGGGGGAAGTCATTATATGTCTGTTAGATATCTTATAGATTTTTTATTATTATTTTCATCAAATCTTAGTGTTAAATGCTGATTTTACATGGATGTATTAAATGAAGGAAAACAATAAAAACTTTTAAAAAAAAGCATGTCAAGGGGCAGCGGCATCAACTCAAAGTGCTCCAGCCCTCAAATCTCCACGTATTTCAAAACCTGGAGTTGGCAAACCCTAATGAGGTCTCTGTGCTGGACTAATAGGGTTGCCAGGTCCCTCTTTGCCATCGGCGGGAGGTTTTTGGGTTGGAGCCTGAGGAGGGCAGGGTTTGGGGAGGAGAGGGACTTCAACACCATAGAGTCCAATGGCCAAAGCGGCCATTTTTCCCCAGGGGAACTGATCTCTTTCGGCTGGACATCAGTTGCGATAGCAGGAGATCTCCAGCTAATACCCAGAGGCTGGCAATAAATAGCTGACAGCTTGTTTACCTTTTGTACTCCTTGTAATTTTGTACCATCCTTGCTTAGTGATTTTGGCTCCTTAGGAGCGATGTTTGAATATATTGTGTTTATTCAGATATTTACTTGAATTGTGTCCTATTTTGTTACATGAACGCTGAGCCTACTGCTGTTCTTTATTGCCAGCCAACCTTACAGTTTTTTGTGAGTCTTTCTTACCCCAGTACCTGGAGGCTGATAACCCTATGGAGTAAGCAAATTGTAACTTAGATGTAACTTAGGGAAGGTTGGCAACCCTAGAGGGAGTCACAGTCAAAGTGCTTATGAATGTCAGTGAGGGGCCGTGGCTCAGTGGTAGAGCACCTACTTGGCATGCAGAAGGTCCCAGGTTCAATCCCCGGCATCTCCAGTTAAAGAGAGCAGGCAAGTAGGTGATGTGAAGGACCTCTGCCTGAGACCCTGGAGAGCCGCTGTCAGTCTGAGTAGACAAAACTGACTTTGATGGACCACGGGTCTGATTCAGTAGAAGGCAGCTTCATGTGTTCATCTGTGTTGAAGCAGAAGTATTCCCAAGAAGGCTCAAAGAAGCCCCAGTCGGGAGACGAGACCCGGTACCAGATTCCACTCGACGATCGAATTGCAATTCCTCCCCTGAACGACTCTCTCCCCACGAGCAGGAAAACCAATCGCGGCGGGCCGCCTGCCAGAACCGAGCCCGTTTCCCACCAGTATTCTTGGAACTCAACCAGCCCACATTCCCTTTACTGCAAAAGCGCTATAGGATCAAAAAACAACAACAACAACCTAACCCCAAATGCAAAACACACTTAAAGCCACTCAGCTTGATTGTCATTCCTCGGGCTGAAAACGCTACATCAGCAGCTACATCAGAACCGTATGACTCACTGCAAAGAAGAGAGCAAAACCTCACAAAAAAGATCGTCTTATAACCTCACCCCGACGAAATGTGCAACGGCGAGGGAAGACGCTTGCCAAATACCAAAATTGGTAGAAACAGAAAATCGCCGAGAAGGAGACAACCGCACAGAGGCAACTCAGCGAGGAAGACAAAAGCCAGTGGAAAGACTTTATCCAGCTCATGAAAAATGTTTCTTCCAGTGAACGGGGATTAAGATCATGCATCAACAAGGTTTTTGCTAAAAGTTCCAGTTTGAAAGCCAAATGCCCTTTTAGGAAACTGCCGAAATATAACCAAAATACCCTACAGCCTTGTTTGTCTAAACTCGCACAACCTGCAACATGACATAATTTTTTTAATTTTATTTTAGAAAGTGCCACAAATAAGACAATCAGAAAACACATTTACACAAAATTTGCACAGATTTGCACACGCTGAGAGCCAGCGTGGTGTAGTGGTTAAGAACGGTGGTTTGGAGTGATGGAGTCTGATCCGGAGAACCGGGTTTGATTCCCCCACTCCTCCAAATGAGTGGCAGAGGCTAATCTGGTGAACTGGCTTTATTTCCCCACTCCTACACATGAAGCCGGCTTGGTGACCTTGGGCCAGTCACAACTCTCTCAGCCCCACCTACCTTACAGGGTGTCTGTTGTGGGGAGGGGAAGGGAAAGTGATTGTAAGCCGGTTTGATTCTCCCTTAAGTGGCAGAGAAAGTCGGCATATAAAAACCAACTCTTCTTCTTCTTCTAATAGGCATTTTTTATTCTGCTGAGTTTTCTCAAGGTTGATCTTGCATTGTGTGAAATTGCTTATTCCACGAAGAAGAAGGAAGAAGAAGAAAAAGAAGAGTTGGTTTTTATCTGCTGACTTTCTCTACCACTTAAGGGAGAATCAAACCGGCTTACAATCGCCTTCCCTTCCCCTCCCCACCACAGACACCTTGTGAGGAAGGTGGGGCTGAGGGAGTTCAGAGGGAACTGTGACTAGCCTAAGGTCACCCAGCTGGCTTCATGTGTAGGAGTGGGGAATCAAACCTTGTTCTCCAGATTAGAGTCCACCACTCCAAACCACCGTTCTTAGCCTCTACACCACGCTGGCACTTAGTCTGAGTCAAAGGAAAAGCATAGAATGAGTCTTTCCTAGTGGCTTCTCTCTCACTTATTTTTCCATGCCTGCTGTTCCTCTTTCTTAACTTCCCAGAGAATGGAATTCACCCGAGCGCTCTCAGAAAACCACAGAATTCTTAGCCAGGACAGATAAAGGTCTTCCTCCATAATTAACGTACACAATTTGCCACTAGACCATGGGCGTGCCCCCCAGGAGATTGACTTAAACCTGGCCAGTGGCAGTATTGGCCCTGAAGAAGAAGAGTTGGTTTTTAAATGCCGACTTTCTCTACCACTTAGGGAAGAATCAAACTGGCTTACAATCCCCTTCCCTTCCCCACAACAGGCACCCTGTGAGGGAGCTGGGGCTGAGACAGTGTGACTAGTCCAAGGTCACCCAGCTGGCCTCACATTTAGGAGTGGGGAAACAAATCCAGTTCACCGGATTAGCGTCCGCAGCTCATGTGGAGCAGCGGGAAATCAAACCCGGTTCTCCAGATCAGACTCCGCTGCTCCAAACCACTGCTCTTAACCACTACATGCTGGCAAAATATTTTGAACCTCTCCGGATCCCTCTCCTCCCTCGGCCAAAATAGCAAAATGTAGGCAGTTCACTTCTCAGTTATCAGATGCTGGAAATAAACAAGCGCGTCACCTTCCCACCCAGAGGGCATCTTGCTGGCTGAAGATGAAAAGAGATTGCTGGACCAGATGGCCCCTTGACCTGATCCAGAAAAGCAATGTCCATTAAAAAAAAAATCTTATTAACCATAGAACAATTCTGAGGGCCTTAAATAGTCTTTACAAGGGCAACAGCAACAGCCTTACCCAGGGACCTCCCTACACTTTTGAATGCTACCTATGGCCAGTGATAGATCACGATGGGTAGCCGAGGAAGTCTGTCTGTAGCAGTGGAAAAGAGCAGGAGTCCAGTAGCAACTTAAAAACTAACAAAGTTTCTGGTAGGGTATGAGCTTTCGTGAGTCACAGCTCACTTCTTCAGATACCTGGTCAACACATCATATCACTGGTTGATGATTCACACATCCACGGGACATTGTAAATATACTATAAGAACCTTTGTGTGTGTGCCAATTTTAAATGGTGAAAATAACATCTTTCGCTACAATTGACAACAGGCCATACAACATATACGGTGGTTACTTTTCAACATCCCTTTAATGTATTTTGGGGTGTGTTTGTGAAAATACGTATGGATGTATATATGACCAATGAGGAAGGCTGAACGGGGCCGAAATGCGTCTGGTTTTATATTGGTTATTTGCATGTATTACAGATCATCAAAATTTTGCAGTTTTATATTACAGATCATCAACACTGTTGGATATTTTGTAATTTTAATTTGAAGCCTATACGTTTTGGGCCTAGTGTTTTTAATGGGTGTACACTCTGTAATAAATTATAATAACAATTTGTACAATATTAGCTCAACTTTTAATTCTTTGTATCCGAAGAAGTATCTGAAGAAGTGAGCTGTGACTATCAGAAATTTTGTTAGTCTTTAAGGTGCTACTGGACTGTTGCTCTTTTCTACCGCTACAGCCAGTGATGTGGGTTTTCCAAGGGAAAAAATCAAATTCAAATAGTCTACATAATTGCAGAGGGTAGCTGTTAGTCTGCAGTAGAACCACTAGATTCGAGGCCAGGAGCACCTTAGAAACCAATCTGATTTTCGGGGTATGAACTTTCAAGAGTCAAAGCTCATGTATCTGAAGAAGGGAGTTTTGACTCTCGAAAGCTCATTCCCCGAAAATCTTGCCGGTCTCTAAGGTGCTACTGGACTCAAATCTAATTGTTCTCTCTAATGTGTTTCTTTTTTGTTTAGATACTTCTTGCTTGGGTAAAGAAATATTTTTCTTAAAGATTTTCTTCAAGATTTAAAGAGAATTTTCTTAGAATAATGTAAAACCAGAACGATTCAGATCCGCTCCAAACAGTAACTGATGAAGATCTTGTTGCAGATATGTGCGTATAAGGTGTGCTTGCTGTATGTTGTATGTTTTGTGTTGTGTGGATTTAAAAACAAAAATTTATTTCCAAAAAAAAAAAGGGTATAAGCTTTCGAGAGTTCAAGCTCATGCCTTGAAAATCTTGTCGGTCTCTAAGGGGCTACTGGATTCGAATCTAGCTGTTCTACTGCAGACCGGCAAAGCTAGCCTCTGAAACATTAGAGAGAGACCCCCTGTTTGTAGCAAAGGACCACCCTGGGGAAAGGATGGCAGGATGTAATGTTAGGCATGAACAGCAGAGGGCAGTCTGAGCGAAATACCCAACGGAAGCCACGGACAAGCACAGTCCAGTCCCAGCAATCGATTCCGAACCGAAGAGGTCGAACCTGGCCCAGGCCGATTCAGCTCCTGGACCTCCTGATGCAAGGGATTGTGGGAAGCTGAGCCCGCGCATCTTTGTTAAAAGATGAAAGGAAGTATTTTGTCACACAACCCAGTTTAAATTGTGGAACTCCCTGCCCCAGGATGTGGTGATGGCTGCCAACTTGGAAGGCTTTAAGAGGGGAGTGGACATATTCATGGAGGAGAGGGCTATTCATGGCTACTCATCAGAATGGATACTAGTCATGATGCATAACTATTCTCTCTAGTATCAGAGGAGCATGCCTATTATATTAGGTGCTGTGGAGCACAGGCAGGATGGTGCTGCTGCACTTGTCTTGTTTGTGGCTTCCTAGAGGCACCTGGTTGGCCACTGTGTGAACAGACTGCTAGACTTGATGGACCTTGGGCTGATCCAGCAGGGCCTTTCTTATGTTCTTATGTTCTTGTTCCTAAACAGCTGTGATTTTCATAGTCCAGCCTTACTCTCCTGGATCTCAAAACCCAGGAATCGCCTTGTTGGATCAGACCAGAGCCCGTCCACCCCCAGCGCTTTATTTATTTAGAAGACGAAGAAGAGTTGGTTTTTTTATGCCTGCTTTCTCTACCACTTAAGGGAGACTCAAACCGCCTTACAATCGCCTTCCCCTCCCCACAACAGACGCCTTGTGAGGTAGGTGGGGCTGAGAGAGCTGTAACTAGCCCAAGGTCCCCCAGCTGGCTTCGTGTGGAGGAGTGGGGAAACCAACCCGGTTCACCAGATTAGCGTCCGTCGCTCGTGTGGAGGAGTGGGGGAATCAAACCCGGTTCTCCAGATCAGAGTCCACCGCTCCAAACCACCACTCTTAACCACTACACCATGCCGGCTGGCGGAACAACTCCGTCTTGCAGGCCCTGTGGAACTGTTGAAGATCCCGCAGGGCCCCAATCTCACTTGGAAGGGAGTTCCGCCAGGCGGGGCTGGAAAATGCCCTGGCCGAGGACAGCCAGACACTGTTTGGGCCAGGGACCACTAGGAGATTAGCATTTGTTGATCGTAACGTTCTCTGAGGGGCACCCCAGGAGAGGTGGTCCCACAGGTGTTTCCAACAGCGGCCAGTCCCTTGAACTCTCACATGCAGGAACCGAAGGTGACAGCATTTGGTGTACACCGCCCTCAAGCATCAGACTTCGGTTCATACTGGCACTGAACACGTCAGCATCGTCTGGACTTGTCCTTCCTGAAATCTACCTCCCTTCTTGGAAAGCCCCATAAGCAAATGCGCCATCACCGCACCTCGTGGCAAGGACCTCTATAAACCTAGTCACACGCTCCATACAGACTACTTCCTTTTGTCCTTCCTGAACCAGCTATGCTGAATGATTCAGCGTTGAGAAATGTTTCTTTATGTATTATTCAGTTTCTTTCTTCCGCTAGCCCCCTATATCCCAAGTAATCCAAACCCTTAGTCATTTTTGTCACCCTTTAGAGAGCCAGCGTGGTGTAGCGGTTAAGAGTGGTGGTTTGGAGCAGTGGAGTCTGATCTGGAGAACCGGGTTTGATTCCCCACTCCTCCACACGAGCGGCGGAGGCTAATCCGGTTAACTGGATTTGTTTCCCCGCTCCTACGCACAAAACCAGCTGGGGGACCTTGGGCTAGTCACAGTTCTCTCAGCCCCACCTACCTTACAGGGTGTCTGTTGTGGGGAGGGGAAGGTGACTGTAAGCCGGTTTGAGTCTCCCTTAAGTGGTAGAGAAAGTTGGCATATAAAAACCAACTCCTACTCCTCCTCCTTCCTTTCTAAACCTTTTCCAGTAGAGATCAAATGTATGCTATTCATTGGGTAGCTCATGCAACTAAATTTGGACAGATCTTTTCGGAGCGCCTCACGGTCTGCGTAGAAATTTACTTTCTTATACCTCTGGTGGTGTGGCAAAGAATGGAAGCTAGAATGCAGAAACCTACCGTGCCCTTTTAAGTGCGCACAGTTCTTCATGATTCTCAACTCATTCACCCCATACAGGTGAAATCAGGTAAGCAATCCCATTTCACAGAAGATTAACTGAGGCTGCAAAACCTCAGCCAGACCATCACTCTCCAAGCAAACTATTAGCACAGGCCAGAGGCCAAGAGTCCAATCCCTGCAGAGCAGTGAGCTGGGGAAGGTTCTAGTTTTTGCTGCTGAAACACACACTCATCATGGGCGTAAGAACACAAGGAAACCCCTGCTGGATCAGGCCAAGGCCCATCAGGTCCAGCAGTCTGTTCACACAGTGGCCAACCAGGTGCCTCTAGGAAGCCCCCAAACAAGAAGACTGCAGCAGCATTATCCTGCCTGTTTTCCACAGCACCTAATATAATAGGCATGCTCCTCTGATCCTGGAGAGAATAGGCATGTACCATAACTGGTATCCATTTGGACTAGTAGCCGTGGATTGCTCCATCCTCCATAAGAACCTAAGAAAGGCCAATGCTGGATCAGACCACTGTCCATCAAGTCCAGCAGTCTGTTCACACAGTGGCCCACCAGGTGCCTCTAGGAAGCCCATAAGCAAGACGACTGCAGCAGCATCCTGCCTGCGTTCCACAGCACCTAATAGAATAGGCATGCTCCTCTGTGACTGGAGAGAATAGTTCTTGGGAATCATAAAGAACTAGTCATGCATCATGACAAGTATTTATTTGGACTAGTAGCCACGGATAGCCCTCTCCTCCATGAACATGTCCACTCCCCTCTTCAAGCCTTCCCAGTTGGCAGCCATCACCACATCCTGGGGCAGGGAGTTCCACAATTTAACTGCACGCAAAAAAGGCATTTGACAACAGGAAATCAGAGAAGGGAGCCTTCCTGGAGCGAAGCAATGCCAGTGGCAGCTGCTGAGGACTGAAACTGATAAGTTTTATTTTTAAGTTTCTAGCCTTCGTGGTTGCGGAGCGCAGCGGGCAAAACGTAAGTCACGCTATCCCGAATGAACTTTTGCATAAGCCTCTGGTGTCCGGCTCCCCATAATTACATTAACAAAAGGGAGGCTAATGGGTATGTGTGGCAGGGCTTTTTCAATGGTTGCCTCCAGACTGCGGAACTCTCTGCCCCAGGAGCCGCTGACAGCTCCCCCCACCCACCAGCATTCCTGACTTTCCAAGGTCTGTGAAGACTTTTTCTTCCAGAGGGCTTCTAATATGGTTTTGCCCTGACTTTTTATCCGATGGCCTTTTAATCAGCACTGAAGGTCTTTAACATCGCTAGCTGATTTTATCACCGCTAAGTTATTATTAACAACTAGTTTTATTGGCTCGGAGTTTTCTATTCGTTTCTTTTTTTTACTGTCTCATCTGCAGCTGAGAAATCTGCTGACTGCTGTTTTAAGTCTGTCGTTTTAAACTATTTGAGATTTTCTGTGTGTAGTTTTGAGTACGTGTTTTGGTTTGTTTGTTTTTTAAAGCAGCCCTGAGTATTACAGGGAGAAGCTTTTCTCCCTCTTATAATACTAGAGCGTGGGGTCATCTGCTGAAGCTGGAGGGTGAGAGATTCAAAAGAGATAAAAGGAAGTATTTCTTCACACAACTAATAGTTAAATTATGGAACTCCCTGCCCCAGGATGTGGTGATGGCTGCCAACTTGGAAGGCTTGAAGAGGGGAGTAGACCGGTTCATGGAGGAGAGGGCTATCCATGGCTACTAGTAAAAATGGACACTAGCCATGATGCATACCTATTCTCTCTAGGATCAGAGGATTACATGATTACTCAGAAGACAAACCAAGTTTTTATCTTTAAAATTTATTTATGTTATTTATGTCTGCCTTGAGTCCCAGCATAAAGGGTAGACATACACAGAATGAGTCAATATAATTACAACAGGATATGACATTCAATATACAGTGTAATAAGATCGGGGTGGTAGAACCAGTGTAAAGGGTAGACATATCATATGAGGTGTTGTGGAAAGCAGGCAGGACGGTGCTGCTGCAGTCGTCTTGTTTGTGGGCTTCCTAAAGGCCCCTGGTTGGCCGCTGTGCTAACAGACTGCTGGACTTGATGGGCCTTCGTCTGATCCAGCAGGGCTTTCCTTATGTTCCCATGGAGGATGGGGCTATCCATGGCTCCTAGTCAAAATGGATACTAGTCATGATGCATACCTATTCTCTCCAGGATCAGAGGAGCAGGCCTATTATATTAGGTGCTTTGGAACACAGGCAGGATGGTGCTGCTGCAGTTTTCCTGTTTGTGGGCTTCCTAGAGACACCTGGTTGGCCACTGTGTGGACAGACTGCTGGACTTGATGGGCCTGGGTCTGATCCAGCAGGGCTTTCCTTATTTCCTTATTACTTACTACAGGAAAATTATACACACGATTTGTTAATAAATAAATCCGGTGCGGCTCTCACCGACGTATTCTGGCACTGCACGCTGCTCGAATTGAAGCGTACGGCCGGGACCCGCTGCTGCCGGCCCTGGATGCCCAAAACGCATTCGTAGTTCTTCTGGCCCGACTGAGGTTGCGGAAGGTTCTTGGCCCGCAGAGTAATCGGTTGCAACACCCCCACTGGTATCAAGATCTCCCCACCAAGGAGCAGCTCCGGGCAGCCCTAGAAGAGAGAGGAAGAGACGTCAGGCTTATTCACACATGCCACTGCATGGAACTTTTACTCTTCTCTTGCCTCCATGGGCAAATTTCTAGCTCACCTAGGCACTGCAGTTGAATTAACGGATTAGGATGAAGAAGAGTTGGTTTTTATATACTGAGTTTCTCTACCACTTAAGGGAGACTCAAACCGGCTTACAATTGCCTTCCCCTCCCTACAACAGACACCCTGTGAGGTAGGTGGGGATGAGAGAGCTCTAGGAGAGCTGTGACTAGCTCTCTCCCATAATACTAGAACGCAAGGTCATCTCTTGAAGCTGGAGGGTGACAGATTCAAAAGAGATAAAAGGAAGTCTTTCTTCACACAACGCATAGTTAAATTGTGGAACTCCCTGCCCCAGGATGTGGTGATGGCTGCCAACTTGGAAGGCTTTAAGGGGGGAGTGGACATATTCATGGAGGAAAGGGGTATTCATGGCTATTAGTTAAAATGGATACTAGTCATGCTGCATACCTATTCTCTCTAGTATCAGAGGAGCATGCCTATTATCTTGGGTGCTGTAGTGGAACCCAGGCAGGACAATGCTGCTGCAGTCGTCTTGCTTGGGGGCTTCCTAGAGGCACCTGGTTGGCCACTGTGTGAACAGACTGCTGGGCTTAATGGGCCTTGGTCTGATCCAGCAGGGCCGTGCTTATGTTCAAGGTCACCCAGCTGGCTTCATGTGTAGGAGTGGGGAATCGAACCCGGTTCTCCAGTTTGGAGTCCTCCACTCCAAACCACTGCTCTTAACCACTACACTATGCTTGCTCTCAGGGAAGAAGGAGGGAAGGGGAGAGGAGGCAGTAAACCCGAGGACTGGCACGTGAGAAAGCCAACCGTAGTGAACAAGCCCACTGCTAACCTCTGACAGGAAGTCCAAGGAAGAAGAAGAGTTGGCTTTTACATGCCGACTTTCTCTACCACGTAAGGAGGAATCAAACCGGCCAACAATCGCCTTCCCTTCCCCTCCCCACAACAGACATGCTGTGAGCTAGGTGGGGCTGAGAGAGTGTGACTAGCCCAAGGTCACCCAGTTGGTTTCATGTATAGGGGTGGGGAAACAAATCCAGTTCACCAGATTAGCCTCCACTGCTCATGTGGAGGAGTGGGGGAATCAAACCCGGTTCTCCAGATCAGACTCCACCGCTCCAAACAACCACTCTTAACCACTTCACCACTCTGGAAGTTGGAGATACATAAAATGCACCTTTACAGCTCAGTCCTATCCATGATTACCCAGAAGACAGACCAAGTTTTTAACTTTAAATTTTATTTATGTTATTTATGTCCGCCTTGAGTCCCAGCGTAAAGGGTAGACATACACAGAACGGGTCAATATGATTACAACAAAATAGGACATTCAATAAACAGTGTAATAGGATCGGGGCTGTAGAACCAACCAGAAGTCTAAAAACAGAATGGAAGCCGTGTGTGTTGTAGGGGTGCATAAGCGGGGAGGGAAGGGACCTCAGCATGGTATAATGCCATAGAGTCCACACGCCAAAACAGTCATTTTTTCCAGGGGGACAGATCTCTCTCTATAGCCTGGAGAGCAGTCAGAATTCTGGGTAGGGTTGCCAGGTCCCTCTTCGCCACCGGCAGGAGGTTTTTTGGGGGAGCCTAAGGAGGACGGGGTTTGGGGAGGGGCTTCAATGCCATAGAGTCCAGTTGCCAAAGCGGCCATTTTCTCCAGGGGAAGTGATCTCGGTTGGCTGGCGATCAGTTGAAATAGCAGGAGATCTCCTGCTACCACCTGGAGGTCGGCAACCCTATTTCTGGGAGATCTCCAGCCACCACCTGGAGGCTATCAAAAGCTAACCGCAACTATGGCCGTAACACAAAGCGTGCTCAAATACAAAAGGTCCTAACCAAGCCCAACAATTTAATATGCCAAAAGTACATGCTACAACAATATTATACAAATGTTGCAGAGTATGTAGTGTTGGACAAGCTGACGAACACTAGAGAAGATTTTATAAAGAACTGGAAACTATATTATGAATACATTGCTAAGTAATTTCACTAAGTAGAAAGCCATAATCTGAGATGATTTTCTTTTCTTTTCTTTGGTAACCAGTAATCGATGCTAGTTTAGTGTTATACAGAATAATTACATACAAACGGGACAACTTAATAAGGTTATGATATATGAAAGCATTTCATTATCTTTATTTTTTTTTACTGGCTCTTTAAATTGCATATAAGCAAACTTTTGATATCAGCAAACTGAGTTTAATTCTATTAACTATTCACTGATATGAAAGTGTAATCTTTTAGTAAAGTAAAATATATAGATAAATATTTGGCGGGTCAATGTAGTTTTAACTAATCAATATTATGTTGTGTAAGCATTTAATAGTTTTATGTTAGTCCAGGTTAGAAGGTTATAAACCCATTCTAGTTATTCACAAACCGTAACTTGTCCTAGAGATGTATTGACAGGCAGAATTGTTATGTCGTGTGGTTTGTATGTTTTTGTTGTTGTATGTTGTTGTATGTTTCATAATATGTTGGGGGGAAATTTAATAAACAACAAAAAAAAAACGATGTTATACAAATATTACCAAAGTTACAAAATGTACAATGTCTAAACATATAAAGAATCCTATGTATTTAAGCATGCTTTGTGTTATGGCCATAGTTGCTGTTAGCTTTTGATAGTGTATACATCAGTGGTTCCCAACCTTTTTTTGACCAGGGACCACAAGGACTTTTTTGTTCAGTGCAGGGACCCCAAGGTTCAAAATAAAAATTCCGAGAATTTGAAAATAAACTTTAATCATAACTGTTAGTTAAACATTAACCTTAGAATAATATTTGAATATATATTTTTATAATAGAGAACTTTTAATTGAAAATATTAATTTATTATGGGTTCATAACTTTGTTTCGTGGACCTTAATTTAGCTCTCGCGGACCCCTGGGGGTCCACGGACCCCTGGTTGGGAACCAGTGCTATACATTGTACAGCAAGATTGCAATTTTTGCAATTTTGTTAACCACCTGGACGGCAGCAACCCCAGTCCCCGCCTCGCTCCTGATAATAGCTGGACCATGGCATTCTGGCTCTCTCTCGCCCACATGTGTGAATTTCTAACTAACCTAGACTTTACAGTTGAATTAACGGATGCTGGGAATACATAAAATCCGCCCTTACGGCTCAGGCTGTCGATGGATTACTCAGAAGACAGACGGAGCGACTTGGGCAATGCTTCTGACTGCAGCGTTAGTCACTCCTGGGGACAGGGTATCACCCTCCCCCCTTCTCTCAGGGGTCCGGACCAAGGTCCTCCCTCCCCTACAACGCACGCAGCCACATGACCTGCCGCACCCCCCCCCAGGCTCCATCCCGAACATGGGATACATCCCACCCCCCAGAGCCCCCCCAGCACCTCCTCTAGCCTGGAGCGGCCACACAAGAGAGATGGAGATGAAAGAGACTGCTGGGCGCTCCGAGTCGCCATGGAAACCGGAGCCTGGTTAATTGCTCCTTGGTACCAAAAGGAATGGGGGGGGGGGAGGCGCGTCGGCCCCGCTGCTCTATTTACATGGCGAGCCGAGCGGGCGGGGGTGGCAGCCACCCTGGGAAGCAATAGAGGAAACACGGTTCCCGACCTGAAGAATAATCAAGCCCCGGGCAAGATTTCCTGTCTTGACCTAAGACAATGGAAGCGAGACAAAGGCCGAGGAGGCTGCAAGGGAAGAGGAGCCTGGAGGTCCGAAGCCCTCTCCCATCCCCCTTGCTTTTCTCGGTCCTAAGCACACCCGGATCTTGACGGAGCCTCTCGGCCCTCCACAATTACAAGAGGACGTGTTTCTGCTTCACAAGAGCCAGCGTGGTGTAGTGGTTTAAGAGCGGCGGACTCTGATCTGGAGAACCGGGTTCGATTCCCCGCTCCTCCACATGAGCGGCGGAGGCTAATCTGGTGAACTGGGTTGGTTTCCCCACTCCTGGTGATCTGGATTTGTTTCCCATCCCTTCTGAGCCGACTTGGAAGACCGGGTGTGGGCAGGGATTCCTGTCTCACATGTGGGGTGACCCATTTCTCGTCCGCCAGCGTGGTGTAGTGGTTTGGAGCGGTGGAGTCTGATCCGGAGAGCCGGGTTCGATTCCCCACTCCTCCACAAGAGCGGCGGAGGCTAATCTGGTGAACCGGGTTGGTTTCCCCGCTCCTACACACGAAGCCAGCTGGGTGACCTTGAGCTAGTCACACCTCTCTCAGCCCAACCTACCTCACAGGGTGTCTGTTGTGGGGAGGGGAAGGGAAGGTGATCGTAAGCCGGTTTGATTCTTCCTTAAGTGGTAGAGAAAGTCAGCATATAAAAACCAACTCTTCTTCTTCCTCCTTTCCTTTCCTTCCAAGCTCCCATGACCCACTGGTCTTGAGCAGTTAATGGGGAGGTTTTTTTTCTATTTCTGCCAGTGTTATAGTTGGATTTCTAGCCCCCAGCAAAAAGGGGACTAATTTGATCATCTATTATGGTGGCGGGGAAGTATCTCTCCGTTCACTGCCCCACCGACTCCTGCCCTCCGGCCTCCGCATCCGACCACAACCCAAACGCCGGCCCCTCGAAGGGAACCGCTATCAATTACCTGCCCGCAAAGAGCCCCTGGGTGTCTCCGGGGCTATCGATCCCGCTGCCCGGACCAGACGATTGATCATGAGCAACTGCCCCCCCTGCAACTAGCAAAGCACCCCCCCCCCTGCATATTGATCCTGTCCCCCGCCCCACACAGGCGCTCTGGGAGCAAATAATAGCACTAAATTTCGCTGATCCGCCACCTGCTGACTCTCCTCCTGATTCCTTGGAATTCCCCGCCCTGAGGACACAGACACATTTATAAGGGAATCCTTTGTACAAGTGTGGTTGTAATGAATTGGGATTCTTTTTTAAGTTTCTAGACCTCATTGTTGCAAAAACACATTTGATACTGTCAGGTTTTAGGGAGCTTCCCAGTGCTATATCTTGCAAAACTCTGTCTCTCCTGACAGGTCCTATTCCTTGCCGAACCCTTCTTGCCACCCCAAAGCAATACATTCCCATCATGAACACACATGAAGCTGCCTTGTACTTAATCAGACCCTTGGTCCATCAAAGTCAGTATTCAGACCGGCAGCGGCTCTCCAGGGTCTCAGGCAGAGGTCTTTCCCATCACCTACTTGCCTAGTCCCTTTAACTGGAGATGGAAGGGATTGAACCAGGGACCTTCTGCATGCCAAGCAGATGCTCTACCACTGAACCACAGCCCCTCCCCTAACACATGAACACATGAACATATGAAGCTGCCTTCTACTGACCCAGACCCTTGGTCCATCAAAGTCAGTATTGTCTACTCAGACCGGCAGTGGATCTCCAGGGTCTCAGGCTGAGGTCTTTCACATCACCTACTTGCCTAGTCCCTTTAACTGGAGATGCCAGAGATTGAACCTGGGACCTTCTGCATGCCAAGCAGATGCTCTACCGCTGAGCCACAGCCCCTCCCCCTGGGGCATCATCCACGTCTTTATTATAAGGCCAACAGACCTTTCAGTAATCCAGTCATCAAAACAAATGTCAGGGCTTGTACACGCTTGGTCAACAGAGTTTTCTCAGCATCCAAGAGTTAGTCTCAATGGCTATGTTAAGGGGGGGGGGGAAGCGACTCTTGTAGCAATATGTGCATTTTTCCCAGCAAGAAAAACAGTAACTGGCTCTTCTACTGGTTGGCCTGAGACCTTGGCTAAGAGAGGGGCAGATCCTTCATCTCTGACTCTTATAAGCCATTTATGCTTGGTAATTAGCAGCCACAGCCCTCAGTTTGCAAGATCTGAGCAAGGCTGTCAAAGACAGGACTTTTTGGAGGACTTTGATTCATAGGGTCGCCATGAGTTGGAGGCGACTTGATGGCACTTAACACACACAATTAGCAGCATGTTCCAGGCTGAAGTTCCCCGCATTTTTTTTTTTTGAGTTTTTCACGCTGAACCATTCAGGAAGTGACTGCGAAGCCAGCGCATACCTGCTTTGCATTTCTTAAGAGCCCCTTTAACGTGAGCTTTTGTTTTTGCTCCACCCCCGCCTTGAAGAATCTCCTTAAGGAAGCATGCAAAATCACAGCCGGGCGTTAGCTACGCAAACGGTGGTTGCTAATGGAAGAAGCAGGCAAGTAGGGTGTGTGCTGAATTTATCCTTTTGCATCGGGACCATGAATAGGCATTTTAAAAGTCGCATTTTAAAAAAGAGCTTTGAGCAAGCATCAAAATTGACCCTGCATAAATGGCCATAGAGTAACTACAAAACAGATACACAGTAGCTATAGTCTCCTTCACAAGGACACAGTTGAGCATTCAAAGGGTATTTGCTTGTAAATTCTTTATCCTCCACAATCCCAAAATATTGCAATGGATTTTTTAAAAGTGTACCGGTTAAAAGTCACATGATTTGCATCAATCTGAAAGTGGAACAAATCATTCCTCGCTGCATTTTTTGTGCTCTCTGAAATACCCAGGGGGCGGGGGAGAGGAGACGGCAACTATTATTGCTGTCTCCTATTATTATAACTGGAATAATAGAGCCCTTGAGAGAGGCAAGGAAGGGAAGTACGGCCAGAGGCCAAGCCATGTTTCTAAAGCCCCCACCCCATAAAACTCAGAAGAAGACTTGGTTTTTACACCCCTATTTTCTCTACCTTTTTAAGGAATCTCAAACTGGCTTACAATCGCCTTCCCTTCCTCTCCCCACAACAGGTAGGTAGGTGGGGCTGAGAGAGTTCAGACAGAACTGCGACTAGCCCAAGGTCACCCAGCTGGCTTCAAGTGGAGGAGTGGGGGAACAAACCCGGTTCTCCAGATTGGAGTCCGCCGCTCATGTGGAGGAGCGGGGAATCAAACCCGGTTCTCCAGATTGGAGTCCGCCGCTCATGTGGAGGAGTGGGGAATCAAACCCGGTTCTCCAGATTGGAGTCCGCCGCTCATGTGGAGGAGCGGGGAATCAAACCCGGTTCTCCAGATTAGAGTCCGCCGCTCATGTGGAGGAGTGGGGAATCAAACCCGGTTCTCCAGATTGGAGTCCGCCGCTCATGTGGAGGAGTGGGGAATCAAACCCGGTTCTCCAGATTAGAGTCCGCCGCTCATGTGGAGGAGCGGGGAATCAAACCCGGTTCTCCAGATTGGAGTCCGCCGCTCATGTGGAGGAGTGGGGAATCAAACCCGGTTCTCCAGATTGGAGTCCGCCGCTCATGTGGAGGAGTGGGGAATCAAACCCGGTTCTCCAGATTGGAGTCCGCCGCTCATGTGGAGGAGCGGGGAATCAAACCCGGTTCTCCAGATTAGAGTCCGCCGCTCATGTGGAGGAGCGGGGAATCAAACCCGGTTCTCCAGATTGGAGTCCGCCGCTCATGTGGAGGAGTGGGGAATCAAACCCGGTTCTCCAGATTGGAGTCCGCCGCTCATGTGGAGGAGTGGGGGAATCAAACCCGGTTCTCCAGATTAGAGTCCGCTGCTCATGTGGAGGAGCGGGGAATCAAACCCGGTTCTCCAGATTGGAGTCCGCCGCTCATGTGGAGGAGTGGGGAATCAAACCCGGTTCTCCAGATTGGAGTCCGCCGCTCATGTGGAGGAGCGGGGAATCAAACCCGGTTCTCCAGATTAGAGTCCGCCGCTCATGTGGAGGAGCGGGGAATCAAACCCGGTTCTCCAGATTGGAGTCCGCCGCTCATGTGGAGGAGTGGGGAATCAAACCCGGTTCTCCAGATTGGAGTCCGCCGCTCATGTGGAGGAGTGGGGAATCAAACCCGGTTCTCCAGATTAGAGTCCGCTGCTCATGTGGAGGAGCGGGGAATCAAACCCGGTTCTCCAGATTGGAGTCCGCCGCTCATGTGGAGGAGTGGGGAATCAAACCCGGTTCTCCAGATTAGAGTCCACCACTCTTAACCACCACACCACGCTGGCTCTCTCAGCAGGGAGAGGAGTACTTCCAACCAACCAGACTGGGAGCTCCCTACATATTTCCCCACTCCTGGCAGCAGTGGTGGGGACCCCTTATGGGGGGATTGAACTGAGTAGCGAGAGTAGGAAAGCAGGCGACTGATTTGCAGCACTGGGGGAATTAGGAATTTGGTATCCCAGAACGTCTCTCAAGGGGTTTGGCCAGAGCCTGGATAGCACAAGTGAAGGGAGGAAAAAGCCCCGCACTCTCCTCACCTCCGTAGTGTTGACTCGTCCCTCCACAAAGTAGCACTTGGCAACGTTGTGGGTGCAAGCGTGTCTATATTTACACCAGTGGCAAGGGTACCGGCTGCTGACGCAGGACAGACACCTGTAGGGGGTTGAGGGAAATAAAAATAAAAATTCAATAAGGAGGGGATATACACACAAACACACACAGACTCCCCACAGAAGCATGCCCTGAAGGACACCTAAGTAGGATACCTCCCCCTGCCAACGACTCTCCCACGCCAGATCTTTATTCCCTTCTTCTCGTTCTTGCGCCGGAGGATATGGAACTCATGGAGAGAGGGGAGAGAAAGGAGAGAGAGAGACTGATTGAATCAGCTCCTCAGTTCCTGCCAAAGCCATCTGCTGGCTGCGGGAGACAAGCCCTGAGGGAATGTCGACTGAAGCCAACGCCACAAACTGACTCGATGGCGTAAGCCTAAATGCTCCTCGAGTGAGAGGGGAAGGGTCTCCCTCCAACGTTAACCTGTGATTGGTCACGATTTCCAATTTTAAGAAAACAAATAAATCAAGAACAGGGAACAGGATGCATGCTAGATCCTGAGAGAGAAAAACTAGGTCGCAGAGTTGCCTCAGCGCTGTCGAGTTACCTCAGCCTGTCGGTTAATTAATTTAAAAATAAAATAAAACAAATAAAAAACAGGGAACAGGACGTGTGCTAGATCCCGAGAGCGAAAAATTATGTCGCGGAGTTGCCTCAGCGTTGTCGAGTTACCTCAGCCTGTCAGTTAAATTTAAAAAAAAAAAAAAAAACAGGGAACAGGATGCGTGCTAGATCCTGAGAGAGAAAAACTAGGTTGCGGAGTTGCCTCAGCGTTGTCGAGTTACCTCAGCCTCGGTAAATTTTTTTAAAAATAAATAACTAAATAAAAATAAAATAAAAAACAGGGTACACAACGAGTGCTGGATCCTGAGAGAGAAAAACTAGGTTGCGGAGTTGCCTCAGCGTTGTCGAGTTACCTCAGCCTGTCGGTTAATTTTTTAAAAAATAAATAACTAAATAAAAATAAAATAAAAAACAGGGTACACGACGAGTGCTGGATCCTGAGAGAGAAAAACTAGGTTGCGGAGTTGCCTCAGCGTTGTCGAGTTACCTCAGCCTATCGGTTAATTTTTTTAAAAAATAAATAACTAAATAAAAATAAAATAAAAAACAGGGAACAGGACGCGTGCTAGATCCTGAGAGAGATAAACTAGGTTGCGGAGTTGCCTCAACGTCATCGAGTTACCTCAGCCCGTCGGTTTCTAAAAGGACAGCTGCCGAGGCCCGAGCCTGCCCTCTCCACTCGCACCTTCTGACCTAAAAATCCCTTTTCTCGTAACTCCTGATACCAACAGATCTGGCTGCGATAAAGGCAAAGCCCCTCTGCTTCCGCTGAAGTCATCTCGGGCGCCAGTTCACGCCATTACCTCGCAGCCTCTGGCCTGAAAAAGTCCTTCCCCTAATAATCCTTGGTACGGCACGCTCAGGGGAACCGAGCAGCGTTCCCCGCAAGGCCCACCCCCCCGCATCCAAAAATAAATAAATAATAAAAGATGGTCTCTGGAGCCCTAGCTGTAAAACCAGACGTCCCTCGGGTAGGGCGGTAACACCCAAACCCTTTGACCTGCTCCTCTGTGAGGAGATTTGTCCTCTCCGTATACTTTGGAAGAGTTTAACACGCCGAGAAAAGGTACCTGAACTCAATTCAGGTGCCTAGCCCTAAGAGTGGGCAACTGTCCTCGACGAGGGCCAGGGCCTTTTCGGTCCTGGCTCCGGCCTGGTGGAACTCCCTCCTGAGCAACATCAGACGCCGGCGGGACCTTAAAGAGTTCCGCAGGGCTTGTAAAACAGAGTTGTTCCACCAGGCCCATAACTGAGGATAGCCACAATGTA